>NW_023494806.1:33614948-33989948 GCF_904425465.1 Colossoma macropomum | reverse complement strand
ACATGTCTGTTGGTGGGTGTTTTTAAACCTTTTCCTATCATGGAGGACACCAGACAGTTTCCCTCAGAAAAGCAATGGGTTTTATCATTTTTCATCTTTCAGAAGAGATGATTCACACAGATTGGAGTGTGAATTTCTTTAACATTCAGCAATGTCTCAGTTTTCATATGGTGAGAAATTGCTTAAATATGTATGTTGCCTACCAGTAACATTGTATGATAGTCAAATGGACATAGCCAGTAGCAGGTGATGTAGCTAACTGAAATGATGCTGCTGTTATTCAGTTTAGATTTCCATGTAGGATTTTTTTTTATTTAGAGTTATTATTTTTGTTATTTATATAAATGTCTGGAAACCTAACTACCTAGAAGCCCATTCAATGAGTAGTTCTTGTGTAAAAACATCTAAGTACTTGAAAATTGCTTGTTTTTTTATATTTTAGTATGACTTCACACAAGAAATCAAAACTATTACTTTACAGCTTAAATGTAAATTCATGGTAATCTGGTTTCATTGAAACAAAATTATAAAAATTCATTTTTTTTTGGATTTTTAATATTTAAAGATCAACAGGTCTACTTATGTACTTTATTTACTTATTTACTACATTATTTATTCAGTTTTGTTCCATAAATTTACACAGCATTGCCTCAGGGCAACAAACCCCAAATGGCCACTTAAAGAAGAATTGCTCTCAGAATGTGTACAATAGAAGGTCATTTGTCACATTATGTATTATTCTGAATCCCAGCCCAGCAACCTCATTGGTTTTATTTCATTTACATGTTTTTTTTTTCATCACTGTTCTCTCACCACAATACTAAGCATGCATTATGCAAATATATCATGCACCCATTGGGAATCCCTGTGATGTCAACCAATCTTGACTCTTTGCCCAGCTAATGATCTACACTCTCAGAAATAAAGGTATTAAACTGTCTCTGGGGCAGTACCCCTCTTGTCACTGGGGTGGGTCCCTCAAGGGTACATCTCAGTACCTTTAGTCAGGGAACATAACTGTACCACAATCCATTGAAATTATATTTTCTAAGTTGTTCTAACTCCACACACCCGTCTCGTCTCCAGGCTTTATATTTTATTGTTCTGTTTTAAAACATTTGGTTATAAAAAAGGTTACAAATACGTACTTTTCACCTGGAAAAACTTATTTAAGGTTCACAATTAGACCTTAAAACCACTGTTGTACCTTTGAGGCATTTACACTGTTTGTACCTTGATGAATGAAAATGTACCTGCACTGCATGATCAGGTAGCAGTGGAAAAACGTTTCGAAACAGTCCTTAGGGGTGTTGTAGTTTTTCAAAAGTCCCTCCCACCTTCATGATACATCATCAGAAAGAGGTTTTTGTAGTCTTTACGCTGGACAAGTTCACTCTAGAGACTAAGACACCTCTGTAGAATGCAAGTAGACATGTTTACACTGAATGCAGCGATGGTTAAACTGTTTCTTATTGGCTGGAGTGTCCATTTAACTAATGTGGTCAACTCTTTTAATGGAAAGCACTGTAAATATATGTTGTACTTTAAGTGGACATTGTATTGTAGCTTTATTTTTTGTTTATCTTTTGTTCTTGCACTTACAAAAACAGAAATATTTAATGTAATGCCAAAACTGACGTAGAAATTCACGTCTTTGTCTATTCCCTGTGTTTGGTTTCCAGATGAAGTCGACAGAAGTGGACCAGGGCCTTTTTACAGACAGCTACTGCAAAGTGTGCAGTGCCCAGCTCATCTCCGAGTCTCAGAGAGTGGCCCACTATGAGGTCAGGACGGTCCTCTGCTGACCTGTCTGTCTGTCTGCCTGTCTGTCTGTCCATCCATCCGTCTCTCCATCTGTTGGCCTGTCTGGTGGTTCGTTCCCTGCTCATGCATCTGTCTGTATGTCTTGTGTGGTCATGCAGAATCAGAGTGCCGGGCTTTTTCCTCTGGGTCCGATGGCTGAGAGCCAGATTTGGCCTTAAGTGAAGCTCAAAGTTATTCTAAGGTCAGACAACACTGGCACTGATGGGTGCTGACAGGGTAATGTAAGTTCAGCGTGTTTGCCTCAATTCCGGTTCTCTGCTGAATTAACTGTCTCACCAGCAGCTGCAGAGTGGCCAGCTGTTGGTCAACTCTCAGTCTCTTGAATTGCACAAGGCTGATGACATGAGGTAATAATTATAAGTTATAATAAGTTATAATATATGGAAGTCCAGAGAGGCCTTGAGCTGTTGCTAGAATTTTTAAATTTAAATTTAAATTAACAATTTTATTATCTTGAGATCTCAAGATTGTTATCTTGGGATAAGTTAATTATGTTGTTATCTTGAGATTACGATAATTAGCTTATTATCTCAAGATAACAACTTTGTAACAAGATAACTTCTGTTTCCTTGAGACCTCAAGATAATTAATTCGTTATTTCCAGAAAACAACTTTGTTATCTTGAGATCACAAGGTGATTAACTTTTTTAACTTTTTTATCTTGAGATCACAAGATAATTAGGTTATCATCTCAAGATAACAACTCTGTAATCTTGAGATAACAAGACAGTTAACTCTTTATCCTAAGATAATTCAGATTCAGTTTTATGACAATTCAGCCTGTTGCCTGTTGACTTTGCATGTTCATAGAGCTTTATTAGGACATAACAGAACCACCATGTCCAGCTGTTTCACCATATGAGTGTTGGAAGATGGTTCAAATGAGGCCTGTGCCACATAGAAGACACACTTTTATATGTGTGTATTTCCTGTTTTTTATGACGGTTCCTAACACTGAAGCGAAAAGAGGAGCAAACAAAGTGGCAATGAGTTGTTGAAGCTTAATCTTTGTCAAATAACTTTTGGTTTACTAAAGAACAGATGAAATGGTTCATCATTAACTATTTTTTGTAAATGAGATGTGCGGTGAGAGTGTTTTTTATTCTTAACCTACAGCACATTCTGAACCCTAAATATGTCACGAAAGCTATGATTGTCCATTGTCAAGGCATTGCAAGTTCATGTTTCACTGCAGAAACAGTCAACCGGCAGTGCAGATCTCGATTAAATCTGTTAATTCATGACGCAACACTGCCGTGAACCGTTTTAGGCAGAATCTCAAAAAATAATGGCTACAGCATTTAAACAGTGCACAGTGTGTCTAACAAAGAACCACTGTGGATTCAGCCATGTGTGCACAATTCCATACTGGACATAAAGTGTAAAAGCCAAAATTTCATAACTCACCTAGTGCACTATATAGGGAGCATTGAGCCATTTGAGATTCAGACTTAGAATTTTCTGAGGTACAATCTTAAAGATTGTTAAATATTGACCATCAATGGGCTGTTTTTCTTGTGGTTTTCAGCACTTTAGCTAATTGTTTTACATTAAAGAATGTTAAATATTGGACTTAAAAGAAACTTGTGTCCATGACATGGCTTTGTTTAACTCTGCAACATGAAATAACCATTGGAGTTATCTGCTTTTGCCAAAAAAAATAAATTTAAATAGTAATAAAAATTAATCAATAAAATAAATAAAAAAAAAAATCAAGCTTCATTTTGGAAGTTACCTGTATTTTGTTAAGTCTTTTTTGCTTAATCAGAACGACCCAACTACAGTTTGACTGATATTACCTTGTATGCACAATAAAAACATGCTTTATGAAAATGTATTAAAATGGAGATGCCCATTTTTGCAAAGAAACTCTAACCTCAAATTTGGATTATCTGTTCTTTAAACATTTAAAAGGTTCTCCACTATCACAAATCTCTTTTTCAAACATGGTACTTTAGGGAACCAAACCTTTACATATCATGCCGTGCTTTGTGGCACCTGTTTTGTCATCTGTAATTTGGTCACACTCTGTAATTAATCTAGTGAGAAAGAACAGAGTTGCTCATGTCAGACAAACTTTACTGGCCGAGGCTGTTTTGTACAAGGCTGTGGACTTTGTGGCTGCTTAACCTGATACTTTTTTGATTGAGGCTGTTTTGTCTGATGTCTAATTGTACAGAAGCTGAAATATTTCCCCCAACCCAAAGCTGTTTTGTCGGATGTCTGAAATCTGATGCTGCGGTCTTGGAATGCACAGTGTACCAACCACAGTGTACCAATCATAGCTAACAGTGGTATCCCCCCTCTGAGTGTGTTCCACCAGCACAGCATCAGCATGTTCCTAGAACAATCTTATCTATGTTAGGAACAATAATAGGTGTATTAATGTGGGATATCACATCACCCAACATGATTAAAAGTTCAGGTATGTTCATATGTGGGAATACCAATGTCTTCCTATACCTTGAACAACATAAATCAACAAATGACCTTCATTTTTTACCATCACTGGGGGCTGTTACCATGGTAACTTTGTCAACCGTCAGCGTGCCTAGTTCCAATCTATGTTCGGGATGTCGTCTGGCCTGCCCGTCGGATCAGCATGCGGTGATGGGGAATGTACGAGACTGCATGCAACACAGTCAGTGGGTGGGGGACGCAGTGATAAGCCTGCCTGACTACAGAGCATTAATCTGAACTAGCGTTGGATGGGAAAGCAGTGTATTTGCTCTGACAGCTGCTTTAGATAACTAGGAGTGTGTTTGTGTGTGTGTGCCAAGTGTAAAATATTCATGCTGTTTTGGTACGTTGGTGTGTGTGGGGTGAGTGCAGCCCCTGGCCTGTGGCATCTCCTGTGTTGGGGTAAGTGGAGGAGGGGTGTGTGCCCTATCTGAGCAGCTTCCGCTCCTCTGAACCTGATGTGTTGGGCCACACTGATGATAGAGTGTAGAGCCAGGAGGAGGAGGCTTATTTCTGTCAGCATCACTCTCTCCCACACAGGCACACAGAGGTTCTTACACAGTGTCAGGACGTGGGATTCATAATAGTACTATTTTATAATATAATAGTCCGATTTATTATATGTATGTATGTATATAAGTTCCACAATAGTATATATGTATTATGTAATAGAAAGTACTATACCACTGTGCTGCTCAACAGTTCGGGGTCTCTTTTGTTTCATAATGCATCAAATATTTTCAGTGGGTGACAGGTCTGGACAATAGGCTGGCCAGTTTAGCACCAGGACTCTTACACCACAGAGCCATGCTGTTGTAACACGTGCAGAATGTGGTTTCATTGTCTTGCTGAAATAAGCAAGGCTTTCTCTGAAAAAGACGTTGTCTGGATGGCTGCATATGTTGCTCAAAATCCTGTACATATTGTTCAGCATTAATGGTGCCTTCACAGATATGCAAGTCACCCATACATGTGCAAAAATGCACCCCCATACCATCACAGATGCTGGCTTTTGAAGTGTGCGCTTATAACAAGCCACATAGTCCCTCTCCTCTTTAGCCCAGAGGACGCGGTGTCCATGATTTCCAAAAAGAATTTCAGATTTTGATTCATCAGACCACAAGACACTTCTCCACTTCGCCTTAGTCCATCTTAAATTAGTTCAGGCCCAGAGAAGGTGGCAGTGTTTCTGGATCCTGTTTATATGTAGTTTCTTCTTTGCATGGTAGAGTTTTAACTTGCAATTGTGGATGCAGCGATGAACTGTGTTCACAGACAGTGGTTTTCGGAAGTGTTCCTGAGCCCATGAAGCGATTTCTGCTGCCTGAAAATCATGGCCAGCTAATATTGGTGTTTGGCGTTATACCTTACATACAGAGATTTCTCTTGATTCTCTGAATCTTTTAATGATATTATGTACTGCAGATGATGAAATCCCCAAGTTCTTTGCTAATTTATGTTGAGAAATGTTGTTGGACTATTTGCCTGCGTAGTCTTTCGCAGAGTGGTGAACCCCTCCTCATCTTTACTTCTGAAAGACTCAGTTTCTCTGGAATGCTCTTTTTATACTCAATCATGTGACTAACCTGTTGCCAGTGAACCTAATTAGTTGGTAGATGTTCCATTAGGTGTTTTTTCTTTTTTGCATTACACAACTTTACAAGTTCTCAAGTACATGTAATAATATATATGTAATAATAATATAAAAATATATCCCATATGTATAATATATGTATTCATTGTCAGAACAATGACCTGTATGTCCATTTTTGTTTTTTTTACAGTATTTGAAAATGCCAGTTGCCCTTTTAGAATGTGTTAATTTGTAATAGAAATGCTCCAAATTTACTGTGAAAAATCTTGTACCATTAACTTCCACTCAAAGTTATATATATATATATATATATATATATATATATATATATATATATATACATATATATATATATATATGTTTGTTTTCGTACATTCTCAGGACAGCAGCAGAGAAAACCTACCACAGGATGTACAAATGGACAAACTGAAAATTAAAATGGTCCATATTTATAACAACATATTCCACATTTAATATAAATCTGGACCATTTCAATTTTCAGTTTGTCCATTTGTACGTCCTATGGTAGGTTTTCTCTGTTTTTGTCCAGAAAATGTACGAAAACAAATACCCAAACACACACATAGTCACTCTGCTCTCCTTCACCCTCTCCAGTCTAATTTGTTTATTCTGATAAAGTTTAAAGGCCTTTTCATCTCCTCTCGCCTGCTCTCTTTCTCTCTCTTTCTCTCCCTCTCTCTCCCCAGACAGTAGCTTGTGTGTCTTTTTCTCAGACAGAGTTCCATCACAGAAAACGTTAGTGAGATACAGGCCTGATTAAAGCTCAGCTCTCTCTCCTCAGAACGCTGATCTACAGCGTTTCTCCATCAGCTTAATCAAGCACCTTATTACCTTTGGATCCTATTACCAGGCCTTTCCTTAACTCAAGTGTCTCTTTTTTTTTAAACCGTTCAATCTGAAGTGCTTTTCATTCTGAAAAACTGCACTGGCAGTTTTAATAACAGTGTGTAGTCACTGGTTATGGGACAAATTTTGCACAAGCAAACACATCGCACGCATGCATACGGCTTTTGGGAACTGGGACTAGGGAGCTTTTCGTCGACCGGGAGGTGAAAGACTGTCTGTAGGAGCGATTATTTTCAGCAGACTTGCGGAAGTTCAGAGGTTGGACTGAGGAGAGAAAAAAAACATGCAAAGAGGCTTTAGCACTTGGGTCTCGGTTTTAGGGTTTATGCTGAGAGCACAACTATTTTCCTATGCAATGAGCTTTTAATCCATACTTCCAGAACATCAAAGAGAGAGAGAGAGAGAGAGAGAGAGAGAGAGAGAAAGCAAGCAGTCTTGGTGGAAAGTTGAAAAGCAGCAGTACTAAAAAAAAGATATGTAACCTTTTATCTTTGTATTGGGATTATCATTACACAAATTTTTCATTATTATTAAGATCGTATGACTAACACCTCATCTCAGTAGCCATATACTCTGACCTCACACTGTTAAAATGAAAGATTCTGTGCAGGTACATTTTTCGTTCATCAAGGTACAAACAATGTAAATGTACACTGAAATAAAGTAAGAAACTGTCACTGGAGTCGTACCTTCAAGGGTACATCTCAGTACCTTTAGTCAGGGAACATACCTGCACCATAATCCATTGAAAATATATTTAGTTGTATTGACTCTACGCACCCCGTCTCGTCTCCAGGCTTTTATTTTATTGTTCTGTTTTAAAACATTAGGTTACGAAAAGGTACAAATATGTACTTTTCACCGGGAAAAACTTATTTAAGGTTCTCTTATTCAAGGTTCTCAAATCAGTTTCTAACAGTGTACCCTCAAAGGTACAACAGTGGTTTTAGTGTACCTTAAAAAAAGTCTTCCTAGTGGAAAAGTAGATATTTGTAGGAAGACTTTTTTAAGGTACCTTAAAACCACTGTTGTACCTTTGAGGGTACACTGTTAGAAATAAAGGTTCTGTGCAGGTACAATGTTCCCTCAAAGGTACAACAGTGGTTTTAAGGTCCAATTGAGAACCTTAAATACATTTTTCCAGGTGAAAAGTACATATTTGTACCTTTTCACAACCTATTTTTTAAAACAGAACAATAAAATAAAAGCCTGGAGACGAGACGGGGTGTGTAGAGTGAGTACATCTTAAAAATATATCATTTCAAAGGAATGTGGTACAAAAATTTCTCTTATGTAAAAGTACTGAGATGTAACCTTGAGGGTACCACCCCTGTGACAAGAGGGGTACCACCCCAGTGACAGTCTGATACCTTTTTCTCTGAGAGTGTATACAACTTTTGTATAAGCCTCATTACATTTCAATACATAGTCGTAGAGTACCATATCAATTCAAGTCAACTGGATACCATATAAGTGATCCTTCTGTTTTCAGGGGATTGCAGATTTGATCCCTGTCAATGCAGCAACAGTTGTGACTGGGTGTTTGAGATGGTATAATTGGTCTCACTCTCTGTCCCTACCTGTACCTTGTGACTCATCTTGATGCTAAGTAATGCGTTTGGCAGGCAGCAGAAGTTTGAAGACATGCTAGCCTCCACGCTCCCAACGAATCTTTTCAAATTTCTGCTTCAAACCTTTGCCAATACAGTGTTATTGGGCAGCTCAACATGTTTGGTGAATGCCGTCTGCCAAATGCACTACTTAGCATCAAGCTGAGTCAGAGGGTACAGGTACGCCCTCTCAAACTACTGGTCACAGACTGGTTCTGCATTGACAGGGATCAAATTTTACGATATCTGTTGTGGCATCATGTGATTGAGAGAGACCGATCAGGTGGAATTAACCATTTAAGGAGAAGTTGGGTTCTGCAATGGCACTTGATTGTTTCCAACCACTACTGGCAATTCTGGAGATGCATTTGAGCCTGTAATATTTGACACCCGGCTTTTGTGATGGGTACCCTGCCCCACCAACCATTCCAACAAAAAAAAGGTTGGGCCCAGTAATAGCAATCACCTGGAAGTGGATACCATAGAGATTTCTGTGGGAATCTTCTGCCTAGCTTTGTGGAAGCTATGTAGATGATTGTGGGATCATCTACATAACCCTACCACTCTTACACCAAAAGAGGTTAAAGGTCATTCATATGTCAGAATGCATGCTCACTTTGCTTTTGGGTGATTAGCATTTGAATAGGTCTTGTCTTGTGTAGGCGAACCGCTATATCCTCTAAGCCCTGCCAAACACCGACACTTTGATCCCTTTTGGTTTTGCTACACTGCTTCTGTGTCTTTCTATCGTTCTCTCCCTCTTTTCCTCACTCTCTCTGTTCAGACAGTGCCCCGAATCAGCAGTCTTTGCTCTTACATATGTATGAACGGCGGACGAGGGGAGAAGGAACATCAGAGGCTTTAATATTTCCCGTCCGTCACGCTGATATCGGCAGCCGTCAAGGACACCCCTGCTCCCCTGCCAAGCGGCCCTCTTTTATATGATGGTCCACTTCCGTCCGTCTATCTCCCTTGCCAAAGCATTTATTATTCAGCACTTTCCGCACATGTAGCTTCAGTAATGCTGGAGCATGTCAAGTACTTGACCAGCCACGTGACCCTATGCTTATTTCACCCTGTATCTGATTCTTTTACAGTACCTGAACAGTGATTTCGGTATCAAATCCTGGCACCTGTAATGGTTAACTGAGTACTCAAGTACAAGTGGTGGGCTAACAATAATTTGTTACATTTGGAGTAATAAGCTGAAGTTATAAGCCCTGAACATGTTTTATACCACAGTGTATAAATTAAAAAGCCATGTTTATTGTGTTTATATAATGGTATATGGCTTCTTTGTGAAGATACAGATACATATTACTGTAAATTGTAGCTATTGTATCTTTAAAAGCTCTTCTCTTGGCTGTAAGCTCTCTCCAACTACCCTTTTCCTCTCTGCTTCCTCGGCTAAGGGCTTCCCCCTCTTCTCCTCCGAGCATTCCGCCATTCTCGATTAGAGAAGCAGTGTGTTGATGCTATCCACAGGGACCATGTATCACCCAGCCCACTGCAACTGACCTTAAAACACATCCATTCAAACCCGGAGAGGTAAACACAGAGCACGCTCATTCAAATCAGCAGAGGTGAATACAAACAAGGAGTAGAAGCATGCTAATATCAGTGCTAACAGGCATCCATTTAGCATTTTAACCCTAGAAGTCTAGAGCTGTTGTTATTATGTTATGTTTGATATTACATAGTCATTTATATGTAATTACATAATAATTACATTAATTACGTATTAATAACCTTCACAATTAATGCACATTCTGTATTTACAGGCTTTTTCCTTTTGCTTAGATCACAGTTTCCTAATCATGGTCATAGAGTACCTCTGTCCTCCACATTTAGATGGTTTCCTTTGCTAATTTACTCACTCAACTTCAGGCAGGGCTTGTTAATGAGCTGATTAGCTGGATTAGGTGTGTTAGGGGCCAGGTTGTTTTTTTCTTTTGCCATATCGAGTTATTAAATAGCTGTGACAAAATCTACCCCAGTTGTTTTCCATGGTCCTCTGAGCCTTTTGGTGTCTCTGAGCTCACCAGAGCCCAAATATTGGTTTTGGCAACACCTGATGTTTTTACCATTTCTCTGATGGGTATTATTTAGATTTTCCAGCCTAATGTTGGCTTGCTTCACCACCAGTATAGCTCTTTGGACTTCATATTGAGAGTTAAAAGATTCCAAATGTGAATACCTCACTTAAAATCAGCTCCAGAACTTTTATCTGCTTGCTTGTAAGTGAAAAAATGAGTGAACACACACCTGGTCATAGAACAGATAAGCAGCCAATTGACCAGTTACTTTTAAGCCCCTAAAAATGAGGGGGGTATATACCCTCAATTGGAAGTGAAAAGTGAAGGTCTGCACTTTGAGCTCATATTCATTATTTAATATCAATTCCAATATGCTGTTTAGATGAAAATAACAATAACTTTTTTGATGTCCAAATATTTATGGACCTGACTGTAGATAACCTGAGTAAAGCTTAGTTTACCATAAGCTCACAACTTGGTCAGAACATTCAAAAACGTTTTGCCATAATTTTCCTGACCACCAAAAGAAAGGTTCTAGTAAGTGACCCACCAATTTTTTTGTGCCAATGGGCCTATAATTTGATGATCTGGGCCTGCTTTCACTGCAGTTCGAGTTGGTCTTCTTTAGCTTCATCTCGAGAGAAGCGAAATGGGCTGCGATTTGGACTGGCTGAGTTAATCACTCCTTCCGTGTCATTACCCCGTCGATGATCAGCGTCGCCGCTTAATTGTCCCCCTAAATCTGGCTGTCACAATTAGCTTCTCCACAGTTACTTAAGCTTCCCCCCGAACAGCTTCTCTACGTCCAAGCAACTGTGTTGTACACAGTCAACACGTTTACTGTACGCTTTATGACCGCACTCCAGCGTGGCCTCATCATTAACCAGAGCTTAATTTGGACGCCGCTCAAAATACAATCATTTGGATGTAACAGATGCGCAAGTCCGACTGGCTAATCATCGTATGGCTAATCATCGTATGATATTCCACCCACGATGTCTTAACAGCAAGGCCAAAAATGAATAAATGAGCTTTGTATGGAGGAAAAAATCTTGGATAATTGGATTTCTTTCAAGATTAATGCTATTTGTAGTCAAAGACAGCAGAATTTTGTGTAATTTATGGATTCCGTGGCCAGCTGAAGTGACTAACGCTCAGACGGTTCTGATTACACCATAACATCAAAGCAAGCCGTGCTACACGTAATTAATACAGTCATTCCTGATGTACCCCGCATTGGAACGGCCACGAATAACAATGCAGATTGTCACACTTTTAAGTTTCTGATTTTGTTCTTATCATACAGGTCTGTGCAAAAGCCAGAGACCAGCCTTTTGTGTATTTAATTTCCATCACGGCCAAGATGTTCATTTTTCACTGGAAGAAAAAACACATATTCATGAGGAAATTGGAAATTGTAAAGCTCCTGTTCTTTTCAGGAGACTCCATTGGTAGCTGGATAAACCATAAGCCTAAACACATTACAAAACCATCAGAAACCAAAAGAAACACTTAAAGCTTTCTGTGGTTTTTCAGCAGAGATACATTCAAAAACTAAAATTAGTTTTAGCCTAAAGCTTAATATTATGCTGAGTTTAAGTGATTGATAAATGATTTATTCCTGCACATGTAATGTAAGCGTACACATTAAGACCCCTGTATTAAGGGTAAGTTAACTGAGCTATATGTCTACATAACCCATTAGCTTATCCAGACCACATCAGCTGTAATTCATGTAATATTTAGCCTATGAATTTCTATATGCATTCAAACCAAAGTTTGTTTTAGCCTAAAGCTTAATATATAACGCTAGCCCAATGCAAATTTATCACATAGTTTTTGGAAACCCCCAGAAAATGACTGAAATGTTGATTAGCCTAAAACTGGCTGAGAAAAAAGAAGTTTTGGCACATGTGCTGAATGCCACTGGCTTGAACCTGCTGAACCTGAGTGAAACTGCTGGCATGAAACTGTGGCTCTGTGGCTCTGCAGACAGATATTATTGCCAACACATGGCCCTAACCCTAACCCTAATCCCAGTACTGCTGAGAATTAGACTTTCATCAGATAGTTTGGGAATAATTTGAGCATATATCATATAGATCATCTACTGGGAGCTATCCAAATAAAGTGGGACCCTTTTTTGGGTGTTGCCTTTTCTCAGTGAGGGCTTCTTGACAGCAACACATCCATCTAGACCCTACAGCGTTGAGTTGTCTCCTCACAGTAGAAGCACTGACAGAAACACCAGATCTGACTCTCTCCAAAAATCAAAGATAAAAAGCTTTAAGTGCTCTTTATCTGATGGGGACACTTTTAGTTTTAGTGGTCTACCAGGCGTCTGCCCTGGGATGGCCTGGCGACCTGTACAGGGTGTTTCCTGCTTTCTGCCCAATGACCACTGGGATAGGCTCCAGCACCCCTCACGACCCAGGATAAGTGGCTTAGGTAATGTGTGTGGTCTGCTAGGCCTTGCAGGTGGTTGTTAGGAATCCCATTTTCTCTCTATATTTTAATCAATTTTTGAAATCATTTTTTGGAAACTCCTGTTTTTTTTCACTTTGAATTCCTCCTTTCTTATGCAAGTGAATTATTTTATATCTAATCTCTCCAAAAATCTTCTTCAAACTGGAATAACTTGTGCTTAATGGCTGTTTTAAGTGGAAATGAAATAAATGACATGCACAGCACTGTATATTGCCTAAGTACTGAATATGGCAGGCTATGATGCATCTCTTGGAATCGTATAGGATTCACCCATACAGGATGCCCATAGCAGAGACATAACACAGTTCTGTCTCTCTGGTTTATACGTAAAGATGTTTTCCTCCAGCGGCACCTTTGGAAAACATTATTCGTATTATTCTTTCTAAAGAGTCATGAGTCATCTGAGTGACGACTGCAACACACGTGCTCACAGCACGGATGTGTAACATGAATGCATTTTTTCCCCGCTGTTTACGAGTAACAGGCTCCGATTGTTTTGACGTGGTGAAGAGTGACAGCCGGAGAAAACGAAAAAGGGGGGTTCTATCAGCCTTCGGCCCACGGAGATGAAACAGCCGTCCAATTCTCCACTGAGTCATCCGTCTGTCCTTGACTGATGCGTTTCTGACAGATGGGTGGCGAAGGAGAAAAACGGCACGCAACATTTCGGCCGATGAGAAAGATTTTCATATTTGGACCTCTTACGAAATAGGCTGCAGTCATTTATGCACAGATCAGGGCCGTCACGATACCAGAACTCTGACTTTGATGCAAGTACCTAGTGTTCTAGATACCAGAATGATACTATGGTGAAAAGTAAAAAAAGATAAGCACATTTGGATGCATTCTAATGGATACAGCTAAACAGAGTAAAGAATACAACACATTTTTCTCATATTTTTTTTCCCACTGATATTCACTCACAATTTGTGTAGGTTTATGTATCAAAAAGCCATAATTCATTTTTAGAATTAGAATCAGCCCTCTGCTACATGTATTCTGAAAGCAATGTTTAAAAAAAGTTCTCTTTTCTTGCATAAAATGGACCTGATTATTATTAAAATTAAAAACAATACACACAGTATGGTGATAATCTAATATCGCAGAAGTGAAACTACAGTTAGGTTTTCTAAAACATAAACATAAAATACACATTTCACTGTATACTTGCTGCATTCCACTGTTGCACAGTGTTGCTTCTAGGCAACATTTTTAGGCAATTGTTCACTGCAAAAATATTTAGATGATACTGAATGTTGTAACAATGGCCTTGACAACTCAGTAGATAATAGATAATCATATTTTTGGTCAATGTAAAATGATAAAAAGCTTTTGCTTTTCTGGCTTATTTTTTTGGTACAGAAATGTATATCATCTATGAGATGCGCCTTGCCAAAAGTTGTTTAAAAGTGCTCCCTTAGACTTGTGGTGATCAAGTACAAGCCGTTTATTTGCTTTATGCAAAGTATTACCTTAATTATTAATCATTTTATTGTCATTTAATATGTATCATATCACCATAAAATGAGGAAAATTAGTTTGTTGCCCTGAGGCAACATCCTGTAATAGAGATTTAAACAGGCTGTGTTTGTTACTATGCCTTGCACTCATTTTCGCAGTGGAGGTCCTTCAGCTTTAGCACTAAGCATTTTTTGGAATATATTGGATTGGAAAATGGAACATACTTTGATGTAATTGTGTAAAATGTATAAAGCCGGAAACAAAATGGATTTTTTGTCATAGGTGAGCACGCATCTTTATGTAAAAGTGTATGCTAGTTTCACAGCGGGTGGTTCTCACCCCTCAACAGCTAATAGTGTCCTAGTTAATCCGTTAACAGAGGGGAAAATATTTTATTGATCATATTATTTAAAAACATTAGTCAGTTTCCCCAATTGCCATTCTACCTGCAGAAAAAGGTATAAGACTGATATATACGAATATAGGGCAGCTGTTCTGATATTGTACCTCATTAAAAAAGCAGTCCAGGCTGAAATACTCCTTTAGCTTCAGTGTGAATGGGTCGAGCTAAACTGCTGTAGGCTGAACAGGTGGATGTGTGTAAATGAGACGTCACAAAAACAGTGAGTTCACAAATGGGCTGTGTTTGCAGCTTAGTTTCCATATCTGGACTGAGCTCTGTTCTGACTGGCTGCCCTGGATTGCGTATCATTAGCAGTGAAACACTCCTTATAACTTCAGCATGAGCAGGTGGAGCTAAATAGCTGTGTGCCTATTAGGCGTCATCTACGGCGCCCCTGAAGGGAGGTGATGTATTCTTTTTTTTTAGGTGAAAGGGACGTAGTGTGTTTATATTTCAGGTAAAAAATCAGGTGAGCACCTAATATGATCAAGTGAGCACCAGAAACTATGTGGTGAGGGCCTGATACTATCAAGTGAGCACCAGATACTATGTGGTGATGGCATCGGGTGCTCACCACATAGTAACGGGTCCTCACCACATAGTGTCTTGTGCTCACTTAATAGTATGTGGTGCGAACCTGATTTTTACCCAAAACTACATCACATCCATTTTACCTGAAAAAAATCACCATGTCCCTTCCGGGGCTCCGTAGTCATCAGAAAAACTATTTAAAATGGGCTGCTGCTTAGTTTCCATATATGGACTGTATTGGCTGTAGTGTATTGAAAAGTATTAAATTGTTTTCCAATTTTATAGTATTGAAAATGTTTCAATATTTCACACAAGACTAGCGCAGATACATTTGCAGAGTCTCATTTTCCACAAAATGGGACGCTATCTGGCAGTAGTGAAGGCCTAGAAGACACATTAGAGGCATTCAGAAAGGTATCAGCCAGTTTAAAGGCTATTATTTGTTTTTAATCAGAGCGGATTTACATGCACACGGGCAGCTACGGCGTAATCCTTCTCCGTTTCCTTCTGGCTGATGAGTCTTTTTTCTTGTTTTTCTGTTGTTCTTGGCCCCTTAAGCGCCAAACAAATTGCAGAGAGAAAGTGCTAATAGGTAGAGCGGAAAGAAATACCTCTGGAATAGGAACACGGTGTGCTGTGATGGTTTGCCAGAATCAAAAACAAACAAATATAGTGAAAGGAGAGAAAACACAACATTTGAAAGTCCCTAGGCTTCACAGTGGAGTCCTATACGTCCAGAACTCGCACAGAATGTTAACGAAGACACTTGCAGGCTCGGGCTCTCAGGCTGTCCAAGCTAACGCTCCCCCACTGCTTCAGATTTGTTCTCTCTGTCAGCTGTGGAGACAGTAGCTGATCATTTTGAATTCATAATTTATTTGTTTGCTTTGTTGGCTTCACTTTGGGGAGCTTGATAGCATCTCCAAGATCTAAAATGATGCTGGCTTTTGTGCAGCTTGGGCATTTTCAACCTCAGATCTTCTTTTTTAGTGCAAAAGTATTTGATATCATGCAAAATAATGCTTGAGATCTCAGACTAATCGGTTCAAATGAACACAACTTTCCGCTTATGCCAGAGGTAATCCATCAGCCAAAAGGTGTGGTGTCCAAATTTAGCTTCTTTACTTCAGAAGTGAAGCTAAGAGGCCCACAAACTGTATAATTCGATACTCACCCAAAAACTTTTCCCAAACTGCATCAAGGTCTTCTTTAAAATGCAGTCCAAATTTTGCTTTTTTTACTTTAGAACTGAAGCTGCAAGGCTATGATTGCTAATAAGCACTACTACTGACTGCTTCCCAGCCAAAGAGGAAGCATGATCTAAAGTAAATAACAGCTCAGAACTGTTACTTCCACCATTTTTCCAAAGTTTCTACATAATTCTGTCTTGTAAAGTCATTCAGAGGGGTTCGGTATGAAATGGTTGATCGTAAAGACTCTGATTTCTTTACAGTGGTGGTCAGGGGTCCTGGGGTCGCCATGACTACAACACAAATATAGCCATTTTATTTACTATATAAAACCACTAGTAAACCTATATGTCATCTTTTGTTATGTAAGTTTTTATATGTAATGTTAATGCTGATAAAATAGTGATACATCTGAAAAATTAAGTTTTCTTTGGAGACTATATTGTCTTACAATATCTTCCATTTAGCTCCCCACCATTAATAGATTTCTAAAGCTACATTTTTAGGTCAAAATCTTCTCAGAACTATCATACAACCATATTTGAGGCATCAGGCAGTGCATTCATAACCATTTCATGTATTAACTTAATGGTTGAATCCCGTTTTGGAAACATTCACTGTCAAAATTACTAGAAACACCCACCTTGTACTTCCGCTAACTGGCCACTTTATTAGAAACACCTACTTTGTACTTCCGCTAACTGGCCACTTTATTAGAAACACCTACTTTGTACTTCCGCTCCCTGGCCACTTTATTAGAAACACCTACTTTGTACTTCCACTAACTGGTCACTCTATTACAAACACCTACTTTGTACTTCCTCTAACTGGCCACTTTATTACAAACACCTACTTTGTACTTCCGCTCCCTGGCCACTTTATTAGAATCTCTATTACAAACACCCACTTTGTACTTCCTCTAACTGGCCACTTTATTAGAAACACCTACCTTGTACTTCCGCTAACTGGCCACTTTATTAGAAACACCTGCTTTGTACTCCCTTTAACTGCCCACTTTATTAGAAACACCTGCTTTGTACTCCCTCTAACTGGCCACTTTATTAGAAACATCTACCTTGTACCTCCACTAACTGGCCACTTTATCAGCAACAATGAAAAAAAATCAATCAAACCAGGTTTTTATGTCTAATGTGACTATATGTTTAATCAGGAGGAAGTTTAAACTAAAGCTGCCTCTGATGAGCTAATGCTGAAGCTAACACTAGAGCTAGTTTTAGTAAATTGTAAAGAAGCCACACAAAGAATAGTATGCATTTAACTTTACATACAGTGTTTCAATCACGAAATGTGAGTGCTTCACAGTCCTGTTTAATCAGAATGATCAAGTTAGCTGTCAACAGCTAGGTACGGAAAACTGACCTAGCTAACTGATATTCATATTATTCTGTAAATATATTTTCCATTAGATATCACATTTAAAAAAAATTAACAGAAGTTGAGCTTATTTTAGAACGAGCATAAGTCTGATAATAGTTTGGCCTTTGATCCAATGTTTTCAGTTTAAGGGATGAAATAAAACATCACAACCCTCCAAATGAATTATACATTCCCTAGTAACATCTTTCCAGTTTAATCATTCTGACTGAATTACTACCACTGCCGTTCTCACTGCAGATTTGTTCTGAGGTGATTTATTAGAACTTTTCCTTTGAATGATGGAGAAAGTAGCACTTAGAAGTGATTATCATTGGGGGGATTAGTATTGATTAAGAGGTTTGTCAATCATTAGTTGTATTTTCAGTTGGATTTTTTGTGCACCTAATTTACAAATAATAAGCTAATATGGCCATATGAAATGAGACAAACCTAACTGTGATGTAGCCCACATCTCAAGCCCACACATACAAATCAGAAATAAGTGCTGTTTATGTTATGTTTGCTCACAGGGCCATGTGCAAATCTATGTCAGACCTCTGAGTTTGTAAAGCACAAGCATTACATCCACTAGTTTGGTTCAAAATTAACAATAAAAGCATATAATGTGAGAGGAAGGCTCATTATCGGCCAATGTAATGTTTATTCAGACTGCTTTCTTTTTTCCGAATAAATATGATTATGCTGCACAAACACTTTTTACAGAACTTTTTTTCTTCAGAATGATGGACAAAAGATAGTGAACGATCTATTAAAATCTAATTTTTCTAAGTTTTTGATGTGTCACCACACAGTAGGCCAAAAAAAGAGTGAAATAATGAGACTGCCTTGGCTATTTGCAAAAAAGGGCAGAAAATGATACAATTACAGTGGAATGACAGCAAATCAATGGTGATATTTAGAAGAACTAATGCGCAAATTCATTCCTTCTAAGCAAAGCACAACATGGTAGGAATATAGTGTAATGATGACTCTGTTGTGCTAGACTGTGGCACTGATACAGTAGAAAGTTGCTGTCCTGCTTCTAAACATTTGCAATGGCATTAATGCATTTTGGGTGTGTAAAAGCACTCATGGCAGAAGCTTTGGGCTAAATGTGGTTGGGAACATTGACTTGATAGCATGAGAACAAACTGAGTGGGATTTCTAAACCAACTTAGCAGCTCATGAAGGTGGAGCACCCAGTAGGGTCGATAGTGAGCTCATCAACATTGTCCGACATACAAAAAGCCTGTCGTTAGCACGTGGATGTAATGTAAGTTAGCATGGCTGAAAAGTCCCACCAAAGAACTCCAGTTAAGCATGTAAATTCGAGGAACACCCTACATGCAATAAAAATAAATGTTTCCTCTTGCAAATGAAAAACAGTTCAGATAGCCAACACTACCATTTTGCTAGCTAGCTTGCTTTGCTTGTGTTATCAGTTGTACTCTTAACATTAAAATTCACAGACCAGAGGAAATTGGAGATGGGTTTTAGAGGGTGCTACCTTTGTTGGCGGCAAACAGGAGTATCCAAAACTAGAGTTTCAAAATTATTAAAAGTAACTACTAACAACCGTGCAAGACCTGGTAGAACCCACCAAAACTGTCCCCATCAGACAAACAGCACTTAAAGCTTTCATCTTTAAGAGAGAGGAGAAAATCAAGCTCCACTCTTGCTTCAGATCTGACAACATTCACAGTCATCCTTCCACTTCGAAAGAAAACTCAGCACTATGGGTTCTGAAAGAATGTGTAGTTGTCAAGAAGACATTACTGAGAAAGGAAATACACAAAAAAGAAAATTTGCTCTAGAACACCAAAACTTGACATGTGAGATGCGAACTAAGGTTTTGTGGACTGATGAGTCTATATTTGTAATGGGGATTACTTGGAGGTTATGAAGAAGAAAGTGAAACCAACTTCAAAGACTGAACTTTGGAGGCGTGGCTGCAGATTTCTTTGAAAAACTTTGAGTCTCCTGAAAAGAATAGAAATTGTAATAAAGATAAAGAAGGGACAATAAATACTAAATAATACACTAATAAAATTTGTGAATCTGTATTTTAGTGCCTCTGTAATTCAAACTAACCAGTTTGTTGTTTGTTTGTTGCCATTTAAGTGGCTGGTCATAATTGATAATTTGCACATTTTTGTGAGTTCCTTTGTACCCAAAGTGAAGTTACATTTGCCTCCCATTGCAAGAAATAATTGGTAGAAAGTACCTTAATGACGTCATCAATTTCATACAATGTTGACAATAACTGTAAGACTCTGAACGTTGAAAGAGCACAGACTAGAGAACATTGGGGACAGGGTTTTAGAGGGTGATACAATAATTGTAAAACTCACAATCCTTCAAAAAATGATTTGACAAATACGTCTGGTTCTCTTGCGACATCATGTGTTCTTATAAAAGGCTTCAGTCGGATTTTGCTTTTGGCTTAACTTCCTTAGAGAGTCTTGATTCAATTCAGAGGCCAAAAAGCCCAAATGTGATTGGATAACTTTTGAAAACCTGGCACCACAAGCCAGATCCACAATCATGAAACTTGGTCATGCACTAAATTACTATTGACAGTTTCCCCGGAACAACACATGAGAGACTTTCATCAAGGTGGCACCTTTCAGAGCAGGATTCATTGGGCTGAATGAAGCAATCTCTGGGTGAATACCTCTGGGAACTACTGATCTTTGGATGAGCTGACTTGAATAATTGATCGCCTGATTATTTGTTGGATTTACCTGCAGTCTCTAGAGATATGCCTTATGTTTCGAAGGTCTCATTTAGTTGGAGAAAAGTTGGCTCTTTAATGAGACAAAACACAAAAGACTGCAGATGGCTCATGGTTGTAAGGTTGCCTTCCTTCAGATGGATCTCAGTATGGGAGTGCACCTAGCGTGTCGCATCCATTAGGCTTCGACTGCTTTTAATTTGTGCATCCTGATGGCAGTCTCCCTCGTTTTCTCCTCCGAAGGCAGCGGGGAGCATGCAGCATCTGATTAATTCATTACGAAACGCTTCAGGAAACAGGACCCAGCCCATAACCTACCCTTATGTACAGGAGAAATGAGTGACAGAAATCTGTTCGGATAGTTTTAACAACGTATAATTAGTTCTGCATCCAAGGAAATCACAGCTTGATCTCTTAGTTCGTAGGAAAACAGACTGAAGTAGCTCTTTGTAGCTTTGCAGGGAATCAGTTTATAATGGAGCTCTGCATGGCACCGTTCACCTGATTGTGAAATCCAAACTGATTCCAAGCTGTGGACATTGTTGGAGCAAGCGTATCAGCAGTACCTCTCATTTAACCTTGCTTTTTATGTTTACAAGGTTTCCACTGACTTGCCAGACTCTAAAGGTTCTGAAACAGTTAATTATAGCTCTTCTCCTGAATTGCTCACAATAGTGGTCTGCACTCCTGTGGACTCCCACTGGACCTGAGGGACCTGCCACAGTATCTTGCAGTGCAGGACTAATTTTCAGTGTTGCGCATGGGAGCGGGCGGGAAACCAGCCCACTGCAGGTGGGAGCAGGCCGAAGCATGCATAAAGAGAGATCCCGGAAATTAATGAATAGCCTAAATAAAGTAGATCACTAAATCATATATAGAAACAATATAAAATGATAACAATAAAACAATCAAAATCAATGAAGTCATTCCAAAGAGTTGCAGAGCAACCAATCACGTGAACAACATGCAAATACTCGTAGCTTACAGAGACGGCAGAACTTTCAGTCCAACGGCCACAACTGCTATGCTTAGCAAAATATTAAAAATAACCGCTGTGTAAAATTGCTTTGTGTTTACTGGTGTATGGTAAAGTTATTTCACAGTGAGTCAGAGAATAATGTATTTCTGAATACACTGTGTCAGATGTTAGATGTCAGTTCGCCTTGATGGAACTGTGTGGGCAGGAGTGGGCCAAAACGTGGAACAAATGATTCCAATTTTCTGCGGGAGTGGGATAAAATCCTGTGGGAGCAAGGTGCCTGACATCTTCTCCTGGCCAAATAAAGGGAAGGAACTTGGAAGGAACCCCCTATGCCCAGGCTTTAGCAGCTTAATTTTCACCCTTTTCAATGCACTGCTATGACCACTTGAGTTTCCCTAAACCCTTCTTTCTATGTCAGGCTAGCTTTGTTTTAGCATCCATTATTGCTGGACCCCTAGGGTCCCTTGATGACTGACATCAGAATGCTTCACAACACATTAAAATTTGCTGTAACATTTCAGTTTGGGGTGCATTATAAAGCCATTGTATAGCACATATTAAGCTTTATCAAACTACTAGCTGGTAATTACCTGGCTATTACTGCTTCATTATGCAGTAACTACAATGAATTAAGCTTTTTTTTTCCAAAACACTTGCATGTTAGAAAACAACACTTATATTAAGCACTATCGAGTCAGTGGTTGATAATTAACTGGGTGTTCATAGTTACTGCTTCTGCAGAAATAAGAAGACAGTATGTTACCAACTTTGTTAAGACTTAATTATCACATTATAAAGGCATTATGATGTTTGCTCTACTGAAATGTTACCAAATTAATGGTAACACTTCAGTATAAGGGATATTATAATGTCCTTGTAGTGTTGTTAATAAGCTTTAACAAAGTAGTAGCTAATAATAAACTGGCTTTACTAAGCAGAAACTAGGTTGAATTAACACCCCCTTTTGTGTACAAAAGGGGGGTTCACTTTAGAATAATGGGCTACTTTATTTTTAAAAATAGCTTGTGTATTACTACTGAGGAATTGTTAAGAATCAAAACACTCAACAACTGTTCAGTGCTGTTGTAAGATTGCCAATAAAGCCTTAGCTCTAGCTTGGCTTGGGTGCAGACTGTCTGCACAGTAAAAACAGGACCTTTCCCAAAACAAATAAAACCAAGACTTTGCTCAGTGTACCATAAATTAAGCCAAGTGTTCAGTGCTAAAAGTCCACTAAACATGTCGTAACCTTATCTGTGGGCGGGAAGAGTTCCCATCATTAAATTCCTTGTACCTGGCAATGTCTTCCTCACTGTGTGCACCAAACTACAGAGGTCTTTCTTTAAAATTTCATTATAGAAAAAAATTATGTTGTTCACTTCAAAGTGAATGATGATTGTCTTGGAACTATTTGCGTTGCATTCATGATGGCAGGAACTTGGGGGTGATATCCAGAACTCCAAGCACCAGAAATGGTGGGTTGAAATTTTACTCCGTTTCATGTCTGCATGAACATATTTGATGACGGAGTCTCTAATGATGACTCTATCTTGCATGCAAGTTGAGGTGGCAAGGCTAGACCACTAAGAGCTTCAAAGTGTTTTGTGGTTGTGAGCTGAAAGTCCAGTGATGTCCGAGGCCTAGCCTGTGGCTTTCAATGCTGGGACAGCCAACATCCCTGGTAGGTCCTCAGTGCAGCCTACATCTGAGGTGAGGATGTCGGTGTGGATGTCGCTGGAGCTCCACAGCCTTGCCCATCTTGGGCCAAACACTTGTGTCCCACTGTGACCCCACCTGCAGAGCAGTGGGTCACTTCCAGAGTGGCTTTTTTTACTCTCAAACCAGAACCTGCTTTTTCAACAGCTCATAAATCTGCATCTCCAAGTCTGCCTGTTGCTCCTGAAGAGCATGTTACTCGAATATATCTTCGCCATGCAAATTAGAGTCTGTCATTGTTGCCTGCCTCAGGTTAAGCAGCATGAATTCAAACATGCTCTGGCTAACTTTAAATTAATGAAAAAAAAACTAACACTAACACAACAATATAATAAACTATAATCAAATAAAATGGTGACTGTGGTTACACAAAACTTTAAAAAATGTTTAAAATGATTAAATACAGAGTGGTGAAAGTCATTTAAAGACAAAGACCATGAACAACTTGCAGAATGTATATTCTAATTAGAACATCTAGCCCCATTATCAGGTGGATTCAGACTATTCTGATGGGTAACCAAGTAACAAATTAGGCATTTCATTACAAAATTCATAAATAAGCACATTCTGTATTGTACGTATAGTGTGCCGTATTATCATGTACAGTATTGTGGATAATTTAGTACCCTTCATGTATTTAATCTCACAATCCAAGGAAACCCAAACACATTCAATGATGTTGAGGTCTGGACTTGGGGTTGGGCAGACCATTGTTCTTAGCAGCTTCTTTGTTTGATGTGTCCATTTCCTTTTCTCAGTGAGGGCTTCTGGACAGCTACACATCCTTTCAGATCCAGGAAGGCTGGACAGAAACACTGAGTTTTTCAGATCAGAAGCAAAAGTGGATGTTGATTTTCTCCTCTCTCTCAAAGGTGAAAGCTTTGTTTATCCTTTACCTGATGGGGAGAGTTTTGGTGGTCTACCAGGTCTTGCCTGGTGGTTAACCTGGTCCAGGGACAAGCGCCTGGTCCAGCGACCTGGATGTTGCTTCTAATGCAGTATGGATTTTTCTCTTCTTTCCTGATTATGTCGGAAAAGGCTTTAGAGTCTTTCTTGTCTGGCAACTGTGATTCCATTTGTGGAAGGTACGACTCTACCTCAGGTATCACCTTTTCCAAACTTTATTTCTCCCTGTCTCTCTACCTCAGGCTGATGTCAGGGTCGTTTTTCAGAGCCTCTGGTTTCTCCTCCAGGGAGAGTTCATTACTGCTGGAATCCACGTCAGTCATGTTCTATGTTTCAGTTCGAAACTCTCCGTCTGATTTCCCTCAGGCTCTTGCTCCGCCGATGCCACATTATAACCCTGCTGACTTTCACACAAGCTCGCCACAGAGTGACTGACGGGAGCGAATTCACAGTGGAGGGGTGGGGAGAGAATGATTTTGTCTCTTCATGACTGTGAGGTTCATATCGGAGTTCCAATAGTCTCCACATAATGGATCGCTCCTTCTGACACTGCACAGTTGAATGCACTATTAGCGGTTGCATATTATCTTATTCACATTGCCGCAGGCATGGGATTTAACCTCAGAGGACCCAATTACACTCATGCCAACTGTAATCAGCAATGCTAGTGCATATAGTTGCTCTACTTTGGCTTGTAAGACAATGGGGAACCGAGTTTCATGCATATGCATGCAGTCATTGTGCATAAGAACAGATTCTGAATGTTTTCTATTGTGTTCTGTGCATCTACTGCGTATTTTTGGGCTGAGCCTGGAAACTCACTAGGCCAGATTCATAATGTGCAAAGTCCTATTCCTGAACTATATGGGGCACAGATCAGTGTGTATTACCACAGTATTATATTTTTTCAGTTGTCTTAAGTCAAAGATAATCAAAAGCAACATGTTTACCTTTAAGTTCCATGTAAAAGATGTTGCCATTTAATTTTGTCTTCCCTGTTAGTAACAAAAAAAATATAGTTTGTGTCACAAACTACCTCTTTTAATGAAAAAACGCAAATAAATAGATACATAAATCATACATTAGGTGTGGTTTATTGTTACTCTGATTAAACAAAACAATGAGTGCTTGCTGATTTGAATCAAGTTTGCATACTTTGTCACAGTGCATCCAACAATAATTGAAGCCTTATGCATCTTTTTTACAGTGATAGAAAACAATGGAACACATTACATACAGTAAAAACAGACATTAGCTCCTGCAAAGGAGATGTATGAATGTAATAAGAAACTCTATCATGATCTGTTCTTTAGTCCGATTTGCTAATAGTTAAATACTGTTAATATAATAAATGTAACAAGGTAACTTATAAAATGAGGCTTGTGCAGAAGCTCTGGCACATATAATATGTTATGTTTTATTTTTTCTAAAACTTTTCAAAAAAACTAAAATTTGCAGAAAAATGCAATATTTGACTTTGCTTCCTGTAGAGGATGTGTTAACTTACATGTCTGAGAACAAATACCAAATACCAAGTCAGCGTACAAATACTACTGCATCCAAAACAAGTCAGAGGACAAATACTATCAAGACCAAGACAAGTCTGAGTACAAATACTGTAGAGTCCAAAACAAGTCCATGTAGAAATACTGTTGGGACCAAGACAAGTCAGGGTACAAATACTATTGAGACCAAGACATGTTAAAGTACAAATACTGTGGAGACAAGTGTAACTACAAATGCTGTTGAGTCCAAGACAAGTCAGAGTACAAATACTATAGAGATTAAGACAATTCTGATCACAAATATTATTAAATAGATCTGAGTACAAATGCTATGAAGATTAAGACAAGTTTGAGGACAAATACTATCGAGACTAAAAAAATTCCTATTACAAATAGTATCAAGACCAAGATAAATCTAAGTACAAGTACTATGAGGATCAAGACAAGTTTGAGGACAAATACTATCAAGCCCAAGACAAGGCAGAGTACAAAGACTATAAAGACTAAGATAAATCTGAGTACAAATACTATGAAGGCCAAGACAAGTCATAAGACTATCGACACCCAGACAAGGCAGAGTACAAAATACTATTGAGTCCAAGACAAGTTTGAGCACAAATACTATCAAGACCAAAACAAGTCAGAGTACAAATACTATCAAGACCAAAACAAGTCAGAGTACAAATACTATCAAGACCAAGACAAGTTCAAGTACAAACACTATGGAGACCAAAATATATATGTGAGTACAAATACTATGAAGACTAAGACAAGTCTAAGTACAAATACTATTAAGCCCAAGACAAGCCCAATTACAAATGCTATCAAGCCCAACACAAGGCCGAGTACAAATACTATTAAGACCAAGACAATTCTGGTACAAGTGCTATCGAACCCAAGACAAGTCTGAGTACAAATACTATGAAGAGCAGGACAAATCTGAGTACAAATAATATGAAAACCAAGACGTGTCCGAGTACAAATACTAAACGTTCTTGACAACATTACAGTAAACAGAATTAATTCCACATCAGCTTCTTACCAGGGAAATTGACCATGTGACTGGCTCAGGTGGTATTTTTTGTTAGACGCTGTTCTTTCCTGAATCACTAATGGCACAGGCAAATGAGAGAGAAGGGCATTAGTGTCACATATCACACAAACAGCAAAGCCTCTAACCTACGCCCATGAATGAGCAAATGTGTTACCTAGACAATGTTTGTTTCTGACGTCTCGGCAAATCTGCCGGTGCGTTTTATGAATCTGGCCTATTGTCTATCAGCCACAATAACCTTCAGCTCTTTCTTTCCCATTCTTTCTCTATCTGAGTCTCGGATAGAGATCAGTCCTTCAGCCTTCCAAGGTCTGAACGAACAGTTCTCTCTTCGCTTCTCTCTCTCAGACTCGACACGCTCAATCTGTCATTTTCACATTTTAGGTATTTCATATTTCATATTTACCCACAGATGCCTGACTCAGCGTCTCTTACTTTATGACTGCATTCCGAGAACGTTCCGGTTATCCCATCCCCCGTTATAGGGAGAACGAAAAAGCTTTCCATACAAATTACCCAAAGTGTCACTCTTTTTGTTGCCATCATTTTTTCTTTCCTTCCCATGCTCCCTCTCTCCCTTTCTCCCCCTTCCACCTCTTGCTTTTTCCTTTGCCTTATAGAGGAGCTCTCGCAGCCGTCTCGTCAAACAGTGTTTCAGATAAACTGAGGGAGGAGATTGATTTGCTTGGCGAAAGCAGTTGCGCTGTCAAACGAAGGCATCGACAGATTTGTGATGTGCAGCTTGCCTGTGTTTTAATGGCGCCTGCAGTAATTATTTATCGGCATGACTGGCCGGGTGGACGGTGTCCCAGCAGTGGACTGTGACCGATTGCCCTTTTCTTTTCAAACTCATTCCCTCAATGCTCCCATCCGTGCTTACTTTGAACCTTGCTGCTTTGGTCCCTTTTGCCAGCTGAAAGAAATAATGATGTGTGGTACACAATGACTAATTTCATGATTTTAACATTGTTTTCAATGTTCATAGATGTTCATAGATACCACACTGTCATGATCAACCGTTTACAGATTAACCCCTTTCCACCGTGAACATTAAAGGCAATTTCCACCTGTTTTGGTGGTCTCTGAACTATGCATTGTTTTTCTTCAAGAACAAAGGGACTCATTCCCCAATTATTCTTAAGAAGAAATTTCTCCTCAAAACCTACTTATGCAGTTTTCACAAAGATTCCGACATTGGCCAATGTTTTCTTATTTGGGATTTGTTCTTAGGCAAGAACAGAATCTACACACACTCAAGAGCACAAAAGTGCGAACAATTCTGCAGTTTAAGAACACAGCATGAATCTGACGTTGACTTTTTTTTAGGACTTTTATCAAGAACAAAGTCAAGAAAAAACGTAGGAAGATATCGGTGAATGAGGCCTATTGATGGAATATGTTTCTATCATTGAGTTGTGTATGATTTACAAAACCTAGTCAATATTTGAAAAAGTGTTTTTATAGTGTTCAGGTGCTTTTTGTTGTGACAGTCGTTCATGAAAGCTGCAGTTGTGCTGCCTTTTTTATCTCAGCATGGCCATCTTCATGAAGAGGTGTGAATTGTTTTCACAGCAGGGGGTTTCTCACCTTCCATTGCTCACTAGCAGCTCAACATAGAGACCCTTTCATGTATAGAGAGCCAACAGTGTCGTAGGTAATCTGATGACAGAGTTATGGAAAATTAGTCCATTCGATTACGTTTTACATTGATTCCAATCCACAAGGGGACCCACAAAAAGATACTAAAAGTAAAATGCCCAGGAAAAATACTACAGTAAATAATCTTTTGAGAAAGACTTTTTCATCCACAGGCCTTCATTGTCTACATATTTGGTGTACATTAGCCATTACATATTTGGTGTACATCTTTAGGCCTTTGCATTTGTAAGTCTCAGTGTGTCACCCTCATCCTTATTGTTGTTGTCTTAATTAAGCATTGCCTTTTGGTCTCGATAACTTTGTTATAGTCTGCCCTATAAGTTATTGAAATAGAGTTGCCCATCAAATTACCTGGTATACAGTTAGAGAGCTGTAGCCCATCCTCTAGCCATTCAACTATGGTCAGTTTCTGATCATAGAGTCACTCTTGGTTGGACATTTTTGATTTTGGACCAACCAATCATTGACACGCTACTGCTGAGAATGGTCCACCACCCAAATATCATCTGGTCCACTCCAACCCCCTTTTTTGACAGAAACTGACCTCCGGTGAATAGTAGAGTGTGGCTGACAAATTGTGCATGACAACAGATGGGCTACAATCTGTAACTATGTAATGCCATCGAGTCTTCCATATAAATTCCTAACTTCCTCTTTCTTGTCATTCTCTCCAGAGTCGAAAACATGCAAACAAAGTGCGTCTCTACTACATGCTGCACCCGGTGGACGGAGGTTGCCCGGCTAAGAAGCTACGAACAGACAATGTGAGTAGCACATTTTCCATCGGTGCAACTTAGTCCATCAGTATGTCTTCACACTTTTGTTCTGTACAGCCTCCATGCACTGCTAAAAAAACTGGCTGCACACAATGAACACTGTTTATCCAGGAGTAGTGAGCATCTGCTAATGGACTTCCCTCTGCCATTGATTTGTGCCTGACCCTCTCTGCATCTGCCTGTGTGTTGCGAATGGATAAACGCTGTTCCATTTATGGCTGAATGAGCCTGGGACTGACGAGGACTCGGACCAATGGTAGTGTCAGTCCACCTTCCATCAAGTCATCTTTCATGAGAGGATAGAGCGCTTCAAGCTTGTGTAAACTGTGGTACAATCCACTTTTTTTGACAGTGTTAACTGTGTTGTGAAGTCAGCTCATGGTCAATAAAGGTGAAAAAATGTGTGGTCCGTGCTGAAGCTCATGCCAGTTCAAGGGGTCAGCAATTTTAGAATCAGTGCTTTTGCAAGCAGCATATTCAGTGGGTGCACTGTTATGGCTCTGCCAGTCAAAATGCCTGATGCAGTGATTCTTGGTTGGGACTGTGTTACATTCGATCTGGAATTTTTTCAGTGCAGTGCAGTACTGTGTAAAAGTCAGTGACCAACCTTCTTTTATTTCCTTTTGAAAACAGGCAGTAATAATTGTTAAAATATTATTTTAGTATTTAGTGTGTCTAATCTTTGCCTTTATTACAGTTTTTTATTGTTTTCAGGTGACTTGCTTTCAGTTTTTTGAAAAATCTAAAAGTATAGTCTTAGAAGGAAGTTACTTTTTTGCTTCTCACAATCCCAGAAATCCCAATTACAAACCTTGAATTACCAGTCCATAATGCTCCACATCTCAGATTTCTAGTTTTGGTGTTCTAGTGCATTTCTTTCAGATCTGAAACATCTGAAGGGACACTATTGGTGGCCTACCAAGTATTGCAGGTGGTTGTTAGGAGTCCCATTTTCTCCAATTTTCTCCCCAGTTTAGTCGTATCCAATTCCACCCACTACTTAGGACTCTTCCTATCACACCATACTACCAGCGCTAGGAGGGTGAAGGCTATCACAGGCTTCCTTCAAGACCTGTGAAGCACCACCGCATCTTTGCAAACTGCAAACTGCAGTGTCATTGGACAGCCAAACACGCTCGGAGGAAAGCACCAACTGCCAGTTCTGTTATGTCAGCTAACAGACACCTGTGCTAGCATCACGCTGATTGATGGGAGAAATGGGAGGCACCATCCTACCCACCCAGAGAGCGAGGCCAATTGTGTTCTCTTGGACTCCTGGCCACGGATGGCTGTAGCATCACCAGGGATCGAACTTGTGATCTCCTGGTGATAGATACCGATTTTATCTGTATCTTTTAATAATTTTTTGATCTCCAGTTTTAGAAACTTGTGCTTTTTCAACTAAACTCTTTGACTTGCTGATTGCTTCCTTATGCCAATCAATTCTCTGATGTCTTATCTTCTAAGAAATATCTTTCCAAATATCAAATTTTCTCAAATTTCTGGCTTTTCCATCCAGGTTCTTTTATGCACATTTGCACAATTCTAGTGTGAGCGTAGTCTTCAACCTGAAAAGCATCATCAACCAAAAACTCCCACTGGCACACCCCATATTAGTGTATCCACGCAGTGCCTTCCCCTAGGATGACTTCTTGTGCTTCCTCACCATAAGCTTCTGATGAGGCGTTTAAAAAACAGTGCAGGATAAGTTCACATGTGCAAGTTCCTCTTAGTTTTGCTGGTCTCAGCCTCCTGCTCACTCCCCGGTGCCCCTGCAGTCTGTGCTGCCTGTGGAGTTAGCAGATGCTGCATTTACGTCCCACTGCCTCTAAATAGAGCCACAAAAGAGCTGTCTGTAGGTGGCACGCTGCTTATTTGAAACCAGAAATAGAGAAAACTCAAAAGCAATTAAAAGCAAAGCGTCCTTAATTTATGAATTTGCCTGACTGTGTATTACAATCTGTTGATGAGAAGATATCTGGTCATGTTTGGGTACTAATATGATGAGAATTTGATCAGATTTGTAGATAGTTTTTTGAGACCACACTTGATTGTTGTATTGCAGCGCACTTGTATGCGTATTAGGCTGCTGTGAATTTCACTTTTTCCAAAAAAAAAGATTGCAGTCGTGTATAGATGAGAAAAGTAATTTCCACACCAGCTGGATGTGCTCTTACAATGAAGTCGTCAGACTCCTTGGACAGAGTGCTTGTGTCAGGCTAAGTAGAGCTTTGAGGAAGAGAGTGATATCTCTGCAGCACTTAAAACCCCTCCCGCCAGATGTCTATCAATCAGTACAGCATTGTCCTCCTTGCAGTAAAACTGGACAAGACGTCACACTGTGATTGGAAGAGACTTTTTTTCTGTTTTGATTTATCTTTTCACTCTATTGGGAACACATGTGCTGATGAGTATGATGGACACCTGACCATCACACCTGTACAAGCTTATTGGACATCCCATTCCAAATCCATGGTCATTAATACGGAGTTGCCCCGCCCTTTGTGGCTATAACAGCCTCCACTCTTCTGGGAAGCTTTCCACAAGATTTTGGAGTGTCTGTGGGAGTTTGTGCCCATTCAGTCAAAAAAGCGTTTGTGAGGGCAGGCACTGACGTTGGATAACGCCTGGCTCGCAACCAATGTTCCAATTCATCCCGAATGTGTTCAGTAAGGCTAAGGTCAGAGCTCCGTGCAGGTCACTGGAGTTCCTCCACACCAAACTCATCAAACCTTGTCTTTATGGAGCTCGCTTTGTGCCCTGAAAAACAGCCCGGACCATTATCCCTCCTCAGCCAAACTTTACCATTGGCACTATGTATTCTGGTAGGCAGCATTAATAGTAACATGCAGCCACTCACTACGTATTGCTATGAAATAAGATCATAATTGGCTTCCATCCAGTCAGTTCCTTGTCACTGCAGTTGGTCTGGTCTTTTTTATTTATTTATTGATCCATGCAGGTGTTCTAGTTGTTCAGCTGCTGGTCAGTTATTGTCACTTAGCTTTATAGCACCCTTACTGCCTCTTCTATTATTATCTCATGATTAAAGCCGTCAGTCAGAAGTTCATAAAGCTGGAAGGCTGCCCAGAGACATTCTCAACATCCTCAACATCTACTCAAACTGAACATTCACAATGCGCTAGCAAACCCAGAGCTAGCTCTCGGATGCCTTCTTTTGGCTATTCCTTTTAAGAGATAAGTGCTTATCAGTACCCTAATACATCAGCTTAAAGCTTTTTGCATTTTCCCTACATAATGCTCCACTGTATCGGCTATCTGTTTACCCAGACCTCCGAAACCAGCAAATGTGCTAGACAGAGAGTTTTTTTCACGATTACAGTTTTGTCATTAACCTGTAACCCACGATAGGGGAACTCATATAAGAACCCCCCAATCATAAGCTTGACAGTGTTCAAAGTCAGCACTTTTCTGATGGGACTCTGAGGAAGCGGTGTAGAGGTGGAAGCAATTATTTTTCCACTACGTTACTCCCTCTGATAGCTTAAAGATCAATGCGCTTTGCATGGCCGCCATTGCATGCATGCTGGGGCTTGATGAAAAATGGAGTATTACTATAATGCTCAGCGCTGGGCTTGGCTCTGTTCTCTCAAGTGCCCGGGAAGTTGTTGTCCAGACCTTTCGGCTGGAAAGCAGTTGTGCATGTGTGTACTCTTTGATCAACTCAAACAAAAAGTCTCCCTTCTGTTCTGTATATTACTGCAGTTTTGAAGTCACAAATTCACTCACTTTTGCAAAAACACACAAGAAGTAAGAGGATTAAAACCAGTCACTAGAGTCTCAAAGTCTTGGAGTTTGATCTTGTCTTTTTAACCCTATAGAACCGAGCGTCTCACCAGAGATCCATGATGGAATTAGGCAATGGCCTGTTAAATGTTTAAATATGCTGCCGAAGAAGATACTAGGCATGCATGTTCATGTTGGCCAGGCTAAAACGTATCAGTGTGTAGTATCAGCACTTTCCATGTGCTACCCTGTTTACTATCACTGTATTAAAGATGCATAAGGCTTCCTTTATTGTTAGATGCACTGATATTTTTCCCAGCGACTGTGCAAGCTCATTAGTGAAACGCAAATGAAAACGGAAAGCATATTTATTTTTCCACTATGTTACTCCCTCTGATAGCTTATAGATAAATGTCCTTTTTTACCTTGTTTTATCTCTTCAACTTCATTTTTGTAAACATGTTCTCAGCCTAAAATTTCAGCCTGTAACACATTCTGAAAAAGTTTGGACGGGAAAAGTCTAGGAACTTCATGAAATGTTCAAAAAACGTCTTAAACAGGTGATGCCATCATGCTTAGGTATAAAAAGAGCATCCAGGAAAGACCCAGTCCATTATAAAGAAGGATGATTGAGGTTTGCGACCCAAAAAGGCATCAGTGAGTAAACAGCTTCATGAAATCAACGAAATCTCTTGGTGTAAAAGAAAAGCCAAAAACCCGAGGGGCATTTTAGCCCTCAGACAGGTCTGCATTAAAAACCAGTGTGCTTCTGTGATGGATATCATCGCATGGGCTCCAGGATACGTTGACAAACCATTGGCCATATATAGTGTTTGTTGCTGTATCCACAAATACAAGTTAAGCCTGCACAATGCACAGCTGGAGCCAACCATAATCATCAACTTCTTTGGGATCGAGCTCATCTGAAATGGACTGATGCACAGTACATCCTTTAAGATTGTTTATGGAAAAAAGAAATGATGCATTCTCAGAGCCAAAGAAGAAAAGCACATCCAGATTATTACCAGCGTAAAGTTCAAAATCCAGGTCATGCATCACTCAGTGGGAACATTCTGCTCCAGTGCTGCTTGTGCTGCTCTGTTTTTCTTCTTTCTATTCAACTCCTTCTTACTCAGTTTTGACTTTCAGCTATTTTATTAGCACTTTTTACAACAGGCATTGTCCCAAAGCAGCTTTCCAAAAATGCTAGTGCAGTTTTCTAAAGACCCCTATGATAAATCTATGTATGTATATATATATATATATATATATATATATATATATATATATATATATATATTTGAGATAAGCCAATGGTCTATAGGGCTGCCAAAATAAGATTTGACATTTGAATATTTGTCAAAGTTAAGTAAAAATATTACACTTGAATGAAGGAAATGTTCATTTAAATGTTAAAAGAAATGTATTGCCAGTGTACCTGGCCAGGATTCATGCAACATTATCAAGCAAAAGCTACAAAAGCATGGAAGAATGGCCATACTGACCATAAAATAAAACAAAAGCAACCAATTTTGGCTTTACTTGAAGTTTTAAAATATAAAGGAATATTTGCAAACACTTTAGCAACTTAGCGATATCACTGGTATGGAAGATTTTATGAAACAGTCATTCTCAGTGATACTTCAGAAAAAGCATATGTCAACCATCTTGCACCTCCCAGGCTAAGAATCAAAAGTTTATAACGTTTAATAGCATTTGAGGATGCTTGATATGCTGTTTATTGCAGTTTTGTGTCCTACTTATTTTCTTTGCATCTAGAAATATGGTGTTTTTGAAATTCTTATATATTAGGTCACACTTTATTTGGATGGTCCTCTATAGATGATCTACAGTGATGTAAATTATAAACAAACTTTCTGGTGATAGTTCATTTTCAATAACATGGTTAGGGTTAGGGTTGGGAGTAGGTGTAGGTTTTGCCTTGAGGTTAGGGTTAGGGATAAGTTTAGCGTTAGGGATAGATTCAATAGAATCTTTCACACTCAACTTCAAGTTCAGTTGCATATAGTAGATATTTGTTTGAATGTTAGTTAAAGATAGACTGAACATCTACAAAGCATCTACAGTGGACCATCCAAATAAAGTTTTACCAAATATTTGACAAGTGTTATTTCTGATCCCATTGGCAGCCTTAATGTACAAAAGGATGTAAGAAAACAAATTGCACTGTAGTGGTTTTGCTTCATAAATTAGCTTAGACAGAGTCGGAATAACTGCTCCCAGGTCACAGGTGCAAACTGTCCACCTGCAAGGAATAACACTGCCCGTGCACCAACTCACTAACAGCACTTTAATGAGCCATCACCACTTCCCTCAGCACCTAATGAAACCTGTGTAAGCCAGTGCGGGAGATCTCACCATCATCCATCTATTTAACACCAATCAGCTGTCTGTGGTGGCTACTAATAGCTACACAGTCCCCTGAGAACACTTCCCTGCCCCCCCTCCAGTGCGGTAACTCGATGCAAGGGCCGTTAAAGAGGATACAATTAGCGGCGTGGGACCAGTTTGGGGCCTATTGGATATCCCGTCTGAAACTCAGGCCTGTCTAATTAGCAGTGTTTAAATCAACCCAGGCCAGGTCTCGAGAGGAGGCGAGGTAACTTCGGCTTCACCCAAGCATGATCTTCCTGATTTAACCTTTTAAAACCCCAGGCTTCTAACATACTTATAATTCAGTAACTACAGGGACTTCAGTGCAAACTGGTGGAGCTATTCTTACATAGAAGTGTGTAATAAAACTTTGGGCCCACTAGCAGACCCTGGCCATTTAAGAGGCTAACTCAAAGTTACAGAAGCTGCCAGAGACCGCATGAAGTGAGGGTCCATTTCCATAATCAGTCTATCAAACATTTTTATGGCCTGCCACACCACAGGCGTTTGTGTATCTTCATCCCCATTCCCCACCATTCTGAAACTGATAAACATCTCATACTCAGACAGTGATGTAGGGCTGAAACAATTATGCTAAATTATTGATAATATCAATGATACCTAAGAATAGCTCAACCAGTTTGCACTGAAGTCCCTATAGTTACAGAATAATAAGCCTAGGTATGTAATAAACCAGGGATCTTGAAGGGGTTCATGACTTAACCTGAAAAGGCCAGCAATTCTTTTATAGCATTGTACCTATGTGGGCAGCTAGCGAAAGAAGAAGAACAACTATGGCTGGAAAGGAAAAACGATATAAAGTCTGAGAGCATTAAAATAAAGGATAGTCAGCAGCTTCAAAAACTACTGAACATTCATACTGTTCTAGTGTTACATACATTAGCTAGCTAACCATGTACAACTGGTTAATTAGCTTAAAAAACAACTCATTTTTACACATAGTTTTCACGTGAAAATAATGCCATCGCTCATCCTGGAACCCTGATCATACACAAATCATTCAGTGAACTAGCATGTTATACTGGATATATGATGCTGCAGCCTGAAGAGTTATAACATTAATGTGCATATTTCTTATTATATCATGCATTTTTAGCAATTGTTTATTACTTAGTGTAGATAATTTGCTTTACAATTATAAATTTTAAATAAGCAAAAAACCCTTAATCACGCAAAAGGTTCTTTGAGTATTCATAGTTCTGTAAAGAACCATTTTCTGTGCTAAAGAACCCTAAACAAACCATCTTTTTTAAGAGTGTTGTTACCATTCTTCACATTCACAGGCCACATTTATTAGACAATACAATCACATGAATAATCGATTGTCAAAGTATCTGTTTTTTACAGCCCTAATGAAAAAGGAGAACCAGCAATAAGAATTTTAGATGCAAAGCACCTCATGGAACTGGCTTGTAACACACTCACTCACTTACTCATGTTTAGCAGGCTGAAAATTCTCCACAAGGGGCACCATTAACACTCAAATAGGCTTTGATGCTTCAAAAGAGCAGCATTTTTTTTAATCTTTGACACTCACATGTTTTTTTCAGTGCTTTGGTTTTTACTGTCATAAGCACGGCCAGGGAATGGTGTGCATGTTTGCCCTCACATATGTAATAATAAACATTGCCCTTGCTAAGGATGAAAACTCTGCCCAGCATTTCCTCAGTATTTCGGGTCTGCTTGATCTTAAAATGAGGAAGTATACAAAAATCTGCTAAGTTAATTGTGTTTGAAATGCCAGTTTGAATTCTTTATTTTTATGAAGTTTGATTCAGCCGTCATTTTAATCAGGGTCTAAATGGACATTCTGGTCCCATATTGCTGTGCAGCTGCTTCAATTCTCCACACGTCAAGCCAGAACACCTGCCGCCAAGTCAGCAGGTTAAGTGCAGTGAGTTAGAACATAGAACAGATAGAATACAGGAAGTTTATTGCTTTTTGCAAAACTGCATATCTTGTGTTGGCGTTATAATTGGGCCCCTTGGGCCTAGGCCCATCCATTTTTGTCAATAGCCCATTGAAAATGTCGCAAAATTTCTTTAAATGTTAAAATCTTTGCTAGCATTTTCCTAAGCATAACTCCCCCCTGAACAACCACCGTATCTACACATGGATGTTGTCACTCTTGGACAAAATCCTTATCCTTATCTCCAAAAATGGTAACTTTTACAGAAGAAAGAAAAAAAATGAAGGGTTAAGAGATTTTATCCCAAGTGTCACTGGATCATTTATATTGCTCCATTCATCATGAAATGTTGACACAATGTAAAGGGCAGCAGGCATTTTCACAGTATATCAGAAATGAAAAACAACAGAAATGATGAGGCAGAGATTTGTTCCTAAAGAATAAGGTATGATCAACAACCAGCTCATTTACTGAAGGTGGAGCTGCCAGAAATTGCCATCCTTGCACTTGGGCACAAAGCAAAAGGTTAGATAGAGCTGCATGTGTCCTGGTCAACTAACAAGCCAGCGTCTCCTAGTGCATTTTTCCTTCTGCTGTGTTTGCAGGACACTGACCAAACGACATGGTTTATACATCGTTTTTGTAGCCTATAAACGTGCATCTGTGGGAATGAAATACCAATTCAGCCCACAAATGAATTTCTTGTGCCCAATCTAAACAGCAGTCCTGGTGCAGACACTGTACACTGTTTAAATAAATAAATAAATAAATAAATAAATAGCTGTAAAAAATGGAAACTGTACTGGTACGTTTTCCATAAAATTAACAGACAATTCTGTCACTCCTTTAACAGAAATTCTGTCAAATTACAGTACATACTCTGTGTATATACAGGACAATTCCTTTCATTTCATGTACAGAACTTTCTATAATTTTACAGTTTTATCAGTAACTGTTCTCTTTTCCTTCAACTCAAGAGATAAATAACTTCTGTGTCCTCTACAAGAACCAGGTTGGCTAGTAATATTAGTCAGTAATGATAAACCACAGATTTAGCAGTATCACCAAATACATCTGATAATGTGCCAAGAGTTAGCACCATAGAGGATTTCTCTCAGACTAATGATAAGAAAGGTCAAAGAGAAGCCAGTATTAACCCATAAAGGGTTTCAGGATGACCTGAAAGAAGCAGGAACAAGAGTTACACAGAGAACAAAAGTAAGAACCGTTCTACGCTCACCACCCTTACAGTGAAGTACGAGGGTGGGAGCATCATAATATGGGGCTGCTTCTCTGCAGCATTACACGTCATTGAAAGAAAAGTGAAGGGAGTGATGTACGAAGATTTTAGAGGAGAATTTAATCACGTGAGGGCAGGATAGGTGAAAAGGTGGATATTTCAAAAAAGAAAAAAAAAAACAAATACAGCCAAAAGAACTTAAGACTGGTTTCTAAAAAGGTAAAAATGCTTGCACTCTTAAAAAACTGTTTCTTCAAGGGTTCGTTTTATAAAGAAACCTATATAGAGCCATGAACACTCAAAGAACCCTCTATATAGCACCAATTCTGCACCAAAAAGGGTTCTGTCAATGTTGACAAGCTTGTAACGACAGAAGAACCACTTTTTGGTGCTATATAGAACCCTTTTCAAAAAGATTCTATGTAGAACCAACTACAGCACATTCTGCATCAATCTACTAGAGAACCCATGAAAAACCTTCTTTTTTCAGGAGTGCAGCCAACCTCCTGACTTGAATCCCATTGAAAATGTATGGGAAATTCCAACAGTAAATTTTGGGGACCTGAATGTTTGCAAAGAGAAATAGGCCATAACTGAATCGCTATACTGCAAAAAGCTAAATGCTTCTTACTGTGTGCATCTCAGAGCTTGTTTATGCATATAAATACATCATTTCTTGTTCATTTTTAAGTCAAAAGATGTTTTGCATGTACATTTGAAATGGATTTATGCGATGGAAGTATATGCAATAACAAAAACACTGTAAAACCAGTATAATACATAATTGTACACCTATATAGTGGACTTGTAAGTGGCCACTGGAATTGCAAGGTAGGTGTTTCTAATGGAAAGGATAGAGAGTGTACATTTTATTAGTGACCAGGAATTCAGTAGTGGTAACTGCCCCTACAGCCATGGATAATGCTCATTCCGTGGCACCCAGGTGCAGGTGGTCTAGTAAAGCAAACAGGCTCTTGCTTCGGAATTTGAGAAGATTGCAGTGATTTGTCTTTGTTGTGGTGGAACCTTGCACTTCCTTTAGGAGACAGAGATGTCAGCCTGAAATGGATGCGGTTGGCGTGGCAACCTGTTCTCATGGAGACAAGGAGGTGGTGACTCAGTCACAAGTGTCATGCCCTATTTTTAGTGTGGCCAGTCTTCCTGCCAGGGTTAAAACATGGCCATGGTAAATCGCCAGACTGGTAATGGCTCCTCGTAATTCGGTCTACATGACGGGTGCCTTATTTCAGTTGAAGCGTTCGGATGGTTTCGGAGCAGCAGCCAAGCAGGGATTCATCAGAGAAATCAGCTTACTGTCACATTAGCGGATCAACTTTGTATGACATATGTGGATGTGGATCGTTTTTCAGTGCAAACTGAAACTGACATTTGCGTCATAAGAAATACGCAGCATGTCATTAGCCTGAACTGCTGTATCTCACCATAAGAAAACATACTGTGCATACACAATGGAGCCGCCTTAACAGGCTTTAATAAACATGATTAGTATAAAGAAAACACTGTACTTATTATGTAAATGAAAAGTCAATGGTTGCTTAAATAACCTATATGTAAATGCTTATATATAATAAAAATGTTCCACATGTATTATAGGTCCCATATATATTTTATGTCCCAAATATATATATATATATATATATATATATATATATATATATATATATATATATATATATATATAAATCTACAGCCACACCTCCAAAGTTCAGTCTTAGAAGTTGGTTTAGCACTTTCTGTTTCTCGCTAACAACTAATCCCACTTAGTGGTGTTGCGTTCTGGACTCTGGGGTGGTCAGTCCATTGTTCAGCTTTTGTTTGATGGAAGGATGGACAGACACCCCTGTGGATGTTTTCAGATCTGAAGCAGCTTGATTTTCTCCTCTCTCTCAAAGATGAAAGCTTTAAGTGCTGTTTATCTGATGGGGACAGTTTCAGTGTCTACCAGGTCTTCCAGGTGGTTGTTAGGAGTCTTATTTTTCTTGCTAGCTTTTAATCAGTTTCATCATTTTTTCCTATGACTTTCTTCTTCCTTAAGTGGATTATCTTACATCTGATCACCCTGAAATTATTAAATAATTTAATGATAATTGAGTCTGTCTGCTGTTTTAACACTCTGAATGTTTCACCTGGAAACAAAATCTTTCTTCTACTTCTGTATCACACGTACAACAGCTTTTTCCTGTAGTCTTCTCATGAGCACACGTCTAGCAAAGAGTCTTTCTTAACAGCGTATGACACTCTGTATGTGTGTGACAAGGCCATTAATATGATATCGTAGCTGTTGCGAGGTGTGCCGTCTGTAGGTTTGTTTTGACAGACAGCGTCATCTGCACGGCAGCAGCACAGTGGTACCTGTGTCACCCTGAGAGACACCAGTCAAAACGTGTCAGATGTTTGACAGCAGCTCTCGAGGTGAGATGGGAAGGGTTAGTCTACTTACTGTTATCAAGCTGTTATATTAAGTAAATATACACTTACATACATAGAATACATATGGGGTGTATTATTAGTACATATAGGTACTTACATACACATGTGTACATATATATGTGTATCTTATCTGCTCCACTTACCACATAGGAGCACTTTGTAGTTGTACAATTACAGACTGTAGTCCATCTGTTTCTGCATACTTTGTTGGCCTCCTTTAATCCTGTTCTTGAGCAGGTATTATTTGAGTGGTGGATCATTCTCAGCACCGCAGTAACACTAAGTGTGCTTACATGCACTTAATCCGATAACTGCAGAAAATCAGATTTTGTCAGTAATCTGTTCACATGCGCATACTGAGAAATCTGAAAGAAATCAGAGTAAGAGTCTACATGCACTGAGAAATCTGATTACTGAGCTAAAATCCAGCTCTCTTAATCAGATTTCTTAACCAGATTTCTAGACCTTACTCTAAACTAAGAAATCGTGGTATGCTGTTTACATGACCATTTGAATATTCACATAACTGCAGAAATCCCATTATGATCGGACTATTGAGTGCATGTAAAGGCACTCACTGACATGGTGGTGTGTTGGTGTGTGTTGTGCCAGTATTAGTGGGTCAGACACAGCAGCGCCACTCACTGGCCACTCTATTAGACACTCCTACCTTGTCGGTCCACCTTGTAAATGTAAAGTTAGAGACAGTAGCCCATCTGTTGCACAGTTTGTGTTGGTCATCCTCTAGTCCTTCATCAGTGGTCACAGGATGCTGTTGTCTGGATATTTTTGGTTCTCAGTCGAGCAGCAACACTGAGGTGTTTAAAAACTCCAGCAAAAACTCTGTATGTGTTAGACATACAGAGAATAAAAGATGAGTGGACCATGAGCTACACATTGCAGCTGTTGTTCTGTATTTTGATTCTATTGAGAACTGTATTGCCTGCTGTTGTCTCTCAGTGTGATAATGCTTCCTTCTGTGAACCTTTGATAGGCGGCTGCTGGCAACGAACAAAAAGTGTTTGTAGAGTTAATCTCTCGGAATAAGTTGCGTTCATTTCATCCAAACAGTAAAGCTCATTGCCGCTAATGTTAGCTGAAGAGCTTTTGCAGTTAGCGTGCATGAGCCATGCATCGGCTCGGAACATCACAGGTGAAGGGAGCAGCGTTGACTGAACAAGATGTGACAGTCATATGCTCCACTGACTCGGTTTCTCCTTTAGCGATATGCAACAGATTGTGTGTGCACGCACTCAAACGCTCACACACACGTACCTCTTTATCCCCGCTGAGCATAACAGGCAGCAGGAAGCAGCACGAGTGCAAAGCAAAGATTTATGCAAGAATATTAAGACAAAAACGCATTGAGCAATTTTAAATTCTGTTGGAAAAGCAAAACAAGACAATTTCAGAGGATCCTGGGAACGGCTGGTGGTGCGGTTGTCATGGTTTGATTTGTTGGATTTAATCTGGGGTCAAAATTCTATTAACACAGCAACAGAAAGTTACATGTTTCGCTCTAAGCCAGGGGTCTCAAACTCAAGCTACCTGAGGGTCAGTTGGTCATCTCCAATGAATATTAACAATAAATGATACAATCTCATTTAAGTGCATCTTACAGTATTCTGCTTAATCCTGGACTACATTTTACTTTCAACTGAGAGTCTCGCTTCAGAGCACTGTGTTGTCCAGGACTAGGCTTAATCCCTGTCTGGGAAACTAATTAACCATCAAAACTGGACAGGGAAGTGGACACTAATGCAGTAGGGTTTAATAATCAATGTACAAGTAGAAATCGCAAGACAAAAAGTAAGAGGCAAGAACATTAACAAGAGACTGAGGCCTAGAAAACTAGAGCTGGCTAGGTTAAGCTAAGCTAGTACCGATTCTACAAAGTAAACATAGGAGGATGACCCTACTGAAAATAAACAGTACAGACCAACATGAATTCCATGCCAATATAAGGTGGTTGATGCTGGTCTGGTGCTGGTTTAGCTGGTCCAATACACGACATATGATGGTTTTGTTGGTGACCAGCTATGCAGGGAGGCTAATGCTAAGACAAGGCAAAACACAGAACATAAACACAAAGGTATACAAACAAGGGAAATGACCAAAAACAGGCATATGGGATGGTGTTTGGCTTAACTGAAAGACTGGCTATGATAAGCTAATGTGTGGCAGGACAAAAGGCCTAAGGATTAAGCCTAAGCAAGACAACAGCTATGGTTATGCAAGACAAGAAGCTAGGTTTAGGCAAGACAATTGCTAAAGCTAAGCAACACAAGAAGCTAAGGCTAGGCCACACAATAAGCTAAGGCTAGAGAAGACAAAAGCTAAGGCTAGGCAAGTTAATAGCTCAGACGAGGCAAGGCGATAGCTAAGGCAAGACAATGAGCTAAGCTGGGCAAGAAAATAGCTAAGGCGAGAAAAAGACAATAGCCAGGACTGGGCAAAGCAAGAAGCTAAAGCTAGATGAAATGTTAGCTAGGCTAGGCAAAATAAAACATGCTACACTAATAAATAAGGCGACTTGTGAGGCAACAGACTTTAAAACTAGAGACTCAAAGGAAATGACTTATAAGAATTCCAGTAATATGAGGGAAAACAAGACACAGGCGAGAACAATGACAACAGGGCAGGTTCCAGGGCAGAGCACAGACTGTAGAGGACCAAGACTGCTGATGCTAATCACATTAGCATCAGTATAAGCTGATTTTAGGCTGCCACAGAGAATAGTGGGTAAACTGTATACGTCAAATGTTAGTATTTAGCTAAAAAAACAAATCTTTTACAGGCTACATTTAGGTAGAAACTGTAAACATGCTGTAGACCAGTAGTTTGAGACCCCTGCTTTAAACTCTATTCACAGTCTATGGCCCTTTACACAGCCATTTTATTAAACAGTGCCTTCCTGAGTAGCAGACAGCAATCAGTAACGGAGCTGAATTAAGCAGCCGTTATTATCGCTGCAGTACACAGCTGATCAAAGAGCTCTCAGAAGCCATAACCATTTGCATTTATTCACCTCGACCTGCTTAAAAATCATTAGCAATAAAGCGAAATGGAGGACGACAGAAGCCCTACCTGGCAGGCTGTCTTGTATCTTTCGCTCAAACGGGCTGCGTGACGTGCTCCGAACCATTCCAGACATATGCTGCTCTTCAGGCACAGGCGCTGGGTACCTGGCAGCTGTTCAAAAATGTATGCCAAGTAGTTTTTCAAGAAAGCGCATTCATTTTTAGCGTGACTTTTCAGATTCATTATTTGAGAGAGAAATTATTTTTTAGGTCAGATATCTCCAAGCCTGCTGTTGGAGAGCTCACCTCCTGCAGAGCTTAGCTCCATCTTGAGTTTAGCACATCTCATCCACCGAAATCAAGGTCCTCAAGAGCATCTTGAGAATAGTGCGCTAGATTAGGGCCGGAACGAAACCCTCAACCTAGAAAACGGTTCTTCAGGAGCGCACACATAGCTCAGATGGCTCTTAGGACAAGTTGAGCAAATTGTTATGTTGATTGAGATACTTGAAATTGTTATTTTGAGGGTCTGTCATTTTTACTATGATGTGATGAGCGACCTACTTCTTCCTAGCAAGCCCTCTCAACAATGACATTCTGGCTACACTACTGGTGCACCTGCTTTACCTTTACTGTGGCAGATGTCAATTCGGTCAAGTGAGTTAGCCTCGATGTTGCTGTGAGCTGGAGTAGCAGCGACATCTTCCAAGTAAAAGGTTATATACATGGGTGAATCACAAAGTTAAGCTGTAGCACTGAATGACCTCCTACAGGTACAATCCAATAAAAATATGAATATATAGGCTAAACCTTCAACATGTTCTAATCAACATCTTCAACACATGAGCTGGAACCAGGCCTAGATCAGTTGCAGGCTATCCAGCTGTATAACCCTTGATCAATGATTCCTGGCTCCCCTACTTTCCCCTTATACTTTCATAAAGCTCCAGGTGCAGCAGAAAACATTAGCCCCACCGGACACCTTAACGCACTTCTGGCTTAGTGGATAAGGTTGGCATTTGTGCAGTGGAATGTGGTCCAAGAGTACATCAATACAAAAGAGCAAAGGCCACCTGGACGTAGAACAAAAGACTCCACCACTCCAGAATGCGAACACTCTACATGTTAACTACCCACCATTTGTTTTCAGTTATCGACAGCCTTGTTGGCTTTCATGCATTAATCCTTTAGACAAAGGCTCAGTTTTGGAACTTTGCATGTAGCAGTTTTCAGAAAAGAGCCTGCATTTCTAAGAAGTGACTGGTTAGACTGTTGTAGATTCACTGACTGCGAATAAAAGCTGTCTTTTATTCACGGTCAGTGAATCTAGAACATCCAGAAGGCCTAGATGTGAGTTTTTTCCTCATGAAATTGGTCACACCCATTGGAAATCAGAACACAATTGGTGGATCCATTGTTACTTCCTAATTATGTTGGTAGGTCATCTGTCCAGCCCCTGGAGTCCTAACCAATGGGAGAGCTCGCTTGGCTATATTTGCCTAGATACCACAAGAAGAAAAACCTGATTGGACAATGTTCCCCTGGATATTTCACGATATTAACCAAAACTTTACAATGTAATAATAGTATTACTACAATCCTTGCAGATTTTCAGCTAGAATGATTATTCTATTAAAAATAACTACAATTCACAGAAACCATTAGACTTTCTTAAAAGGCCTAGAAGGCAGGGAAGGATGCAAAAGGGACTGGTTTCTTTTGAAAAACCACTCCACAGCGGAAGCGTAAATGCAGTGCACAGCCACAGCTTCAATTTATTGTTGAAACCACGCCAACATGAGTAGATTTGAAATTGAGCTTGGATGAAAACATCTGTCCTCGTGCTTTCAGAGAAGTGAATTTACCGCCTGCAAAAAGGAAAAAAGACAATTTTATTATGCCTTATAAAAATGAAGTGGGGCTGGAGTCATTCTGTGGTGGAGCATGCATCTTCCCCACCACAGTGCCTCTGCAAAACACCATGCCATTCCATATTCTGACTCGAACATAATTATTTCTACATGCCACATGAAATTACAACCACGTCTGTGAAAAATGGAATGGTGATTGGCTGGTGTGCCATCAAGCTGAGCATCTTCTTTCGCTTCTTCTCTCTGGAAAAGTTGCGGACGTCATCTTTCTTTGCATGGATGCAATCAGCGTTCAAAACTCATTCTTGTTTCTTTGGGGTTCATACTAAGATTTACAACATGTGATAAATGTCATCTGTCTTGAACACGGGCTTGGAGGTTTAGATACTTCGGAGCTTCTCTGCAAAAGGTGAACAGGCCAGGGTTGACAAGTCTTATAGTCTTTAAATGTAAAAGTTTGAGGTCATCAAATTTCTGAAAAAGTTCTCATTTTTTATTGTTGGGGGTAATAAATTTAGTAATGTCTAGTGTCATAATATGTGTCAGCTGTATTAAGCCTGATTACACTTTTCTTAAATACAATATCCTAATTCTAGATTCTATTTGCTGAACTAAATTCATTGTAAGAATGAAACATAAAATATAAAATGTGCCATAACTTTTGCCACATTTTATGTTGTATGTTTTCCCCCTGTATATTAAATTCAGCTAATAAACACTATTATGTTTACAATTTGACTAGGGGTTACCACAATTTTCCTTACAATGGTAAACGTCTGCAGTGTGGAACTAATTTACAGTGTGAAAACTTGAAATATTTTCAGTTCCAGTGCCTTTTGTCAAAACATAAGGCATGTAAAACTTCAGCACAACATTTTCCAGTCGTCACTCGCGACTGTTTGAAAATGAAACTGGTTCTGGACTGTGCTGAAAAGAGTCTTTGTGTACATTAAAGTAATACAGAATGGGCCTCCAACCAAAAAGTTCCCAGCCAGTAGTGGTCCTGTGGTCAGAAACTGACCACTGATGAAGAGATAGAGACCAGAAGAAGTGATAACAAAGTAAAACACTCTGAAAAGGCAGAACAGTGATAGTTCAATCTCAAGGCATATGTCTATTTTTGATTTTCATATCGGTTTAAATAAAATAGACAGTAATAAATGTGGAAATATTATTATTTTTCATTCGAGTTTACAAAAGGTATTAAAAAGTATTAAATTTAATATTAAGAATGGTGCAGAAGCCCTGCTGGCACTTGTACATTAGAGATACACTGCAATAAAAAACTCCTTCTCTCAGGCTTTTTTATCTTTCTTCCTTCTTGCAGAAAAGCTCAGCTTAAATTTTATCCCATTTAATCCAATGAGACCAGTTTTCCCACTGGTGGGATGGAATTCCACATTGGCTTTAGAGCATCGCTGCTTTTGAGTTCGCTGAGTGAGAATTTTTTTTTATGTGAAGCTAGACATATTGTGCTAACTAGCATTCTCCAGTTTGACAATACGGACCCTTTTCTTTCCTCAACAAACTAATATCTCCTACATAACTAACACGGCTTTTCTAGTGTATAGCAGTGTTTATTGGGGTCTTTTTTAATATCTCCTACTCTACTGTGTAGGCATGTTCACGGAGGTCGTTTATGGACTAATATCACCTATCCTAGTGTACAGCGGTGTTTATTTGGGTCTTTTATGGTTTAATATCTCATATCCTACTCTGCAGGCATGTTTATTGAGGTTGTTTATGGGCTAATATCTGCTGTTCTGTGTATGGCAGTGTATGGACTAATATCTCCTCTGGTTGTGTATAGGAACATTTATTGAAGTTTTGTATGGATTAATATCTTCTATACTAATGTTTTGAAGTGTTTATTAAGGTTGTTTGTGGACTAATATCTCCTGTTCTAGTATACAGCAGTGTTTCCTGAGGTTGGACTGATCTCTCCTATTCTACTGTATAGGAGTATTAATTGGTGTTGTTTGTGGACTAATATCTCCTCTTCTACTGTGTTGCAGTGTTTATTGAGATTGTTTTATGAACTAATATTTCCTATTCTTATATATAGCAGTGTTTATTGAGGTGCTTACTGATATTCTTTATAGACTGATATCTCATACTATTGTGTAGGAGCATTTTTTTAATGTTGTTTATGGACTAATATCTCCTCTTCTACTGTGTAGGAGTGTTTATTGAGGTTGTTTATGGGCTAATGTTTACCATGCTAGTGTAGAGGAACATTTATTGAAGTTGTTTATGGACTAATATCTCCTGTGTTATTTGTGGACTGATATCTCCTCTTGTACTGTGCTGTCCTGTTCTAGCATGTAGAATTGTTTACTGAGGTTGTTTGTGGACTTCTCCTACCCTAGCTGTAGTTAGCAGTATTATATGAGGTTGTTTGGGGACTAACATATATCCTCCTTAACATAAAGGAATGTTAACTAATGTCTCCTATTCTAGCCAGAAGAGTGTTTCATGAAGCTGTTTGTAGACTAATATCTCTTTTTCTAGCGTACAAGAGTGTTTCTTGAGGAAATTTATCCCCTTAAATGGCAAGGGCCTATCAACGGGCCCAAACTCAAAATTTGCAAAGGTACGCAAAATTGTAAAGCTCTGAAAAGGCTAAATATCAGGGTCTTCACAACAATTCCATTGTCATCTCCAAGCCTGAACTTTGCGTGCAGCTCTAAAACACTTTTGCCCTCGTGCAAATTACTCAAACGGCGATAACCACCCACCGCCAATCAGCTGACATTTTCTTGAGTGCTCTCTGGAGACCGTCAGATTTGCTTCTAATGGTAGGTCACTGCAACCGTACATTTTGAACGGTGGCAAAATGTGTTGGAGTTGGAGCCGTGCTGTGTATCACTGCATGTAGGATGGCATTGTAAGACATGGGTGGTGTATGTGCTGTATGTGTGTGGAAGGATGTTTCAAGGTTGCGGGGAGGTGTGCTGATGGTTGCTGTTGGCTGGCGAGTGCTACTGTGGGATATTGTCCTTGAGGAATGTCTTTGTAGACACACGTTTTTATAGAATGTCAGAATGGGCTCAAACACATGTCCTATATATATGTGTGTGTGTGTGTGTGTATATATATATATATATATATATATATATATATATGCACACACGTGTGTCTATATGTAATGATAATATATCCCATATATACTATATATATATATATATATATATATATATATATATATATGTACCTATTTGCCATATTATGTTCTATGCAACATGGGGCTTTTGTAAGAATCACTTTATACTCGCCCTGGAAAAGGTACAAAAGCAAACACACACACATACAGGCGTGCTGTATATAGGACAATGTTCTGCTGCAGCCCGTGACTCGGGAGACACACTCACTCACGGACCGTGCACAGCCATCAGTTCTGCACTGCAGCATAGCGGATTACACAGTGTGTATGCGTGTGCAGCGTTGTGGCTCGTGCATCACCGCATTCTTCTCCGTGTCCACACTCACGGTACAAAAGCTGTGGAAAAATGTATGCAAATGCGCAGCTCGGCTCATTCAGGGTGTTGGGAGCCGTTGCGGCGGGCGGGTAATGTTGTGATTGCTATCAATAAAGCGTGTCTGACTGTAATTACTGCTTACACTTATAGTGCCCTGAACCAATACAAACCAAACCCGGCCAGGAGCCCTGCAGGGATGATCACAGATAAACAAGTCAAAGAGTTGGAGAGGTAGAGAGAGAGAGGTAGGGAGAGAGAGAGAGAGAGAAAGAAAGAGAAGAGAAGAGAGAGAGAGAGAGAGAGAGAGAGAGAGAGAGATCACATTCACTTCTTTCTTTGCATTTCTACACCTAGCTGTCACTCTTTGCCTTTATGACGGCTTCAGTTCTTTTCAGACGACTCACTGTCCATTTTTTGGTGACATCCTGTATAAATAAAAATAATGCGTGGCCACGACGTAGTAAGGCATGGGAACAAAATACTTAAGTCATGGCCACGACTTAGTAAGGCATGAAACAAGATGCCTAAGATATTAAGATCTCATGCCTTACTAAGTCGTGGCCATGACTTAAGTATCTTGTTCTCATGCCTTACTAAGTTGTGGCCACGCATTAGGATCTTGTTCCCACGTGTTAATAAGGCATGGCCAGACATTATTTTTATTTATATGGGATGTCACCAGCAGCGCTCTGTAGTTTTTCAAAGAAATCTGCATAAATATTTTCCAAAGTTCAGTCTTAGACGTTGGTTTAGCATTTCCTGATTCTCAATAATCCAGATTATCCCAAACACATTCAGTGATGTTGAGGTCAGGACTTGTTTGATGTGTGTGTTTCCTTTTCTCAGTAAGGGCTTCTTGACAGCTACACATCCTTTTAGACCCATAGCTTTGAGGTAATGAAAAAAAATCAACAATAAAATAACAGAATCACATTATAGAATAAATTAGAGGCAGAACTTTGGTTAGCATACTACAAATGTAAGACCTTGTTTTAAAGGGGCGGCCTTTGGGGCCAGTGCCATCGTCCTGAAATCTGATCAGCCACCACAGATGCCACCCTAAAATTTTTGCCATGTCATTGGCTTCCAACTCAGTGTTTGTGCCTTTAGGAGGAGAGTTGTTTCGCGATCGGCAGAACAACTGTCCAACCTCTCTCCACAACAACCCCCCCCCACCCCCACTCCCTGCACACACTATTGTAAGTGCATCACATCTGTCCTGGTTTGCCTTTAAGGGAAGAGTGGTTTCGGTATCAGTCATCAGTGAAACCACTGTTCAGCCACTCTCCAACACCCCACCCGCTTGCATATTCACAGTGCCACCCTGTCAAAACTCTCTGCCACCCCTTTGCCACCTCTGGTAAAATCTTCTAGATTTACTACTGACTACTACAGCTAGCTTTCCCAAAAAGTAAAACATTATGTTTTTTGTGTATTTATAAATTTCCTAAACGAATAAATAAAAAAAAAGTAAAAATAAAAAAATGACTGCTTTGTTTTCCTGACTGTTAAAGGAGTAAGCCAGTTGTGTCCAAACTTTTGACTGGTGCTCTGTGTGTGTGTTGTTGGAGCAATGTATCTCAGACACACTCAGCAGATGGAGAGGCTAGCAGAGACCCTCTCACACTCGCCCAGCGATGGCACACTGTTTGCGATTCAAGACATTATAAATCACAGGCGATCACGCCCCACCAGCAAGCAAATGAGCTATTCTCAACCAGCAGCACAGTCTCTCTCTCTCTCTCTCTCTCTCTCTCTCTCTCTCTCTCTCTCTCTCTCTCTCTCTCTGTTTGACGCCTGGTATTTGATGATACATTTTCTGCCAGATTGCTCTGTTAGGAACTTTAGTCCCTGAAGTCACACATTCAATTATCTTTCAAAATCTATGAGTGAGAAATAATTAATACAGGGGAGCAGGGTTCAATGCCCTATTCAGGGAGAAAACAGATTTTGATTGTTTCCAAATTGGAAATCCCCTGGTGAAATTACAGGTAAATATCAAAATATTTCAAAATAAATTGTGATATTTTCAGCCTTTTGGGATTTTTCAATCACAGGAGCCTTTATTTATACAGAAGGTCATATACAAAATGGTCAAATGTTTTGTTTGTTTTTTAAGTGAATATAAATTAACACATTTTCTTCAATGAACAAACTTAAATGTACATTTTCCTGCCAATTGTAGGGCACAGTTTCTATTTGCTGAGCTTAACATATTGGGAAAAAAAAACATTAAAATATATAGCGTGACATAACTGTGATTAACACCACTCATTTTTTAACACTGGTGATACATTTTCTATGACTGACCTTCAAAACATCCATAGTTCCCCTCTGCCTATATAGTGCACTATATAAATATGAGAAATTTTGGCTTCTTCTACCAACTTGTGCACTATGGGCTGGTTTCAGCGAACAAGCCTAGTCATAGACTGAAGTCTTCAATCCAATGCAGAACTAGTCTTAATCCAGGTCTGGAAACAAGGCCCTATATGTCCAGTGATGAATTGTGATTATGCACTGGTCAGGTACAGGACATATTTGAAGACTTATGACCTGAATAAGTTATGTAAACATCAATAATAATTGCATTATTAGTTGTAAAAATGCACAATAAACACTTGGTTAAGCAAATTAATGAATGTGAATTATAACTGGTAGCATTTATTCCTGTTCTAGATAGTGCAGAGTTTATTGCTTTAGAGATTATAAGAGTTTAATAAGTCACTAAGACTTCAAGATGTGTTCCATAATTTAATGCAACACTTAGTCATGGTATTTGATGGACAAAAAGAATGCATTCTGAAGTGTTCTTGACTCATTCAATTACAGACCGATATGAATTTAAGGGGATAATTGAGGCTTTATAATGTACATAGAAACATCTCCTACCTTAATGGGCAATTACACCCTGCTCTCTGATTTGCAAGGCAGTGGTGTTATCCACTATGCTATACAATCACTTTACACTATATATTATCTCTTGTGCCTTTCATTTTACTAATGAAGCTTAACATCCTCATACTCCCCAGAAGAAACTCTGCTGATGTATAGAATGCACATAATGAGGTCTGTGAAGTTCTCCATCTTATACTACTCAATATTGCCTAATCTCTGAAAAAAATCATGTCTTATCATGCTTTTGTTGTTGCCAGTGGTAACTGCGACGTTACTTTTTAAGTGTCTTCCCTTATAAAATAATGAGGTCATGCATGTAGGTTTTTTTGTTGTTTTGTTTTTGCTTGTATGAATTATATGACTGTCCAATTGCTGACTCTGTTGAGTTAATCAGTCTAATGCAATCTTGCAAAACAGCCACGAGCAGCATGAACATGAATTGTCTACCTTCATACAAAGCCCCATTAAAGTGTTTTCTCTCCAGCTGGTTGCAATCAACATCACAATGAATGGGAAGGCATTGTTTCTTTTGTATCACCCTGCAGCCAATACTAAATTTCAGATTCTTTCATTTTCTGTCTTTGACTAGTCACTCTTTTGTGTGTGCGTACTTGTTTTTCCATACACTCACTGTCCAGTTTACTTCCACCCACTGGTCACCTTGAAGTTTACCTACATTATAGATCTACTGCACTGGTGCACAATTAAAGACTGGCTCATTTGTTGCTGCACAATTTATTGGCACCCTCTGCTACATAAATAGTTGGTTAGTTTCTGACCACAGGACTGCTGTTGACCAGAAACTGACCACTGGTTAAATAATTTACATGAAAATCAAGTGATTTCCACAGCGCAGTTTCTAATTTTCATCTCCAATGTCCAATGGCTGTATCTTCCTACCAGTGAGAGTATATATCATATATATTGTATATACAGTCAATGAGTTTCTAGATTATATATGTCGTATGCACAGTTAATTAGTGTGTATATATATATATATATATAATATATATATATTATAGGCATTTCTGCTGTATATATCACTTTAAAAGCCATTTAAAATCTGTATTTGAATGTAAGGGCTACAATCACAAACTCTATCATAGCAGCATAGCATTGTCATTTTTCAGTTTTGGCAAAAGTTGGGAAAACTGAACTCTTGGTGCAACACTCCTCCGACCGCTGAGGTGAGCAGAACGTTACAGCTGGTGATGACAGAATTTCCCATCACTGCCCAATTGAAAACGATGAAATGTCCGCTTTGCCATCGTTGGTCATTAGTGCCACTTAATGCAAAGTGAGACCAGTTAGGCTTTGCTTTTATGATTTGGCTAATTTGTTACATAATTAATACGAGTCAGTGCAAGTCTGTAGTATTATGTAATGATAGTGTATGTTTATGTGTGTTGCAGGGCAGTGAGGAGGGAGATGTGGATAAGAATAAGTGCTGCACACTGTGTAACATGTCCTTCACCTCAGCTGTAGTGGCTCAGTCTCACTACCAGGGCAAGATCCACGCCAAGAGAATCAAACTACTGCTGGGAGAACAACCTGCCATCACAGCTAAAGGTAAACAAACACACGCATAGTCATGACGCAGAGACAGTACAAGTACACACACTTGCACACGGCTGACAAATCAAAGGAAAAACCTGAATAAATAAATGGAGAAACATAATGAGTGCAGATGCTTCCAGACAGGTGGACTGCATGATACAATTAGGCAAGTTCCCAACATGCCCTGTGGCTAGAATAAAAATGCTGAGCAAACCCAGTTGACCTCGATTTTGGATCAAGATGGTAAAAGGGAAAGGTGTGGCTTTGAAAGAGGGTTCATCATTGGAGAACAGATGGCAGGAGCTTCAGTCGTAAAGACCAGGACCACTGGAACCTGGGCAAACGGGCATTTGACTCACCACTCATCAAAGTGCTGGGCTGAACACCCACCACCTTCTAATTAAGATCAGATCGCTAATAAAAAAAAAGTAAACTACACCGAGTGGTGACTAAGAGGCACAAGAGTCAAACCAATCAGAACCAATCAGAATCTCCATTTCAGCTGGGAGGCAGGACATTTCCCAAGCAGCACAGCCTTCATGAGTTGGTGTTCAGTGAGAGCAGCTCCAACTCACCGATCTGGCAAAATTGTTTTTTACTGAGATACACAAACTAATGCACAGTCACAGTTTATGTTACTACACTGCGTGAATTTATTAAATGTTAGATTGAATATTTCTTACTGCCATATTGCTTCACTGAGGTTGTTTTCAGATATACCATAGTTGTGCGGACCTATTGAACTTTTTCTTTAGTCCAATGAACACTCCACCCGTATTCAGGTCCACATCAGCGAACTAATTCACGGAGGAATTCAACACCAGAACACATTTTCCTCAGTGCACATCAGCGCCATACTGTCTGCAGTCTGCCTGCTTTAACAATGTAGTCTTTGCAAACGCTTATAAGGTTCCTGCAGCTTGAGCAATAAAGAAAAACGATCTGTGCTTGATTTGGGCACCTGGATCTCAGAACGTAATTTTTGGCAAAAATTGCATTTCATTACTCAGCTAGCTGGGGTTTTTTGGTTTTGTTTTAGTTTTGGAAAGAATAAGTTTTACCCCACCACTTTGGAGGTGTGGTGTCACTCCTGACAAAGACTGCTCAATTGGCTAGTGTTTCAATAGTGAAATCAATAGTTACTCAATAGTGATTAAAATCTGCATTTAGGTCTGTGGGAAAGATCAGTAAACAGGGATGGAAATTGTGGTTAAGAGTGAGTGGGATGTATGACCACCTGTTCTTCATGTGCCTGAGAATGTCAATGCAGGACATGACTCTCCAAAAGTGGGAGAGTGCATGTGCAGCATACACTGAAAGAAGGTCTTGAATCCCGTAGAGAGGTCATTGTTGGCTCTGCTATGCTGTTTACTGGCATAGGTTGAGTCCACTTTTTCCTTAAGAGGGAAGGGTCACTGCAAATCAATACAAAGTTCTTCTGATTATCTCCTTTATCATATGAGGCAAACATTTCTATCCTGGTTTCTTCCAGGAGGACAATGCCCCCTTCCTCAAGGCATGTGGGGTGACTGAATGGTTTGATGAGTATGAAAATGATCTCCATCATATGCTATGGCCTTCATGGTCAGCACAGTTGAACACCTTTGGCAGATTTTGGACCAATGTGTTAGCCCGCATTCTCCAAAACCATCATCAAAACTCCAACTGAGCTGTACAAATGATGTTCCATCCCTCCAGTACAGTTCCAGAGATTTGTAGAATCCGGGTCAAAGTGCGCTGAAGCTGTTCTAGCGGACTGAACATCTTACTAAGACACTTTATATTGAATTTTCCTTTAACAGTAGTACCAGTACATGCACACACACATAGGCACACAGAACATCTGCTCTTATGCGCCTTTCTGTTAACACACACTGAGATGAGATGAAAACAGCAGGTGGCCACATCAGTTGAGCGTTCCAAGGTTCTAGAGGTTACTCTGGGAGTGTGCATTTGGGCTGAAGCGAGCGTATTGTGTAGATTTAATTATATCTCTCCGTCTCTCCTGCTGATACAAGGCCCAGACCAGCTGCTTCAGACCAGCTCTCTCCCACACTGAAGAACATAAACGCTATGCCAGCGCAATGACATCATGGGACAATTCAACATCTTAGCCTCTCTCTCTCTCTCTAGTCTGTACTGGCTTTTTGAAAACAACAAATTCCACAATGCATTGCAGTAGCCAGCTACTTAGACACTCCAAAGTGATGCCCCAACACTCTAAAGGGGTGTGTTTGCCTATAAGTGTAAAGAGCAATGCGAGTTTGTTTTTTAGTCATCAAGAACTGTGAACTATTCATGAAAGTACAGGTAAAATCAAGGCCATTGTTTAGTACATCATGTTTACTACGTAGTAAAGCATGTTTAATTTGCTGAATTTATTTTTATGCCTTTGCTTTTTAGTGACTGTTACAGCTAGCCCCTCCGTCCTTTATGATTATCCCTGCTAATGGGGTTGTAATGTCACTTTTGGCTGCATTGATTCATAAGCATGCTGGTAACAAAGTAGGTTTTCATCTGCAAAACCAATGTGTACGTTGCTTGAATTAAAAAATATTAATTTTGCTCAAATTCTTTCACATTATTTAACAAAAAGAAAACTGGGTTATGGCCCACCCTCCCCTACTTAAGGTTTTGGTGTTGATTGTATTCATTATCCTGCAGGGATTCACTCTCAAAGGAGAGCTGAAAATGCTCAAACCCCCCACATGCTCACAAACGAGCAAACCGAAGCCAGTCAGCAGTTGCTGCACGTCCATTCTGGAATTAGGGAGCTAATTGTTAGCTGTCTTGCTTTGCTTTCCATACAGTTCTATTTTGTTGTCACGTTCAGCTGCTCAAAGCCTCTGTATTTCGGGATGCATAATTACACTCATCTCTCCTCAAACGAGACAGTGCACGGGTCAATTAAGAGCCACTGGGTGTTTTGGTTTGTGTGTAAAGCAGCGGCAAACCATGAATATTAGGGCTAAGCCTTCAGATCGGGCCCAAATTATCACAACTCAGTCTTAAAAACATAAAAAGTAACACCATTAAAATGCAATTTTTTTTGCTATGGCTCTTATGGGATTTGTAATGGTGTGTTAGCTGTAAGCTAACGAGGGTGCACATTAACATAACTCATGTTTTATAGAGTTCTTAATGCATTTTAGTTTTGGGCTAGTTTTGACCCTCAAAACCAGCTGTAGGAGAGGTTTGGTCAAAAACTTTTTGGCTAACATTTTTTTTTTGGCTACTCTCAATTAAACATAGACAATTGAAAAATGTAAAAGACATTACATATGTTATATTGGAAGATTGTAACAGATGGTCAGCATCTTCACCTTCTAAGAACATCCTAGAAGTTTAATCTGGAAAAACTACATAACAGTTTGTTTCTCTAATGCTGGACTTGTGTTCCACCACAACATGACTCCACTGTGCCAGATTAAAACCTGTAAATGGTAAAAAATTCAGGACGAAGAAAAATAAAACATAAATACGGTAAATTGCAGCCAATCTTGGCTGACGAACTGGAATATTAAATTTGAACTGAAAGCAAAGGGAAAATATGTCTAAACTTGACTGAATAGTTGGGTTCTGTTGAGGTCAGACAAATATTCCGATCTTATTAGCCAGTGTGAAGAACACAGTTTGGTTCCAGATTTCTCTTTGATGCACGCAGCTATCACATGGATTTGTCAGCTTCCATCCACAGCACATTTAATTTAACTTAATAAAGTCCTGATTAGCCAAAGTGGGTGTTGGACGATAACTACATCTAATATGTCCATGAGAAGGATGAGTTGAATGTTTAACCTTAGTATGAAATAAGCCTGAGATTTTAAGGGGTTAACTTATATTTTGCCTTGTATGTAGCAGTTACTCTCAGTAACTCAGTTCTGAACCATCAGTGGTGCACCACAATAATGCTCATTTCTGCTAGCACCCCTATGGGATCTCCAATGTGTTAGCACTAAACTAAAGCTGGTGCACAAGAACATTTGAAGCATACAAAAGACATTAACATATATTTGAGCTTGTATGTATCAGTTATTAAGTGACTCGTTCAGTAAAAAATCCTAGCATAGAGCTGCAGCTGCTGTTTTCCATTCCTAACAACTACCTGAAACCTGTTTTTTGAAAGTAGTCCCACCAGTTGTAAGTCAGAATATGATTGGCTGATTCTGCTGTCACTTCCTAATTATGTTGGTAGTTAAGCTAACTAGCTACCTAGCATGGCAATGAAATAAATATTACTACAACACTTGTAGAGTTTAAAGACAACAAGCATGCTGAGGTTTTCTCCGGGCCACAATATGTCTGCGTAAGAGAGAGAGAGAGGGCATTCAAGGATGTCTCAGAGAGAGTATGTGTATGTGTACGAGGAGCGCTCTGTTCTGGCTGGATAAGGGTCATCTGGACGAGCACATGAACGAGCCGCACTGGGTCATTCTTTCATTCCACATCAGCGTCCTCTGCCTGCTGGCCTACAGGGCAAATCGACCCAAAAACTAAAGGAGGAGCACAGAGAGAGATTGTGTGTGTGAACATGTTGTCCAGAGCTACAGGAAGTCGGGAGGGGATATAAGGGGAGCTCAAAAGAGGCAGTCAGCCGGAAGCTTTCAAACAGACTAGACTCTGTCAATTTGTTTGTGTGAGCGTGTGAGCATGTGCCTGGCCTTGTGTATAGTGTTTACAAGCCTAAAAGACAGTGTTGCAGCAATGGATGCTGTATATAAAAGTCAGAGACCACCTTTTTTTTCATTTAATTTGCGTGAAAGTACAAGTTAGTGCCTGGAAAAAAGTGGAAAGGCCTATTTATCAATGAAACAGCAGCCTTAGCAAGTAAATATAATATCAAACATTTCAGTATTTAATATGTCCAACATATCGCTTCAACATACAGTACATCTTCTGTTCATTTTAGTAGACTCCAAAGTTCAGTCTTAGAAGTTTGTCACATTTTCTGCTTCTTGCCTTCTAAGTAATCTCAAACACATTCAATGTGGTTGAGGTCTGGACTCTGGGGTGGACAGCCCATTGTTCTGAGAACACCAGAAGCTTCCTTTTGTTCTACTTTTTGTCTATTTCTTTAAGGGCCTCTTGACAGCTACACATTCTTTCAGATCCAGAGTGTTGAGTTTGTCAGATCACAGTGGAAAGATCGGACAGAAATACCTGTGGATTTCCTCAGATCTAAGGCAGAAACTGGAGCTTGATTTTGAGAGGAAAGCTTTGTTAATCTGATGGAGACATTTTGGTGGTCTACCAGGTCTTCATAGTCCCATTTCCTGCATATATTTTCAGATTTCTTGAACTCCAGGCTTGGAAATTCCTGATTTCCCTTTCCTTAAGCAAGTGGATTATCTTACATCTAATCTCCTCACAAATATCTCTTGACAAATGAATAACATAACACTAGTTTATGCATTGGAGTAATTATCAATAAGCTTCTTATAAACTGAAAGAAATACATAAAGAAAGACAAACAGAAACGAAGAAAGAAAGGCGTCCAAAACAGAGATAGAGCGAGGCTCGCTTCTGACAGCAATAACACAGGAAAACCCAGAGGCAGTGAATCCTTCTGTGGCTCGCCTCAAACCTGATTTCCTCTCTATGGGACTCCACTATATTGAAGCAGGAGAGGCGCTGACTGTTCCAATTATGTCTCCGAGCTGATGCTTTTGCCCACGGTGCCTCCCAGCACATACGGCCTGCCTATAGCGTGAACTTTCTCTTTACTCCTGTGACCTTGGGAAGGTTTCAAACAGCTTTTATTCGGCTTGTTCAGAGTCCCTGCTAGGTTGCCAGTGGTTTAGCACTCAAAAAGATCTGACTATATCCAGTTCTGGGGCCAGAAACTGACCACTGATGAAGGCCAATAACCCTGGCCATACAGTACCCTTGTCTTGCATATTGTGATAAGTGAGAACTGATCAACTTTGAGGTTGTGATCAGGCGACAGAGCATATTCTGAAAAAAATCTTCATCTAAACCGCAGGGAAGAGGACGTTTTACAAGGAATGACGCAGATCTTTATGGGTGGGGAATTAGACACCACATCAAACATCATAATATATAGATAGAATCAAGAAACTTGCACTGATTGCACTTCTTTTTGGAGGTGAAGAATGCAGAGAAAAAGTCCAGCAGGTTTCATTCTTTTTTTTCAGCCAACCCATGTGAACAATAGTAATGTTAGCAAGTGCCTTGACCACCACAATCAGTAAGCAAGGTGACACTAAAGTAACCTACTCACCATGCTACGGTGGTCATCTATTTCTCAAGGTCTTTTGGCAATCCTCAATGATAATGTAGAGAATGGTGCATATGCCAGTAAACTAATTAGTATCTTAGAGCTGAAAACAGTCCCACTCTCATTTTTGATTGGTTATCCAGTCAAAAGAGACACAAGACAAGCTTTGCTGTCTTAACACAGCTCAACAAGCTTTCTTGAATGTGAAGTGGGTGTGTCAGAGTAGGGCCAGATGTACACACGATTGCAGGTACAGCGCCAAATGGTCCTTGATGTGACTGCAATATGCACCACAATGTGCCTGAAAATAACATTCGATTTGCTAAGGTGGCAGGTTATCAAGCAAACTGTGCATAGCCACCCACTAACCGCTCACTCATGAGGCTCAGAGTTTAAAAGAAACAGCGAAATAATGTCCATCAACAAGCTAGAGGCAAAACAGAACTTGAAAATTCCCTCCAAAACATTATACATGGTAAGAAAAAGTCTACTCAGGCTAAGAAAACAGAGTTTGAGACATATTAACACGGCCTGTGTCTTGCCATATTTTGTGCTGTGTCTTCTAGCACACATACATCTGGTCCTGAGAGTTTAAACAGGGTCATTCTGATTGTAAATATTCTTTCAGCACATGTTCGAGGCTCATGCCTCCATCTAACTGTTGTGCCTGCTGTCACTCTTAAAGAAAGTCTCTCAACAGCATGTCTTTTGAGACCCTAACGCAAATGTACATCTGAGCCGTGGTACTCTAGTACAATGGTTAGGAACCAATGGACTAGAGAACGAATACCAGCTTTCACTCTGCTTCCTAGAAGTCTTAGAAGACAAAAGCAAGTGCAGCTTGTAGCCAAGGTGACATATGGCTGCCCATCATGGGTACAATCATCAGCCTCAAGCGATCGGAGGTTAAGTGCCTTGCTCAAGGGCACAACATTGCTAGCCGCATGTTACCAGCTGGGATCGAGCCCATAACCTTTCAGCTCAAGGGTTTTTGGACCGCCCGGTTTCTGCCGGCCCGTAAAGGAGGCCAACCCGAGGGAAGACTGCACGCTCACACAGATGCTTTCCCTGGCTCCATGTCCCATCAGAGTTGCGGCTTCCGCTGTTTAGCACTCATTAATCAACCTTCTCAATGGCCTGCCTCAGTGCATATGGCCAAGTAGGGCGACACAATACATCACCGCCAGTGTTCAGGATCACTTACACGAATTTGCGGCTCGAGATGCTCAAATCGAGCTCCAGATTACACCTCCAGCATGGCAGCTTGAAGATAAGGATTCAAGCCATTAGGCATATTTTACTCAAACATGTATGAGGTGAAGAGAGAGGACAAGGAGATTTTTCTGTTGGGGCAAAACTGGTGGTAGAATTGCCAGTTGGTTAATCGTCAGGGATGATTAATCGTAACAATTAGTGATGGACTGTATGGTTGTAAAGCACATGATCATGTAAGGTGTTATGCTATATTCTCTCACTGGCATCCAAGAGAGGCTCTATTGTTTATTATAATGATATTCACTTCGTGGCTATGTATGAACAAGACAACACATCTGCTGTTGGATGATATGCTTCTTGCTGTGCTTCTTGGACCATAAAAGAGCCTCGACAAGTTCAGTCTGGTTTGTCCTGGTTTAGCATCGCTCAGCAATTCCATGCTGGTTTAGTATGGCTTAGCCATTTCCAATACTGCTCTCTTTCTCTAAGCACCACAGTGCACCATTTTGCTATACAAACTAAACTACATTAAACCGAAAACAAGAACACAAAAAACCAGTAGTAGATGCATCTTTAAATTTGCACAATTACACTAAAATCTTTAAGATAAACAGGCAAATGCAAATTGATTTTTACCTCAGCTAGCATTACTCTTTCTTTATCTAGCATTACATTTTTCACCTTGTTCATTTTAGCTCACAAATAGTGTGTATGTGTAGAGTTAGTTAGCTCATACTAAACATGATACATCTAAATGATGCAGATTCAATTAAATGTATATGGGAAGAATATAAAATGAACTTGGGCTTGATGTTTATCAGGACCATACTCTGACACCTCCTACGTGGAATAGCTGTGCTTTCTACAACACCCAGCAGACCCAGCCCAATGTGGATGCAGTAGATATCAACTGGAGATGGTTGAAGTGGTTCAGTCAGGGTCGACCAAGTTCAAAATAGTTTGTACCTGCTTCAGCATGGTTTAGTTTAGGGATGCACTGGAATTTTACCCACCAGAAACATTTTGGATGAAAATGACACAAGTGGCTTTTATGGTTTATGGTTGAAATAGAAAAAAGGCCAAACTTTTGGAGAAAAAAAAAACAAAATTTTAAATAAGCCTACAATAAAATGTCAAAATCTAACACTTAACAAATCATTTGAATGAGAATGACAATGAGAAACGGTGTCAAAGATATTATTTCCTTTGTTCTCCTGTGTCATTCAAGGCAGGCATGTTCAAACAGTTTGAGCAGCAGCAGATCAAGAGTGGAAAAAAACAGTAACCGCATGGAACTTTTTCACAGTTTCTATTAGTGATATTAGACCATCAAATTATAACCTCGATTAATCCCAAGTAACAGGAAAGGGAACAACAGTAAAGAACTTCTACATTTACAAGTTTGATACCATTTGAAACTTGACATCCCATTTGACATAGAATACAGCAAAACACCAGACGCTAAAAAGAAAGTTCCTGCTAGCACTCTGATGCCATCTGCAGATTTTGAAATAATGGAAAAATGTATAAACCACAGCACCTTAGTTCAAAATAGAGTGGAAATGGCTTAATTATTTCTTTTACTGTATACTGTAGCCTACATACTGTAATCATGAGTTTAATTTATCTAAACTGTTTTAATGTATTGTTAGCTCAGGTAAAACTTTTAAAAAGTTTTTGGTTTTGTTTTCTGCTATCAATTTGAATTTTGGAACATCACCAGCCCTTATGCAGTTAAATTCAGTCAGGTTCAACATGGTTCAGTTTAATTCAGCCTAGTGCAACATGGTTCAGTTTAATTCAACAAGGTTCAACATGGTTCAGTTTAATTCAGCTTAGTTCAAGATGGTTCATTTTAATTCATTCAGGATCAGATTAAATCAGCCTGGTTCACCATGGCTGTTTCTTTGTTGTTTGAGTTTCATGAGCACACTAAGGCATAATTGGTGTAGCAGTGAATATTGAATTTGGATATGCACAGTTCAGCCTGGTTCAGCACAGTTCAGCCTGGTTCAGCACAGTTCAACCTGATTCATCTTAGTTCGGCATGATTCAGCACAATTTCGGCTGGTTCAGCGCATTTTAATCTGGCTCAGCACAGTTCAGCCTGGTTCGACCTGGTGCAGTCTAGGATGCCTACAGATACAGCACAGTTTGGTTCGAGACAGCCGAATGAGAGCTAATTAATCTCTCGTTTCTTGCACTCTCTTGCACTTGTCTTCTCTTTTTCTTCCTGTCTTCATGTCTCTCTGCACTGTCATTCTTCTTCCGTCTCTCTCCGTTATATCCGCTTCTGTTTCCTGTCGCTGAATGATGCCATCATTAGCTGTGCCATCTGTGTCTGAAGGTTCTAGACGGCAGAGATTGTGTATCTCTCTCTGAGGCAGACCATCAATCCCTGCGACACCCAGCACACTGACACAGAGCAGCCCGCATACTCAAACAGCACTGGAGATCTCTCAACACTGATCTTCACCACATCATAGCATTTAATGGCACCCTTAATTTAAACTATTACTCATTTTCTCTCTTTCTTCTCCTCTCAAAGATGAAACCTCAAGCCTTGCCAGCTCTGGGAACATAATGGATCTCAGAGTTTTGCCTAGAGCTTGACAGCTTTCAAGAAGGCAGGCTTTTCCTGTTCGAGCAAAGTACGATGCACATCTCTAATGCATGCTCCGAGGGAGATCATTTCAGGCCGCCAAGAGTCAGCCAGTATCGATTCCTGCATAACGCACATTAGCGAGGCGGCAGAGTGTAGCCTCTGACCTGAGCCCCTGGTCCACGGTCGGGAGACCCTGTAGTTTCAGCTTGACATCAGCCGATATCACAAAACATCCTGTTCGGGCTTGCGTCTCGGGCCTCTCTCTCTACTTTCTCATCGGTGGAGCGCTGTACTGTATTGACCCTGAGTGCATTCATACATACATCTTTACAAATTACCATTCAACATGATTCGCAGTAAATCCAGCTTGCTCTGGAGCGTTTATCGATATTGGATTAAGCACCATTCCTCTGAGAAGATGACTAAGAATGTTTGGATCGAGTATGTAATGTGGATTATCTGCAGTGCAGGAGTGGAACTCGTTTTCAGACTGGGAGTTAAATGATGCAGACCAGTCCACCTTAAAGTCTAATAGCATTCTGTTATTTCTGAAAATTGGGTCAAGGATTCTTCACATGATTAAAGACTGGAAGTAGCTGCACTGGTAAATGATGCAAGAAGTAATGTGCTCTTAGACATCTGCCTGTTGTGCCAATCAGATTCATACTGAATGGCCAAAATTTGAACAAACATCTCTACCCACTCTTGAAATTAGCAGACCGGGATGCCAGGAGGCAGCCACTGATTTAACCCCAGAATTACTGCAAATATAGACTTGGTTGTAACGTTTACATTATTGTGTTTATATGCGTAGGCTTATGGTCTAAATATACCAGCCCAGCAGGAATTCTGTCAACCCACTCCAGCATTGATTATCTGTAAACTGTATTCACTCAACCGGCTTTTGCGAAACACTAGATACTAGTAGATTAAGTGATAAAAGCAAGAAATATGATATATGGTCATCCTTACATTCACCATGCGAAACAACATTCTCTTCATCACAAATTTACCAAACCATTCAAGGTTACAAGGGTTCTGATCAAATGATGGTAGCATCTTGATAGCTTCTGCTTTGTTCAGTGTATGCAGTAAGCTTTAGCTTTATTGTTGCAGGAGTGCTGTGTTAGCTTCCCACAGAAAGCAAATGCAGATGGGACTGCAGGTCCCAAAAGGGAGCATAGTCTAAGAAAGATAACTTTCCAGACTCAGAAAATGCTTTGATCCTATTCTGTTTGATCCAGCAAGTAGATCAAGTTCTGTTCCTCTATGTTATTAGGCAAAGATAAGAGTTTGGATACAGCACCCATTCTCAGACAGCTCTCCCTGCTGTTCTTTGGAAGCTAAAACTACTGTCTTAAACTGACATATAGGCCTGTGTAATGCATGGCCTCTATGTATTTTTCCATGTTTTCAATTTTCATGAAGAGGCTGCTTTGATGATCCCTAAATATGGCAAGTTTACAGTAAATAATAAAATGGTTTCTTTTATGGAAACACCTTTATTAGAAACACTTTACCTTGTAGGTCCACCTTGCATGGCTACAGATGGGCTACAGTCTGAAGTTGTCAGTGGGTGAACTGTGACCATTAGAGCTAGGTCTTAGAGCTGGGGTGACCAATCCTGGTCCTGGAGATCTACCACCCTGGAGAGTTCAGATACAACACAGTCACTAATATTCAGATGAAGGTCTTCATTACTTGGATCAGGTGTGGTAGATTACGGTTGGAGCTAAACTCTGCAGGGTGGTAGATCTTCAGGACTAGGATTGGGCAGTCCTGTCTTAGAGCTTGCAGTATTTGTATGAACTTGATAGGACCCAACTGCCCCTGTTGGGTTTGGCCAGTTTTGGGGCATCATTTTTCAAATATGTGTCTGTCTCAGATCGGGTTCAAATTTCATTTTTTTAATTCTTCACATCCTGCCTCCCACTTTTAACAGACTGTACCCTGCATTGTCCCCTCTAATGATGGCTAATTCTGTCACTACTTTGTAACCAGTGCCCTCCTGTCAGGTTTTATTCTGAACTTTGGGTGATAATGGACAGGTCTAGGTCAGTTTCAGACTCAAAACACCATGACGTGGTGCAGCTCAAGCTTGAGTCAAGTACCTCTTGGAGGCTTTCCGTTTAGGCTATAAGTATCAAATGTCAAAATCCGCCTCTATGATAAGTAATATTATGCTAGCGCTAAGCTGACACTGATGCATATGAACATTTTTTGGCTATTCTACATTAACACATTTGAAGCTTGCAACAGACATTAGCTTATAGTTTACCTTTGCACTTTCACAGTGACTCTTTCACTAAAGAACCCTGGCAGTCAAGCTGCCACCGCTGTTTTCCATTTCAACAACTGACTGAAACTTGGCTAGACTATGGCTTGTATTCACAGTCAGTGATGTATTCAGGACTTCCAAAAGGCTTAGAGTGACATTTTTCTCAGAAAGTTTAACATAGTCAATGTAAATCAAGGTGTCAGTAATTGTTTCCACTGTTGTTTCCTAATTATGTTGGTAGTTAAAGTGCACATCTTTCAGTTCAGATACTTAAGTCCTAATCAATCGGAGAGCTCAATTAGCTGAATCTACCTAGATATCACAGAGAAAAAATCCTGATTGGGTAATTTTCTGTATGGCATTTCAAAATTAACAAGAATTTTACTACAATACAACAAATGTGATGATTCAATTAAGTAAAAGATGTATAAAATACAGACATGCATTGTTTAGATCCAGAAATCATGAGGCCTTAGGGCCCTAGAAAGCCCTAAAGATTCCTCTCTGGAATTTACTCATACAAACAGGGATGGTTTGCATGTTGGTGCTAGAAAGAAATGACTGCAGTATGCAGAAGAAATCAAACAATTATAAACAGCTTTAAAAGAGTTTTACCAACCTGTTCTACAGGAAGTCTCGGTGCCATTGTTATGAACTCCTAAATCAAGCGATTGTCTGTTTACCTGCTGGACGTCTCCAGAAAAAAATTACTTTCCCTTCCTGCACCTCCTGATTGCCTCGAGTGTCACCCGGAGTTACCTGGAGTTCTCCTGCTATTTCCGCTCCTAAAGACTCATTAAAATTTCAAATCTCCGAGCTGCCAGTATTACTGGCTGATGCCTTTGTTTGACATAATGTGGTGAGCAGAAAGCTGGGCCAGAACATGGTGTTCTTTGCAAGTTAAGCTGTGGCCAACCGCTCATTAGCTCAATGTTTGGGGGGGATTGAGAATCTGAAGCATCTCGATACATTTATACTTACCATAAACTTTCTCATTCTGTCTGAGAAGGTTAAGTTGGCTATATATAATGAGCATATTTTTGTATCTAGAAGTCTGATTTGCACTGGATCTCTTGTCACCCTTTCCTCACTTTATCCCTTTGAGGCCTTATGAAGCAGTCCACTTTTATTAGACTCTCCTCTGTCCATGATTATAACCTACTCCTTTTTAAAAACACTCCTTTAGAATTAATCTAAGCCCCGCTCTTCTGCCAGCTCTAATCCTATTGCCTATAAATATAGCCCTCTCCACAGCCAGAGATGGCCAGAAGCCTGCTAAGTGCTTTTAAAGTGCCTTTTTGTCCAGGATGAGCATCTGTGTGAGCTCTTCAGCTGGCAGGAAGATAGGACATGATGTCACAAGTACATCTCAGGTATCAGGGCACCTTTCTTTCCTGTGTGTCTGGAGGTGTCCTGGTTCTAAAGAAACAGTTCTAGAGAAACCTGCAAAGATGGTCTCAGTTCGACAGGACATTTCCCCAGTGACACAGTGGTGAACTAAAGCAAAGACTTTCACATCACTACGCAATCTGAGTGTCTGAGGTGGAGTCCGAGTCAAGTCTTAAGTCACTGATGTGTGAGTCCAAGACACTTTTCAAGTCTCTGAGATGCAAGACTGAGTCAAATCCTGAGTCTTTGAGGTGTGAGCCTGAGTTGAGTCTTGAGTCTCTGAGGTGCAAGGCTGAGTCAAGTCTTGAGTCTCTGAGGGGTAAGTCCAAGTCAAGTTTTGCATCTCTGAGATGTGAATCCAAGTTATATCTGGAGTCCTTGACGTGAGCTTTTGTCTTTTGAGTATCTGACCTGTGAATCCGAGTCAAGTGTTGCATCTCTGACATGTGAGTCTGAATCAAACCTGGAGTCTCTGAGGTCTGAGTCCAAGTCAAGCTTTGAGTATCTGAGCTGTGAGTTTGAGTCATGTCTTAAGTTTCCAAGGCATGAGCCTGAGTCAAATTTCAAGTCTCTGAGGTACAAATCTGTCTCTGAGGTGCAAGTCTGAGTTTTGCACCTCTGAGATGTGAATCCAAGTTAAATCTGGAGTCTTTGACATGTGAGTATGAGTCTTTTGAATATCCCACCTGTGAATCCAAGTCAAGTTTTACATCTCTAACATGTGAGTCTGAGTCAAACCTGAATTCTCTGAGGTCTGAGTCTGAGTCAAGTTTTGAGTCACTGAGGTGTGAATCTAAATAAAGTTTTGAGTTTCTGAGGTGTGAGTCAACTTTCAAGTCTCTAAGGTACCAATCTGAGTCAAGTTTTGAGTCTTTGAAGTGTGAGTCCGAGTTGAGTCATGAGTCTCTAAGGTGTCGAAGTCGAATTAAAGTTTTGCACCTCTCACAGTTGCAGAGGAACTCAGTTGCAGATTCATACCTTAAAGACTCGAAAGTTGACTCAGGCTCATGCCTTGGAAACTCAAGACTCAACTCAGACTCACCTCTGAGACTCATACATGACTCAAACTCACAGCTCAGATACTCAAAACTTGACTCGGACTCAGACCTCAGGGACTCCAGGTTTGACTGAGACCCGGATTTCGGAGATGTGCCTCTTGACTCGGATTCACAGGTCAGACACTTAAAAGACTCAGATTCACATCTCAGAGGTGCAAAACTTGACTTGAACTTACCCCTCACAGAGTTGAGAATTGACTCAGACTCAAAGTTGCAAGTCTCAAAGCTGCAATTCCGTGTCAAATCTCGAGTCTCTGAAGTGCAAGTCCAAATCAAGTCTTGAATTCTAAGGTACAAGTTTAAGTCAAATCTCAAGTCTCTGAGGTGCAAGTCCAAATCAGGTCTCGAGTCTCTAAGGTGCAAATCTGAGCCAAGTCTCCAGATTTGTTTGCTATTTAAAACCATAATGAACATGACACCACTGTCAAGAGTGACATCACAGGAGATTACTACTCTATATAGTCGCAGAATTCACAGGCAAAGGCACATCTGTTAGGACAGAAACTGAAAGTCTTTAGTATCGTGTCCAAGTCGAGTTGCAAGTCAATTAAAGGCAAGTCTGTTTGCTTTCTGTCAAGGAAACACTTCCCAGGTGGAGCTGAGGCATTTTAAGAGTCCACTCTTAAAAGCTGGACAAAATCAGAGCAGAGAGGCACATAGATTAACGGGAGCACAGCCTTCCCCAGCAGACCATAAAGACATTAACTAAAACTGAGGCAGCTCTAATGGATGACTTTAGTGTTTGAGGCTTCTCCAACTGAAGGCAGGGAACTTAATTTGGGCTCCACAGAAGTGCCATTAAGGCAGGAGCGAGGCTGCTGTAATTACATTGAGTGAGACAGTAGTGTGGAGGGAAGATATTGATGATGACAAATAACGCTTCCCAGGACTGCCAGCAGAGAATTTTGTTTTGTTTTTTAGTTTTTTGGAAAGCTAAATGTTTTTGGGTTTGGGACTCATAAAGCATGCACATCAATGCACATACAACACGTGAGTATTCAAAGATACACGCTCATTACAATGAAACAATGCATAAATTCTGCACATCAGAATTATAGTCGTATGCAAAAGTTTGGGCGCCCCTGGTCAAATTACATTTTGATTTTTTTTTAAGTGAAAACAAGTTAACACATCCTCTGTATGCTCTTCTGCACATTTTAACCCCTTAACAAGCCATGGGCGTGGCCAGGGCCAAAGTTTTATAACACACTTCTATAACCTAAGAATAGCTCCATTAGTTTGCATTGAAGTCCCTGTAGTTACTGAATAATAAGCCTTAGTATGAAAATAAACCTTGATTGTTGGTTGATGCATGATTACTGCTTATTTGCTGAATTTAACATATTGGGGAAAAAATAAAGCATAAAATGATGCTTGTGCAAAAGTTATGACATATTTTATATGTTATGTTTTATTTTTTTCCAATACATTATGTTCAGCAAATAAATAGAAGGGGTTCACTAAAATTTGCAGAAAAACACCATATTTAAGTTTGTTCTCTGTAGATTTTAGTAGTGTTAACTAATTTTCACTTAGAAAATCAACAAAGTATATAATTTCACCAGGGGCGTTCAGACCTTTGTATAGGACTGTGTTGGTCTACATGTAAAGGTTTGAACTCATCAGCAATTGGCAGACGCAGCAATTCACCCTCTCCCTTTCCTCTTCGAGCCCCTCAGACAGAGTTTTATCCCCGCTGAAAAAGCCACCATCAGCTAAAAAAAGCAATGCTGGCCCAGATTGAGCAAATATCCAAAGACGCCGTGGTTTGTGTTTCCTGGAAACAACACTCTCCCTCTCTTTTTCTTTCTGATTGATGTTTTTCTCTAAGCAAGTGTGCACCTGAATCAATACAGCCATACTTCACTGCCAGCTTTGTGCTGGTATTCTTTGTGTTAAAAGTGGAAGTGATGTTTTGTGCATTCAAGCGCTTTCACTGCCCAAATATACTTCTGTTTTGTAACCAATACTACGGTGCACAATTCTATTGCTGTAAGGGCAGCACGGCTACAGCAATGCAACACATCATAGTATACACTGTGACAGTGGTATCACAATAATGCTGTCCAGCCCACAGTGTTGACCCCATGCATAGAATCTGAAAAATGAATTCAGATAATGGTGCTCTCAAGCAGCACAGTGACCAGTGGCCAGAGTACAATCAGCTACCACAAACCCATTTGAGTAAAGAAAGTATCAGGCAGGGGTTGCACAGACTAGTCTAGCTGACTTGACTTTACTGCTTGGCGAGGACGCCTAAAGCTTGATGTCGACTAGTCGATGATCACGTGATTATGACACTACCAACATGGACGCCTCACAGTGAGGATCCTTGTGATTTTGGGGTCCATGTCTCGGGTTCCCTGAAGGCTAGCATTGCGATCCAGGGATTGCTGGGAAAGGCACTTCACGCTGATCTCTTGTGGAGTTTGGCTTCATTCTAACATTTCTCCGCCAATCTACAGTATTGAACGTCATTATCTCCAGTTTCCTGAAGCCTACAACAAAAAGTCATGTTTCATTGGAGAGGGAGCATTACGCTGTATAATTTTGTAAAGGTTGAAGTCAGTTACTTTTTTTTTTTTGGCCAGTTATGGCACTCTAAATTTCTCTGGGCCTCTAAGATTTTAAAAATGGAAATCTTTAAAATCACTTGTTGCAAAGCATCCCTTTCTCTTGTCTTTTATTCATGAGAACATCAGCGATTAGTCAGCATCGACTCAACTTTCATCCCATAACTTTCAACTTTAAAAAAATTGAAATTAAAGTCATGCAACCCTTAGTATTAGGTCCAAAAACTCCTACTCCCTGTAGAACTGCAGTGGAGCTTCTTAGTACATCAAGCATCTATCAACATATAAGCTGAAGTTTGTCAGGAATTGTGCCAAGTCGAAATCATTTTAATGGTTAGCCTCCTTTTCTGATTGACAAAACGAAGTGCCATGTTTTAGCAGGTCTTGTTACTACATCACCTTGAGGTCAATTACTGTAAGGACTACATACAGATAAAGCTCTAGGTTCAGCAAATTATTAAAAGGCAATTTGCTGTAGAATTATTACATAGCAGACTTTTAAAAACTGCGGACATTGAAGATTTGCACTAGATTAAGATCACATCTGTAATCACGAAAAATTACAGCAACTAATTCAGCTCTAAAAGGGCTTCAGAGAATAACAAATATATCATTTTAATCTCCCGCTTGGTGGTCGTAATATAGCTTTTAAAGAACTTTAACAACTCACAAGGACAGCTAGCCAGGCTAAGGTATGACCTCCACAAGGTGGGGTTAGTTTTAGAACAAAGTTAAATCTCAGACTCCCAAAGAAAACAATGAGGGCAGTTTTCTCCTTAGGTAAAGTCATTGTTTATAGCTTTTTATGTGCAGACTGAGAAACTGAAAAATCACTATAGATGCCATGATAACAAATCAGTTTTTATTTTCATCACGCTGATATTCTAATGCCCCACTTCGAGGCTCTTAACAACTCACCTGCCTTTTCTCAACCCACGTTCTTTCAAACGCTTCACTGCTTTTTCCAGTCAAGTTGGTCTGTGTTCATTTTCGCACAACATCAACCCCGTATTCTCCTCAGGCAGGACTAATTAAATTCTTTGCTTCTAGGCAATCTTATCTTGCATTATATATAGCTGCAAAGCTCCTCAATTAGCAACAGCAGCTGACAATACCTCGGTGTGAAAAGAACAGAAAAAAAAACGTGTCGCCATTTGGATGAAATTATCCGCCGCTGAATGAATAGCTCTGCTTTCACACCTCTATTGTTGCCCTCCACCGAAGGGGGTAGGCTGCATTTCCAAGCACGGCTCTTGAATTATTTTGGTTTGAGTTTCGCAGTCGTCCCGGTCGCGGCGGTTAACTGTGCGAATTAAATTTTGTCCAAACCGAGCGCATGACATGTCAAGAAGCCTTTCAAAAAAATCACAAAAAAGAAGAACAGGGCGATGAAATAAAGCAGACAGAAGAAAGGAAATGCAAATCTTGGCACGGTGCAATTACCATGGCGGGACAAAGGAATATTTCCACATGCATCACAGTGGTGCCCCAGTTTCTGCACACGTGCTGATAAATGAAAGCAGTTTAATAACGTGCTGAGGGAAGAAAAATAAACATGAGAAATCCTTACAGATTAGTGACGGCAGTCTGGCTCTTCCCAATGGCCTTATAATACTCATATGTCTCCTAACCAGATCTGATGGCAAATCCCATTTGACCCCATTGTTTGTGATGGTCTTCAGTAATGAACGTCTGAGGACTGTTAGGCTGGAGACATACTCAATGCACATGCACAAATGACACCACCGGTCAACGCAATGCAAATGTACAGTCCTTCTGTACAAACTCAATAGTCATTTATACAAACCCCACAAAATTTCCAAAAAGTTGGTACAGTATGTGTGAAAGACAAGTAAAAACAGAAAGCAGTGATTTGTAAATCAAGGTGGTGTAATCATATTCAGGTATAACAGGAGCATCCAGGAAAGGCCGAGTCATTTATGGGCAAGGATGAGTTGAGGCTCACCACTCATTCCAAATATGCATCGGCAAAAAATCCAGCCATTCAAGAACAAGGGGACTCTATTCACCAATAGCTTTTTCCTAAATTTGTTCTTGAGAAAGGTTCTAAACTGGAAAACTGGAAGGTCCCCAGTTTGACAGACCTGTATTAGTGGGTAAATTTAACATCCGTGAAAGCACCATTAATACTGAAACATGTACACACCATCTTTTTCAGGGATGTCCATGCTTATTTCAATATGACAGCAGAAAGAAACATTCTGCATGTGTTACAAGAGCATGGCTGCATAAGTGTGTCTGTCTTCTATTTAACATGATGCATTAGTGGTACATTATGCAAAATACGATGATAAAGGCCCCATATTTTTGCACAGCTGAATAAATGTATAACAGAAGAATGGCAAAATATTCCTGGATCAATTGGTGTCTTCAATCCCCAAATGATATTAAGTGCTGTTAAGAGGAAACATGATTTAGCACAGTGCTAAACGTGCAATTTTTTAGAACATGATGCATGCATCATATTTGGAATGACAAAAAACTATAAAGTTCCTTAAGTACAACATTAAATCACATGAGATCAATTTAATACAAGCCAACCAGAAATTACTAATCACTTGCATTCTGTAGTTATTGGCACTTGTGTCCCAACTTGTTTAGAACTGGGTTTGTATGTTACTGTGGTGGTTAAAACATTTAGCCCACAAGGGGTCACTGTCGCCTCACAGCAAGAAAGGTCTGGGTTCGATTTCCTGGCCGGGTAACCAAGACGTGCAGTCAGGCCAATTGGATATGCTAAATTGCCCATAGATGTGAATGTGTGTCTGCCCTGAAAGGACTGGCGACCTGTCCAGGGTATTTCCTGCCTTCCACCCAATGACCGCTGGGATAGGCTCCAGAACACCCTGCGATAATGTTGGCTTAGATAATGTGTTTTTGTGTGTTATTCCAACAGCCACAACAGCTTAACTTGAAAAGCAGAGGAGTCCTACTTTACTTGTTCTAATGGAAAGAATAGATGATGTATTATAAAAATATTTATACAATTGGACCAGTTCTACGAGAGATCGTCAAACTGCCGGTCTGCCATGACAGTCGACAGGAAGAAAGCACAAGGCCAAGCTTGGTGGTCATCATTGCTCCCCTTGCTGCAATCCTCAAAATTCAGCTTGTGCTACACTTTGAAACGTGAAATACGTGGTTTCACGTATTTGCGTGATTCACGCTTCTGGCCTTTTGTTGGCTCCCATCAAGCTTCTAGTTTTCTCTTTGTAGCAGGTTGTATGTTAGCATTGTATGTTAGTGCATAAGTCCTGCGTAGCCTTCACCAAAATGCCTGATGGACGCTGATGCACTCCAACACCCACCGTCCCATTCCTACCACAACACCCCATGTCACACAATCGGATCAGACACCGTCTAGTCTACTCGAGCTATGGCAAACCATGTTTTTGTCAGGCTGGGTCACGCTGTCGAGCGTTTGAATGGATTAATGGAATCGCGTGGCAGGGCTGGTCAGCTCCGTGATAAGGCTAACAACCATGCGTGCTAAGCACCATAAGGAGGACGGCCAATGGGCTCTGTGCTAATGACCGTGCATGAGAAGTGCATAAGGACTAGGGTCAATAAGCTCTGCGCTAATGCTAACGGCCGTGCATGTCAAGCAGATAAGGAGCAGGGCCTGTCAGCTCGGCGCTAATGGCCATGCATGAGAAGCACATAAGGAGCAGGGCTGATGGGCTCTGTGCTGATTCTAACGGATGTGCATGAAGAACTAAGCAAGCAGCAGTAAGGAGAGTAAGGTCATTGGGTTTTTTGGGGGGTTTTCTGTGTGTTTTTCCTCGATTGTCAGCCACGATTGTTGGGCTTCCTGCTCGTGTGACAGATTAAGACAACAGCTTGTTATTTACAGGCCTGTGGCTGTGCTGCAGAGGGCAAAGCCAGGCTGCAGGATCCATCACAACACATGTGGGCCAAAGTAATTGCCACGTTCCTCTCAAGTTTGCCATTTTCAGCTGTTGGCTTTTTTGGTTTTTTTGAGAGTTTTCTGGGGAAGAGACTAAACCTGTGGTATAAAAATAGAAAAAACACATTTAAGTGTACTTTAAAAAGTGTATTTAACATGAGAAGTACATATGTTTAATATTTCCACTTGAAACATACTTTAATACATACTAGATGTACTATTTTAGAACACTTAGAAGTGTAATCGCAATTAAGCTATGGTTAAATATATATTAAATGCAGTTAGTTATGCTTTTGAGTGCTTTTTTCATACAACTTAAGTTGCACTTAAGTAGATTTAAGTGTGTCGTTTGTAGACATATGTTACGGTAACACTTTCTATGAATCTCACATTTGTAAGCATCTATAAACACATTTATAACATGTTATAATGCATTCATAAGGCACCATAAACATGGCTATAAGTATTTATAAAAATGCATTACACATTATAGCCATGCTTATTATGCATTACGAATTGTTAACATAATGCATTATACGTACTGTTCATGACAAATTGTAAGAGCTCATGAATTGTATTTGTCCACTCTAAGTAAAGTCAAGCATACTGTACTAAAGCCTCCTCCAGTGTTAAGAGTGAGGCTTCAAGTTTTTCTTCAAGTATTTACTGAAGGATTTACTGAAACACTGAAACATACACAATAAAGCGCATTACAGGCTTCAAATGTCAGAGTTTAAACTAGTGCTGCCATCAGTGTTTTACCCAATGTGGGAAAGTCAATGTACACCACCGTTAGCTTGACATTAACTTAACACTGCATATCCAATAGAATGCTAGCAGAAATTAGCATTACTGTACTGTAGTGTAATGATGTTACACAGTGAAGGTTTCTGGTGCTTGACCTTAGAACCTGTGAGGGAACAAGTTACAATGACACAACACTACTATCTCACCTTTCCCTCTCCAGGCCTTCACTCCACAGTTAATGTCAGGGGGGTTCGGGGGTACTTGGTTTACTGTGATGTAATGTAACATTTAAAGTGAGAGCACTAGTTAAGAAAAGCACATTGTAGCAGTGATTCTAGGCTGGACAGCCTGTTTGGAGCATCTGAATATTCAGGAGTCACCAGAGCTGAGAAATAAAATACTGGAAATCTCAGGGCTTAAATAAACTTTGTATTTGTCTTTACACTCTCCAAGCTGAGACTGACTTCTTTGGCACTGACAGTATAACATGTTATTAACACTACTTATAATGCATTGTATTAACAATTCATAATGTATAATAAACATAGCTATAAAGTGTAATTCATTGTAATTCATTTTTATAAATATTTATAACCATGTTAATAATGGCTTATGAATATATTATAACATGTTATAAATGTGTTTATAGATGCTTACAAATATGACATTCATAGAAAGTGTTACCAGTGTTATTTAACTGAATGTACAGGGTGTCCCAAGAAATTGACATCATTTCAGATGTGAATATCTGAGTAACTACATGTCCGAGGCAAATGAAATTAAATAGGTTTCATGTTGAACAATACAAGATTTATTTATCAAAATTCAAACTAGAAATTCAGAGGGATGTAGATTTTATAACCGATTTCACAAAGCTTCACAAATGTAATATCTTCCGATACTGGTGTGCCATTCTTCAACCTGAAAACAAACCATTAAACATTAAACTTGGTTAGTTTTTACACATTTTGTTAAAATTTGAGATCATTTAAGTGAGAATTGGCTGTTATTAGACTACGAAACTAAAACACATTTAAATGCATTTCAAATTTCAATATTACTAAATACACCAATACATTCAACAAATAAGACATGTATTTAAGTTTACCCTAATAAAATATAGTAAAGTAGTTTATTACTAGGAATAATAAAGTACAACCTATATATTCTTAAATGATATTTAGGTTATGTTGAAACACATCTTTTATGCCTACAAGTGCTTTTCTGTTCTGAATTGGAGCAACTTATGTTGCGATGAAGAACTTAACACACAAATTCTAGTACATGTGAAACTATGGAGACCTGCTGGTGAAATAATGCATGGCCACGCCTTATTAACACATGAGAATGAGATCCTAATGCATGGCCATGACCTAATTATCTATTCCCATGCCTTACTAAGTCGTGGCCACGCATTAGGATCTCGATCCCATGCGTTAATACACCGTGTCCTTATTTTTGGGAACGAGATCATACCTTACTAAGCCATGGCCGTGCATTAGGATCTCGTTCCCACACCTTACTAAGTCATGGCCACAACTTACTTATCTTGTTCCCATGTCTTACTAAGTCATGGCCACATATTATTTTTATCTATACTGGATGTCATCAGCAGGGCTCAGTATGAAATGGATTTTAAATGTATTGTCTTGTTTGTACTAATGCGCATATTTGATTGCTAGTTAGTTTGATTTTTATTGCAACTAAATTGCAATTAAATTGTACTAAAGCATGCTTCTAAAGTCATTGCTTTAAAACATACTGCCTCTAAAAGTACACTTAAATTAATGACAAAGAAAAGTTTGTATAAGTATGCTGCAGTATTTTAACATACATTAGATACCTTCAAGTATATTTGTTAACGACATTCTAAAGTAGAGTTTAAAATGTTTGCAAGAAAAGAAAATTTAAAAATGTAAATTTAAAAAATGTACTTTCAGCATTCTCTATAAACGTCAAGTATACTACTGTTTTTTCACAAGGGCAAGTTGTTTTATGTGTACTGGTTGGTTTGTTGTGTCGTGGAATAGTGACGGTGGAAAATAAAGACTTGTAAGGTACTTTATCCAAAATGTTCATATGGAGTCAGCTGAAATGTAGGCCTCAGAGCATGTTGACTCATAACTCAACTTTCTGTCTGCCTTCATCAGAGGTGCCACCCAGTCCTGTGAAAACGCCCTCTGACAGCTCACCGGTGAGCTCGCCTCGACTGCGTGGGGACTCGGACCGTTACTGCCAGCTGTGTAATGCCTGGTTCAACAACCCGGGCATGGCCCGACAGCATTACGACGGCAAGAAACACAAGAAGAATGCAGCACGCGCCGACCTGCTGGAGCAGCTGGGCAAAACACTGGACATGGGCGAGATGAAAGGTAATGCACCACTCATATGCTTGGTCATCGAGGATATACTTCCCTCTGATAATGAGCCAAGGCTAATGAGGTCATAGATTGGCCAGTATCTACTAGCTACCACTCATCATGAGCCCAGTTAGCAGGTTTGGTTGAAGTGTAGCTAAGACCACCTAAACCAATGTTTGTAAATATATACTTATTCTGAAGTTGCGCTTGCAACCTGTTCCAGCCAAGTTGAGGCAGGGGGAATTTAAGACAAGGAACATTGTGAAATGTTCAAAATATATATATATATATATATATATATATATATATATATAGGTGCAACTATGCTTGGGTATAACAGGAGCATTCAGGAAAGGCCTAGTTTTATGAGCAAGGATGGGTCGAGACTTGCCACTTTGCCAAAAATGCATCAGCAAAAAATCCAACAGTATAAAAATAACATTTTTCAGCCTGAGACTGCATGGATTTCAGGTATTCCATCATCAAAAGATTCAGGGAATCTTGAGAAATCTCTGCACTGGCACTACATTAAAAACTGGCATGTTTCTATGATAAATATCACCACATGTATCTTCAGTCTCTAAATAATTCTTAAACACTGTTAAAAGGAAAGTTGATATAACACATTGGGAAACTCCTGTCCCAACTTTCTTGGAACGTATTGCAGGCATCAAATTTGGAATAAGCATAAAACTATGAAGCTTATAAGATAAACATTAAATATTGTGTTTTAGTACCATTTCAAATTTGATACAGGTCAAATTTACTAATCACTACTTTGTGTTTGGAATTGGGTTTGTAGCTCAGTTTGTATGTTAGTTCCTTTGTTTAAAACAACCTGCCAACGTGTCACTGGTGTCTTTGTGGCTTTGACTGTTTTAGTGCTGGCTTGGACATAAAACATCTAGTGTTACTTTGTTGAGGTCTATTCACACCGAGTCTGAATTTCATGGATGGAAAAATGCAAACCAAGTTTTGAAAATGAACACATGCATGTCAGTATTGTTTTCCACATTGAGTCTGAAGCTGACAGACTGCGACACTGCATAAAGTTTCTAATCGGAGCAGCTCAATTTCCTGCATTACATAGAAGCGCTGTGAATGAGGCTGGCCAATCAGAGCTCTGTTGTCACGGCAGCAGAGCCCATGTTGCACCAAAAATGATATGACAAACAATGCATTGACTAAAAAATGTAGAGGTTAAAGGAAATGTATAGCTGAAAGGCTGGAGAATGATGGTGAGCGTTGGGTTTTTTGTTGATCTAGTTGTGCCAGTCAGTTTATGCACAGTCTTTTTGTGGAACATTTATGCCCAATTAAAATTACAAATTCATTGAAGCAATTCGAGGAATCCACTTTCCCTTCCCTTTGCGTCTTTTTCTCGTGTTCTCAGAGTGTTTGTTTTGGTGTGAATATGCCTTACCCTTGGGGTAATTTTGGTGTCAAACAGCATTCACATACAACCTTGCCATGGCCTTGAGTGGAACAATACTGGTATGTGCTTTATCCTACCAAAAATGCCTATTGCATGATATACCACCACCGTCTATTTCGTTTCAACTAATTCCGCACTTCCAGTAGGGAATGTTTCCTGGATACAGACAGATTTGAGCCCCTAATGGCGATTGTCCATTGAAAATCTTTCTTTCTGTCCTGCACTAGGCTTTATCTCTGTCTGGGAATCCAGCCCAGAAAGCGTCCGGCTCTCTTGCGGCAAACCGCAGTCACAATGACCGACTGCTTTTCCACCAATGCACACAGATATCACAGAGTGTGGTGATGGGAAGGTTCTCATTAAATCCGAAAATGTCCCCTGCTGCTGTAGCTGTCCCCTGGTCCCTCAAGTCATGTCAAGCAATGGGCCCACAGCTCAGCCTGTTCCTTCCTAAAAGCTCTCTGGTTGTCTATTAACTTACATTATATCAATAACAAATGCCAGACCCTCCTCTTGGCATGAGAGAGGCTGGGAGAGTCTGGAAATAGTGTGTGCATAGGAGAGATTGAATTCTTCTGACTAGGTTTTATGAATGATGCTAAAGCTGGGATCCTCATAAAGAGCATTATTGAGCTGAGCTGCAAGCAGAGAACTTTCCTTTTCTGCATATGAATGCAAAGGAGAAAGCTTTGTTTAGCCACAAGCAACACTCTTAAAAATCAAGATTCTGGGCTCCCGAGTGTTGCAACCTTCTTACTGCCGAGTTTGAACCCTCGCGTTCTTTGGGTGGACAGGATGGTCCTCCCTCTCCCATCACTCAGCATGATGCAAGCCACCTGTTATGTTAGCTGGCATAACAGAATTGGCATTTAGAATTTTCCTCTAAGCACGTTGAGCTGTCCGGTGATGTTGCATTAGCAGCAGTTTGAAAGGAAGCCGTAGAGCTTTAAATGCCTTGGATGGAGCACTTGTTAGAACCTTTATATTATGTGAAGAAAAAGGTTCCTCACACTCATGAATTTCATTTACAAAAAGAACCATCCACTGAACAAGAACGATCCACTGAAAGGTACTTTAAGGAACAAAAGTGGTTCTCCCATATCGTCACTCGTATGGTAGAACCTTTGGGACCATTTGGTTCCCTAAAGAAATATCCACTGAAAGGTTCTTAAGGGAACCAGAAGTGTTTACCCATGTCATCACTCTCAAAAACCCTTTTTGGCACCTTTATGAGTGGAAAGGAGCTGGATAAAGTCTACAGTAACCAGGTATGTAAAATTGTCTATGTAAAACAGTATTATTACAGTAAATGTTCTAGATGTATGTCTATATAGTTGGCAATCATTGAAGCACTGCTGTAGCTGAGGTTGACATGGGATAATATTTAAGCTTGATTTAGGATTTGTGTTGGGAATGGGGCAATTGCTTGTCTCTGTAGTACAACTTGATGGACATGTCAACTTTGGTTACTCTTGCTTAACTCCCAAGTGGCGTCTAACCAGTGGCCCTATTGTCAAGAGATTGCGAGCTTGAACAATGGCAAGGCTGGGAGTCCAAGAGAGCATTTGCAAGTTTGGACCATGCTTTAAACTTAGGGTGGTAGTATTTGGGGACACTATGACTAAAGGAGGAGAACTTGGGCTTGAGTTCTGAGTGGCTTCTGTTTGGAGGTGGTAGAATTGATAAATTGACAGAAAGATAGGGAGGAGGTGGGGTGGTGGTGGGAATTGCGACAACTTTGTCACAGGACAGGTAAGGTAGAAATGGGGATTTATAGGATGGTAGATTGGAAGGAGGAGTGATTTCAGCCATGGTCCTTCCCTCAAATTTCACTTATTGCATAACATCATTAATTGGTCTCATTTCAGTACCCACCCAGCCATTCCAATCTCCCACCATAACTCGGTGCAATGCAAGCCAAAGCAAGCATCTGTTAGCTGACAGACCAGAACTGGCAGTTAGTGCTCTCCTTTAAATGTTGAGCTGTCAAATTATGCAGCATTAGCAGCAGTCTGAAAAGATGTGGTGGCACTGTATGTGTTTTGGATTAAGCATGTGACAGCCTTCACTCTTTCAGCTTGGTAGGATTGTGTGATGGGGGAGACCTAGCTAACTGGTGGATTAGGACATAAGAAAATTGGGTAAAAATCCAAAAAAAGTTGTTTAAGTGAAGCAGGTAGAGACTATTAGACAGGCAGTGAGGTGTGAAGCGACACAGCAATATTTTCTGCAGTGGTCAGGATGACGCTATGCTGAGACACCAGCAATAACTGTGACTTCCAAGGCTTAAACTCTCCTCAACTCCTCATGCTCAGCTCTGCTCTGAGCACTAAAGATGAGGGGGCGAGGCGAGACGCTTCCCTCCCCCGTGTTCACCTTGGCCGCCTGTTTGCTAATGTCACGCGGTCATTACCCCCGGCCCATAAATGTCAGCACAGGCGCGGCAGGATTTGGCTCGGCCTTAATGGGGGCCCTCTCACCACGGCAATTATCAATTAGTAATGATGTGGCAAATCATCCTAACGGGGAGAGCCGGGAAGGGAAAAGGGAGGGCAAGACAGCAGCAGATAGAGAGAGAGAGGGAGCGAGCAGGGGTGCTTGAGCACGGCAGTGGAAAGATGGGACTGGGCTACTTAATTCATTGGGCCGCGCAGCTGCTGGTGGCAGCCTCATCTTTCACGCAATGAGCATGCACCCAGCACTTCCAGGCGTCGGATTTTTTCTCTCTTTCTCTCTGGAAGAGCTCAGCTTCTGTACCTTTTCCTGCAGTATCCTTTCCTTTCCATTCTCTGTGAGAGCTGGCTGCTGTGCAAGGTACCAGAATGGGGGAGAGAGGGAGAGAGAAGCAGCCGTCAGACTTTGAAGATTGCCACATGATAAAATATTCATAGATTTTTCAATAGAGTGCCTTGTGCCTGTGTTCTTATGGCAAGGTACACCTGGTCCTACCACAGCATCGGACTGCAGCCCATCCCCCCTTTTGCACATGGCTACACCTGCCATTATCTCTTGCATGCCACGGACCACAGACTAGTTCCCCATTCCCGCACCGAGCTGAGAGGCAGCGAGCTCGGAACGCTCCTTTTCATGTCGCCCTCGCTCTCCTTTCATCCCTGCTCTCTCTCTCTCTCATCCTCCGCTCGTCTGCACCGTGTTGACCCCATTCTATTATCCGCCGCTTTCCACACGTGTTTTCCGGAGGGCCACCTTAGAACGAGGCAGCTTCACCTGGCGGCGAGCAGGAGAACCGTCCTGATTACAGAGTGGTGAATTTACAGCCCTCACACTCAGAGTTTAGCCTCAGGCATCCGGTAATGGTCATGTTTAAGCTATTGCGAGGTGAACTCAAGAACGGCTTTCTGCCTGTCTTTGTTTTCTGCCTGTCGCTCTGTATGTCCCTCTACCTGAAGGCTGCACGTTGAGACAGCATTTACATGAGAATTTAGCCAATTTTTTAACATTTTGACCAAACTAAATGGTTAAGATTTAAACAAAGTGATTCAGAGTGGTTTGATGTGAAATGCTCCATTCTTACTGGTTCAAATTTGTGGCTGTAAAAGGGGTAGTATCTTTCTGGAAATTGACACGGGTACTTTTACTATAATCGAATACATTTTTTTCCCCCATAACTCAGATTAACTAGGACACTGTTGTCTCATTGTGTGTGAAATGTTGAGCTGCTTGCGAGCAATGAGTGGTGAAAGGGGCGAGAACCCCTTGCTGTGAAAACTATTCACACCTCTCCACAAAGACAGCCGTGCTTAGATAAAACAGACAACTGCAGCTTTCTTCATATCAAACAATCCTGCACAACTAACACAAAAATAGCATTTAAACACAATAAAAACACTTTCATAAATGTTGACAAACATCAAGTTTGCTTCTGATTTTAACATTTCCATCAAAATATATTATATCAACATTATGATCAGCTGCTTGTACTATTATAGAATCTGACAGAATACATGATAGATCACAAAGAGAGCTTTTAAGTGGCTTTTCAAATCATTTCTTCAGCACCTTCAGCAGACTACACTGTATGGGAGACCTATAGCAAACTAACAAAACAAACAACAAAGTGAAGCTCCAGTTCCCTTCGAGAGCCTTCACTGTTACAAAAATACACAAAGTACATACAAGGTTATTTTCTGGGGCCCCAATATACTGCTGTACATTTATTTGATTATAACTGAGTAATCTACCAATTAATAGGATGAGTAATTGAGTAATTCGAGATCTAATCAAAGACTATATGTCAACACTATAAACAATAAATGCTGCTAATTTTTTTAACACTGTGGACACATTTTCCTAGTTTAATCATTCCAACCATCTGCAGTAATTGAGGCTTATAGCCTAATTGTAGGTAGTAATCCAATGTTTGCGAACTGTTACTTTGATAGTCTGCTTGTTTAAACACAGCTTCTGGCAACTCTCATTAATGGCTGTCTTGATGAAACCAGAGTCATTTCCGACTACTGCCATGGTGGATTTGTTCGTCAGCAAAAACCTTACAGTCTGAAGTATTTACAAGCAAAATACAGTGCTGACGTAAGCAATATCAATAATTCAGCAGACTACACTGGACAGTGCTTACAGGAGAACTATGGACAAATCAGCAAGCTTTCATGACAGTCCATTCTAAATCCATAGGCATTTATATGGAGTTGGTCACCTTTGCAGCTATAACGGCTTCCTCTCTTCTGGGAAGCTTTCTGTAAGATTTTGGAGAGTGTCTGTGGGAATTTTTGTCAGACACTGATGTTGGACAAGAGGGTCTGGCTTGCAATCTGTATTCTAGTTCATCTCAAACATGTTCGATGGGGTTGAGGTCAGGGCTCTGTGAGGGCCGGTCAAGTTCATCCACACCAAACTCACCCAGCCAGGCCTTTATCGACCTTGCTTTGTGCACTGGGGCTCAGTCATGCTGGAACAGAAAAGGTTCTTCAACTGATCCCACAAAGTTGGAAGCACAGAATTATCCAAAATGTCTTATTATGCTATCTAAGGGGTCTAGGCCAAACAACCCCATAGCATCATCCCTCCTCCACCAAACAGTGCAGCCAGGCAGGTAACGTTCTCCTGGCAGTCGCCAAACCCAGACCCGTTCATCAGACTGCCAGATAGACAAGCATGATTCATCACTCCACAGAATATTTACCACTGCTCTAGAGTCCACTGGCAGCATGCTTTACACCACTCAACCCCCACCCGCCTGTTTGGCATTGTGCATTTTGATCTTAGGCTTGTGTGTAGTTGCTCGGCCATTTTTTTGAAGCTCCTAATGTGCAGTGCTTTTGCTGATGTTGCTTCCAGAGACAATTTGGAACTCTGCAGTGAGTGATTTTAACTGATGGGTACTCTGCTACCACTTTGTGGCTAAGTTGTTGCTCCTAGGTGCTTCCATTTCACAATAATATCACTTACAGTTGACGGGGGGCAGATCTAGCAGGACGGATATTTCACAAACTTACTTGTGGCAGAGGTGGAATCCTAAGACAGTGCCAAGTCACTGTATACTTTTTAGTTGGACAAACCCTTCTTTACAGTCAAATTGGAGCAAACAAAATAATAATTAAGTACATAAACCAATGTGATTAATCTTGATTTGTTATTTTAATTGTTTGACAGCCCTATTTCATAACCATCCAAACCCAACCACCATACAAAAATATCTTTAAAAATATCTTTCTCTCTATGTCTGTCTTTCTCTGGGTGTGTGTCCATGAGTGCTTTTGCTTCTTGATCAGTCTATTCTGATTCCATTCTCTGTATTCTCCGTATTCTGCACTCATGGCATAGCTTTCCAGAGAGCCGCCTGCAGTCATTAATAAAGCAGAGGTGAGCTGAGCAGAGAACAGGCTGCTCTCTGGGGGTCCAGCAGTCTCTCTGATAATGGACGCAGCCCTTGGAATTTGAGCATCTGTACAGGTTCTTGTTATGCACAGTGTCCAAGACCTTTGTCCACGTAAGAAACCCCTCTTACCCCCACCACTGCTGTCACATCATCACATTCTTGCCAGTAGTCTCTGAGCTCTTGTATCACCGGACACTTTGTCCTCCATTGTAGCCATGATGGAATGGAATTGGGGGAGGTTTTCTGTGCACCATGGGGGGAGGCTCCACAGGGAGTCACCAGTAAGCACCTTTGTGGTTTTATAATTGCCAAGAAAATACACCAGCTTGCATTTTAAACATGCAATGGAGGAGTGATTCTACATGGTACCATAGGCTGCAAATTGGGAACGGTGGCTACCTGCTGTGGAACTGAAAAAGAATGTTTATTATCTGTCTTCATCTGTTGGATCCACTGTGGGATAACTTGATGGGGATGCAGGTACAATGCACCACTGGAGACTGGTTCTATCCCAAACACATAACCTGTCCTCTGACTGCTACCTTAGCCACTCATGTAGAGGCTAATGAATACAGACACAGTAGCAGTAGATGCAGTAATAACATTAGCTAACTACCGTCCTTCTGCATTAGCCAGCTAAAAAACATTTCAAATAGCCCACCCTTAAGTAATTGCCCCTAGTGTTTGTGGTTTTGTTCCTCCAACCTCCAAGATACATCATCAGAGGGGGGGTTCTTTTCTTTAAAATGGAAAATCTCATTCAAGTGAACTTTCTGACACCTTTCAGGCAAGTTCAATCAATGACAGATCAATCAATGGTTACACTTTTTGTTTTTGGTCAGAGTGCCCATCTAGCCATCTCCACTAATCATGCTTTCTCAGAACAGCCATATGTTAGCAAAGATTATTTGGTTAGATTTGAATGTAAGGACTGACTAAATGAATCAGGCCACCAAGCATATATAAGGTGACCGTGGTTGTTGTCCACTCCTTTGTTAGCTATTAGCCATCTCTAAGAAGAAAGAAAGCACAAAGAAAGGAACTGAACCTTATCAGCTGGGTGGAATCAGAGGAGCTAGCTAGTTCAGAACCAAGGACTAACACTTGGGTAGTGAATCAGTGTAATTCAGTAGTGTTCTAAATTATCTATAATGTAGTCACAATCACATACATAAAGTATACATGCTGTACCTTCACACTGTGGCCACCACAGAGGACCAGTAGGGTAAGAAGCAGCTGCCTTTAGGTAATAATACATAGTTTAGTTGCAAGGGTAACTCTTTGCAATACAGTTTAGTGAAGGAAAGCAAATGATATTTCTTGATTACTTTCTACTTAGTTGATAAGTATTTCAACATTAATCAAGGAACTGTATGGTGAAGTGTTACTGGTTACTGGTTACTAGTCATCTAGTTGGACCCTGAATACCTTGCTCAGTGTCATCCGATGCTAAAAAAGATATCCTTTCAGCCATTCTCTCTAAACGTTTGAAAGTTCTGCGACCTGAATAAAACCTGAACTGCTTGCATCACCATATATTTCCCAATTTAAAACAAGGTACATGAAATGTATATTAACATGGTTAGCTTATGCGAATGTGTGATAGCATTTCTAAAATGTGGGTGGTTAACTTCAGCTAACTTTATGAAATCTCCTCTTGGCCTCAGCTCCAGCTGAATTGGCACTTGGTTTGACCCTGTTTAAAACATCCCTGTCCAGCCATACCGTAATTATGGTTTTCCTTAAGGCAAGGAAACAGAAATTCTTACACAGCTGCCAATCTTTCAGAACCCCTTTTTTCCAGTGTTTATCAGCCGGTTCTGTATCACATCAGGAGTCTTGGCTGTAACCTGGGCTGATATGATTGCATCAGCAATTACGCCTCTTTTTTTTTTTCCCCGGCATTTTCATTTAGCGCCATCTCCCTTCCTGTCAGTCAACGCTGGCGACAAATTGCATCTCTCGGCACGCTGTCTCGGCCGGTTAATTGGAGAGACATGGCGGGAGATGTAATTTGGCACGTTCTGTGATCGTTTTCCGCCATCCTGGGGGGGTTTTGGTAGCAGAGTTACTTCAGTTTGACACTCTCCACCCTCCACTATGAAAACACAGCTAATAACTTACCCCAATAGCATTTGTCCAGATGTATCCATTGTTGGAAGGTGAGCCTATATCAGTGTCAAAGAGCTCAAAGCGGAGGTGGGTGGTATAATGTGATTTGTAAACCCACTTTGACCTATATTTAAACCAAAAACAGTAAAAAGACAAGCTATGTAATGTTTTATCAACTTTATTGTTTTTTGCAAATTTATGCTATTTCTGAAATTAATGCCTGAAACATATCAAAATATCTAAAACAGGTCCAATCATGCTTCGATATAAAAGGAGCATCCAGGAAAAGACCAAATCTGTTACTAGTAAGGATTGGTTGAGGCTTGCCATGTTGCCCAAAAATGCAGCAGTAAATGATCGAACAGATTAAGAACAATGGGCCTTTTTACCAACCATTCTTAAGAAGAAATTTTATCTTAAAAATCTTTTTTATGAAAATTCTGACTTTCACCAGTGCCGTCTTATTTGGTATTTGCTCTTTGGTAAGAACAGAATCTACACACACTCAAGAGCACGAAGGTGCCAACAATTTGGTAGCTTAAGAACACATTGTGAATCTGATGTAGACTGTTCCTTAGGACCTTTTTCAAAAACAGATTTACTTAAAAACTTTTTGAAAATGGTTATCTTGGTGGATGAGGCCCATATTCCTCGACAAAGGATTTAAGGTATTTCACCCTCTACAGTACATAATACCATCAACAGATTCAGGGAATTCTGAGGAATCTCTTTGCATAAATGACAAACAGCATACTTCAGTGAAAGATATCACCACATGGGCTTGGAAATACTTTGATAATTCATTGTTAAACAACATTCCTCGCTGCATCCACAAATACAAGTTATGACTGTTTCACTCTGTTTCACAGTGAAAACCATATGTGAACAACATCCAGAAATGCCACCAACTTCTCTGGGCTCAAGCTCATCTGAAATAGACTGAGGCACAGTGGAAATGTGCTCTGTGGTGAAAAAAAATCAATCTTTCAAATTTACTTTAGTTTATGAAAATGATGGATGTTGTGTTTTCTGGGCCAAAGAAGAAACTGACCATCCAGAATGTTAGATCATAAAGTTTGAAAGCCAGGGCTTGTCATGGTTGTATATTAGTAGGGAACTTGCATATCTGTGAAAGCACCCTTAAAGCTGAAAGATATATACACATTGTGCAGCAACATATGCTGCCTTCTAGACAATGTCTTTTTCAAGGACATCCATGCTTATTTCAACATGACAATGCCAAGCCACATTCTGCATGAATTATGACAGTATGGCTGCATAATCAGCAGTCCAGATCTGTCTCCTTGGGGCACAATATGAAGCACAAATACAACAATTAAGGTTGCACAACTGAAGACCTCCACTTTCTAAACTGGATCAATTGGTGTCTTCAGGCCCCAAATGTTTATTAAGTGCTGTTAAAAGGTGATGTAACATGGTGGTAAACTGCAAGCATCAACTTTGAATTAAGCATAAATTACAAAAAAGTTGACAAAGATTACAAGTTATAACATACAATATTCAGTTTTTGTATTGTTCTCAATTTATAAACAGAATTTACGAATTCACTGTTTTTTGTTTTTATTAGCATTTCACATACTGTTTGTGCTTTTACTTATAGTCGTATTACTCAAAGTTCACTAACTTTTAATTACTAATTCTTACTTTCTGTTCAATTTCACAGTGTTAGATTGGTGAAAGCGTCTGTACTGCTTTGTAATGGGTCATGCAAAATGAGCATGAAACATATATATACATAATCTAAATAGTTTCACTTGCATGTCGCTCTTACCAAAAAAAATTTCCCATGTCAACAAGTCCATTTATTTTTTGTGCCAAATAACACCAAGGAGTCAAACCCCATCATACTGACGTAGTGATGGAGGGGAATGTAATGAATGTGTGTTGAATATGGGGAGTGTGTTGAATATTTCAGGCTGAACTGACTGCCATGCTTCCTGAAATCAAGATCAGACCTTCTAATGTCAATTTTTCAAGAGTTAATTGCATTCTGTGAATATGTATTAAAAATGTATTAAAATGGCATCATGTCTCATGGACCCTGTCAAAGATAAAGAAAAACCTAATGATGTCACTTGTAAATACACTTCATGTGACAGTGTATTATTTTTATGGCTAAATTTGGTGGTGTGATGTGGTGGAAAATACTGAGATATATTATTATATTTATACAATACTTGGAATTGGGTTTAGGCTACTTTACTTACCTCTGGACCCAGCATAAATACAGACCTAGCTTAATGGCAGACTGCAGGAGTAGGATTTTTTTTCCATTGATTGACAGCTTGCAGTAGTGGAATCTTCTCTGTCTGACCTTTTAGGCCTAATACACAGGATTAGTTTCATTGATTTAGCAATGCTGTTTATTTTGTGAGTCACAGTGACCCCTCCGATGGTTAATTAAGCCTATGGTGACTTTAACACCAGTTTATATTATACAGTTAAATTGATATGCACTGAAAGGGCTAGTTCATCACTATGTTATGTTCTGTTCAGCTTTCCAGAGGTTCAGTGCTGTTTTTTTTACATATTTAGAATTCAGATACTGCTCTTATTGGTTGAATGGATGACATTGCATCTAAATTCTCATTAGTACAGTAGATTTCATTGGTCTAAAAAGCTAGAATTTCATAGTTGAGAAATACAGACAGGTGACTAATTTAAGGAAAAGCCAACATAAGGTGTGTTGGTGAGGTGTTGGGGCACCATGACCCACCGGAACAGCATCAATCCACCTTGACATGGACTCTACAACTCTCTGAAACTCTACTGAATGGGAAAAACAAAATTCTTCCAAAAGATATTCCTTAGGTGTTTTGATGATGGTGGCAGACACCGCTGTCTTAGTCAGTCAGTCCAAGATCTCCCAAAGGTGTTCACCTGAGTTGAGATCTGGTGACAGGGAAGGCATATGATTTACAAATTTCCATACTCATCAAACCATTCAGTGGTCGTTCGTGCCCTGTGGTTGGGGGTATGGTCATCGAAGAAAAGATCAGGATAGAAAGATGGAGGATGGAGAGTATGGTCAAGGATGACTCCTCTGACCAGATTTCATTGTTCCACCTGTCTGTAGACCATGCCAGTGGTTTCTACACCACTGAACTCTTAAAATGTATTCATTTTTATGCACTGCAGCTCTACTATAATATCCCTCTCTATGTAGTTATGGATGCCCTAAGATACCCAATTGCTTAACTCTGGCTACATCTTTAAATTAACTCTCAATATTTAGACTCAATAAGGTAAGAAGCTAATTAGACTGTGTCATAGTGTATCCCATCTGCTAATATTGGCTTTGGGCTGTTTCAATTTGATACGGATGATGTGCTTTATCTGCTACATAAAAAGAACCAGCACGGCATAATTATTATTTTTTTAAACCATCTGCCTGTCATTGCACAGATGTAGGTATCTAATTTTCATCCTTTTTAAGCACGTTTATGCACCTGTTTCAATCTACACCATGATAACTGGTATTCAACTATAAGCCAATAGCAACATAAAGATGCACTGGACATGTCGAAATCCAAAAATTAGTAATAAGTCAGAGAAATTGTCTGCCCATTGGCCAGTGCAGTGGCCTGAAGTTGATGGAATAATTTGAAAATTTCCATTTATTATGGCATAGCCCACCAGTATGTGTGGCGACATGCTGTATTTTGAGTCTCTTAAATCAAGCATATGCTCCTTTGGCTTGGCTAGATGGGTGTAGAATGAGAGCTGTGGTCACACCGTATGGGAAGAACAGATGGTCATAGGTACATTTGGCTTGAGCTGAGTACCATCACCTCAGCAGTCCATAAATGGTATTCTCAAAGAATAAAGAGGTCAGAATGGAATCAGCCTCTGCTGTTCAGATGTGGTGGAGGTGTCCAATACAGTGCCTGTATTGACTGTGACTGAATTAAAGTTGGTCTCTTTTGCACTATACTGTGTCCCTCTTGGGGTATCTGTCAAGAAGAGAAGGTCAGATATTAGCGAATCTTCTGGTCCTTGAACAGATAAATAACCATCTACTTGGACTGCTTGGTTAATAAGACTACTACCTGAATAATTCTATAGATGCAACTGAATGTTTTGATGTTGATGCTTTTCAGAATAGTGTTAAATTTATATTGTACTGCACCAGGAAGGCCACGACAGGAAAAAAGTGAGAGGCTAGTAGAGGATTATACTTTAAATGGATACAAATGAAGCCCATACTGACAGAAACAAAAGCCCCTGGATTAATGATTTCTTCTCAAAAGCAAGAGAGTTGTTTTATTGTGTACAGTGCAACGGGGAAACTAAGATATAAAGCACTCTTCTCTGTAGTAAGTAATACAGATAGTAAATAGCAGCAATTCTGTCACTGAGAAATAGTGTAAGTGGGTTCTGGTGGAGGACAGGTACAGACAAGATGGGCGCTCGCCAGTTGATTGCTCATGCAGTGGCTCCAGTCGGTACTCTGATGGATGTCCAGGCACCTCTGCATTATTTCACCTTCTTGGATAGAGGCTTCAGGAAAGGCCAGGCAGGGGGCTCTGCCTCAATGGCTTAAAGTTAGCCCTCCGGAGTGAGAAGAGGTGAGGCTGGATGGAAACATCCAGCAAGGCTTGCAGTGGCTGGCACCAGGTGATAAACAAGAAGAAAAAGCAGAAATCAGCAGAAAATAAGACTAACATAGAAACTCCATACTAAATAATTCTTTACCTATTTTATTTCCTTATTTACTCCGGCACTGTCCCCAACTAATTAAAGCATGCATCTTGTTTCGCAGTGGCAGCCACTCTTCCCCTTGCTGCCAGGACTTGGTGGAAAAGTTTGCAAGAAGTTTTTTTTGTACTTCTGCTCTCTCCCAGAGTGCAAAAATAATCAGACCCTTGGGCATTACAGGGCCAGCCTTGAGGCCAAGCTCTTGCTGTTCTCTTTTTGATAGCAATGCCACCAAAAGGGCTAAGAAAGCGTAGTTACGGACAGGAGGTGGCGCAGCTGGATGGATGGAGTTCGGGGAAATTAAAATGGATGATTAGACGGCGACGAGGCCCTCATTACACCGTGGCCTTTCGCTCTCAAATCTGTTTACGGATTCGGAGACAGGGAAGTTGTTCACGAAGTCGATGCGAGACGAGAACGACTGCTCCGGCTATTTTTCACTGCTATGATACCATTAGGCAACATGACAGTAATTATACAGGGTGCTTAATCCTTAACAGGAGGGAGTGGGCAAAACTAGCGTAGGATACTTCGCCGCCGTGGTCCGAGATGGCCCTATTTATCAGCCCGCTGCCAGCGCTACAAAGTCAACAGAGGACGAAGCGATGAACCGAAGAGTTTCTCGCAGCCCGAACTTTCCTGAAGTCGAAATTCTTAGCCGAGGTGGCACGACTCGGCCTCGTGGCGCTTGTTTGTCTGAGTCCGTCAATACCCCAAAGCAGCATGACAAAAGGCAAGCCTCTCAAATATTCAGAATGTCAGTGCGCACACACAAAAGAGAGGAGGGAAAGCAAGGCTCCTGTCAGACGCCTATCTCGGTTCACGGAACGGTGCAGCCTCCACCGAGATTGCAGAGATACGCTGGAAATAAAGTGTACCTTTTCTGTATCAGTGACGCTTTAATTGATTTTCTTTCAGCTTTACACGCACGTGCACACGTGTCCTCGGGGAGCGATAATCTGGAGAGTTGATCAGGCAGAACTGGGAGACATGGAGGAGCACTGACCTCCGGTGATCCTTGCTGGGCGAGAGAAAAAAAGAGAGAGGGAAAGAGATGGTCCCCCCCTCCCCCGCTACCTCTCATGATAAGGCCTTATTGACCACTCTGTTCTCAGCCTCCCTCAGGTCTGGAGGGCACATGCTATTTGTATTTACACAGCCAAATAAGACACAGTCTTTCATCTTACGTGATTTGTTGTTTTTGTTCATTTATTTTTAATCACAGTTATTCCCTCGCCCCTTTACAGGCCCTAGGGAAGTTTATCCATGCCTAGGTTAGACAACTGCTTACCATTTCGATGGTTCAAAGAGAGCAATGCCTATTATACCAGTATTAACCTACACTGGCTCCCAGTTAGATTTAACCCCTTTTCACAGAAGCCATAAAACCATGAAAAAGATTTATGATTTGTCCTTTTATCTTGGCATCACCATCTTTGTGGAAAGGCATGAATGGTTTTCACAGTAGGTATTTCTTACCCCTCATTTCTCACCCCTCATTGCTCACTAGCAGCTTAACATTTCAGTCAACAGTGTCCTAATTTATCTGACAACAGAGTTACATGGAACATTTTGTTATAGTAGTTTAATATAGTGGCTTAGGATTAGATTATTTCTTTGATCTGCTTGAAGATCAACAACCTAACAGGCCTCTCAAATCACTCTGGACTGGTCAGCTTTCAGTGCCCAGAACTAGAACTGAAAACAAGCATGGTAAGAGTTCTTAAGCACTTCTGCTGCCCAAAGGATGCCGCCACTGGACTCTGGAGCAGTGGAAATGTATTCTGTGAAGTGACGAATCACAATTCTCTAACTGGCAGTCTGTTGGACGAGTCTGGTTTTGGCGAATGCCAGGAGGACGTTACCTGCCTGACTGCAGTATTGTAAAGTTTGGTGGAGGAGGGATGATGCTGTGGGCTTGTTTTTCAGGGGTTGGTCTAGAACCCTTAGTTCCAGTGAATGGACAACTTACTGCTTCAGCAGACCAAGACACTTTAGACAAGTATGCTTCCAACTTTGTGTGAACAGTTCGGGGAAGAACCTTTTCTGTTCCAACATGACTGAGCGCCAGTACAAAAAGCAAGGTCCATAAAGTCATGGCTGGGTGAGTTTGGCGTGGAAGAACTTGACCGGCCCTCACAGAGCCTTGACCTCAACCCCACTGAACACCTTTGGGATGACTTAGAACAGAGATTGGGAGCCAGGCCCTCTCACACAACATCAGTGTCTGACCTCACAAATGCTCTTCAGGATGCATGGGCAAAAATTCCCACTGACACTCCAAAATCTTATAGAAAGCTTCCCAGAAGAGTAGAAGCTGTTATGTCTGCAACTCCATATTAATGTGTATGGATTTAGAATGGGATGTCATAATGTATATAAACTCGCTTTATCAAATACCACAGTGGCTTGGAAGAGCAGATGTGTCAGCTGTTGTGGAAATTACAGTGTAATTAATACGCTGTGACTGAAAGTAATGTCTCCTAATGACCCCTGATATCACATTAATAAAAATCTTTAATACTTGCATTTTTATTGCAGTTGGATATGATTGATGTTGCCATAATGCTCGGCATGTACTTGATTTAATCACCCTTGACTGGATGTGAGATGCAGGACTTGCTGGTCTGTTTTGTGGTGTGTGTAACTATGTTGCGCTCGGTTTAGGCCTACTTTGACTAGGCTGGATTAGTTTGTGCTGGGTTGGTTTGGACTGAGCTTAGTTGTGCTACATTAGGTTGTGTAGCATAGTGCTCGCTAGGGTCAGTGTCAGGTGCTCCGCCCACATGACTGATATCAATTGCACATTAAGCTAGCCACAGCTGTCAGGTTTTTTGTCAATTGCGTACTGATTGGCTATCCACACATCCATATGTATGCACTTCTGTGGGCTAAAATTAATCTGTCTGATGGGAAACAAACTTTTGCAAGCAATTGCCTAATCTGTCTTACAGCAAGCTGTAGTTACTGGATCGAAAAAAAAATTGGACCTACATATTTAAAAGTTATTCAGGAGTTTTCTTTGAAGTATATATAACATAACAATATATATATATATATATATATATTTATGTGAGTGTGTGTGTGTGTGTAATATATGTAACAGCTTAGCACTAAAATTCCAATCAAACAAAAATACATGTACATAAATTTCCTCATGTCCCAAATACATATGCCACATTATGTATCAATGGTATTTAAGCATTAATGAAATAGTAATTTATGTTTTCAGAGACATCAAGGGAGTTTTTATGTCATGCCATTTTATAGCATTGACATATATGTGGATATATTCAAATACATGCTCATATATGTAGATTAAATACATGTAAAAGTGTCAGTTTTTAATATGTACAAATGTGTCAGAAATATATGTCGATAGACTTCAGAATTATGTTTTGAAAAATAAAAGTAAATATATTTTCTTTGCGTATGGACCGTGATTGTATTTTTGTTGTTTTTAAAGGTCAACTGGTCCTATAGGTCATGCAAAAGCAATAGTTTGTGGAGGATTATTTTGTATGTCAGTAAAATGTCAACATAGGCGCTTGTTGAACATTTAAGAGGCAAAACTGACCAGACCTTCTGACGTTTTGCCTTGTGGGGCTACTTCTTTAACAATTGTCTCTGGTTTCTCCGCAGGTCTGAAGCGGAGTTACACTTGCGACGTGTGCAGTGTCACGCTCAACTCTGTGGCACAGTACCATGCACACCTGCAGGGCTCCAAGCACCAAAACAAGTGAGCACCTGTCACACTACACAACACTAACAAGACGAACAAAAGTGGGCCGCAGTAAATGCACCAGAGGACCTTCATAAAAGCTATATACTCATAACTTAAGTGTTTTGTGAGCTGTCACAAGCCTCCTAGATATAAATGGGAATATAGTTTTGCAGACCCTGGAACAAAGTTAGACAGCGTTTTCACTTTAACAGTTTCAGGTAACTTGGGACAAACTTCATTTAAGCTTATAAAACATTTGCTATAGCGTACTGACTGTGTAGGGCAACAAAACCTTTAATTACATTGGGTTGAATTAATTAACTGGCTTAAATAACTTCAAATGGTGGACTTTCCTGGTAAGAAACCACAGCTGCTTCCTCCCTGACTCAACCTGCTCCTTATATTGCACCATACTCTTTTCATTCTGCCTTCTTTCTCTTCATCCTGTCCTCGCTCCAGTGATCCATCTCCATTAAATTTAAACTCTCTTTCCTTTATGCTGTCTGTCCTCTCTGCTTTTGGGGGAATTTTGCTGTAAACACCAAAATGTTAGATTTCTGTGGACCGCAACAAGCTATCACACAACAACTTACTAATATAAATCCTGAAGGCCTAAAAAGAGCGATCGTTCAATTTCAATGCCTGTTGTCTTCTCTACACCACATCACAAAGAGGCATCAATAAAATGAGCTACCAACAGCAGTGTAATGTTGGTAACTATATATATCTTCATAGACTGGATACTGTTCAAACCACCTTCTTGTTTCTACACTCATTGTCCATTTTATCAGCTCCACTTACTATATAGGAGCACTTTGTAGTTCTACAGTTACAGACTGTAGTCCAGCTGTTTCTCTGCATACTTTGTTACCCTGTTCTTCAATGGGCAGAACCCCCATAGGACCACCAGAGTATTATATGGGTGATTGTTCATTCTCAGCACTAATATGGTGGTGGTGTGTTAGTGTGTGTTGCACTGGTGCGAGTGGATCAGACACAGCAGTGCTGCTGGAGTGTTTAAACACTGTGTCCAGTCACTGTCCACTCTATTAGACACTCCTACCTTGTTGGTCCACCTTGTAGATATAAAGTTAGAGATAGTAGCTCATCTATTGCTGCACAGTTTGTGTTGGTCATCCTCAAGTCCTTCATCAGTGGCCACAGGACACCGTTGGCTGGATATTTTGGTTCTCAGTCCAACAGTGACACTGAGGTATTTAAAACTCCAGCAGCACTGCTGTGTCTGATCCACTCACACCAGCGCAACACACACCAACATACCACCACCACATCCGTGTCACTCCAGGTGCTCTCTCAGACTCCCAGCCACGGATGGCTGTAGCATAACCTGTGATTGAATTTACAATCTCTTGATGATTGGGTCAATGCTTAGACAGCTGCACCACTCAGGAGCCCAGTGATAAGTGTTACCCCACCCTCACGTCTTATTGTCACAAATGAGAGGAGTCTGGATGCAGTTAAATAAATTCACACCCAAAATCTAGGTCAAACAGTCTGAAGTCAAAATGCCAGCAGACAGGCTAATACAGGAAAAGCAGGCCCAAGGTCTGGCTTCAAACAGAAATGGAGTCAAAAATCCAGAAGAAAGAACCAAACACAGAGGCTCAGAACTAGAGAAACAAAAAGAGACTTCAAAAAGTGTAATGAGAACTGAAGAGGTTAACCCTTGTGAGTCTCGAGTATTTTGGCTGTTTTTGAACACTTTTATATACCACATTAAAAATAGCAACTTCAAACTCCCCAAAATTCCTAAAAACAATCCCTCTGTCTCTGTCTGTCTCTTTCCTCCCTCCCTCTCTCCTGCTCCTCCACTCAGTTTGTCCCTCCCTGACCAACCTAGTATATTCAGCCTGTAGAACAGAGTCTGCAAAGTCAGACTTTTTTACTGTTTCTTCATATGATAAAAGCAACACCAGCCGCATTCCATATTGCATACTTTTAGGCACAAGCCAGCACTTTTGATGGAAGGTGGCACCAATGCTCAACCTGACTTTTTATGCTGTCACATGAACCAGTCACGTGATTTGATCACGCTGGCATGATCGGCAACACATGAGGGTAAGGATGGCTGAAATTACTAACAAATGTAGGGCCGGTGATCACCAGGCTGGTGACGCCTAGTTCTGGAAAACAGGTGGGGATGGAGATGGGGGCATATATAGTCCAAAACTGTAGATACAGAAGCCGAGACATAGACAGATGCTTATGTTACCTGCTTAATACCTAGAACATCAGGGACAGTAAAAGAGGGCATTACTGGAATTGGACATGGCCAATCTAATATTGGCACTGATTGTTCAACCAGCAGTTGTTAAACTGGTCAGTTTGTACTATAGTTTCGGCAGTGCTTCTGTTGCCTGCTGTCTTGCCTTTGTTACCCTCCACTAAACTGCAGATGCATTGGAAACAATTACCTCCCAAATTTGTCTAATTGAGCCATGTTTCTTCTCTAACTCGTCCACGCAGTTTGTACAAGCACTTTCACCAGCAGTTCTCACATTTCCAAATAAATCCAAAGATATAACAAAGATTATTTATGATCTTGGATTCTTTTTGTGTTGTCTTTGTGTTAAGGTATGTGGGGGGAGGGATCTGATCCTTGATTCCCTTTTAATTTGAGAAGGTTAGACAGCATCTAGCACTGGTTCTTTCATTAACATAGTTGCTCCGTCAGTGTGGACTAGAGCACTGGCTATAGGTTAGTCTTTTATGTCATGATTTATTTGTTTCATGCGACTAAAATTCAGTTGAACCCTCCTAAATTCCTAATCTAAATCGTACAAATGATCTCAGACCAGTTACAAGCTTAAAAGTTCTGCCTCCACCAGCACAACTGGTTTCGTCAATTGATGAAACAAGACTGCTTGCTGCCTCAGGAGTGGCCAGTCAGCATTCACAAGTTGCAGACTACAGAACTGCAGGCCCGTCCATCTGGTTTATCGTTACTGACAATACACTGCAATACAATGCAGGCTTTCACTCCAGACCTCCACAACATGAGCCCAGAGGCTAACAGGCCAAGCACAGCCATTTACCTTTTGTTTGCTTGTGCCATGTCGAATTATGACGTTGTGTCTTTATATGAATCACTCATGATCCCTTGGGGGGGATGGTATGGGGAGGGACAAATACAATATGTACAATTTGATTTGAACAAGCCATGTGCTTACTCTCTGTCTTCTCTGCATGCAACCTCACAGCGTATGCTTGGTGAGCGTATGCAGGCCTGTCTTGGTCAGTGTGATTCAGCTCCAAGTATTAACAGATTAAGGACCAGTAACGTTGCTGACGGACTTGAGTCATCCTTATCACAAATTCACAAGCCTTCATTGTTGGCACCAGTAATCATTCCTGATGGTCTTTATAGTCCAAGTGCAGAATTTTCTCAATCTCAAAATGCGTAGGAAGAGCTCCCCAATTTATGCTTATTATGTGCCAGCTGGATGCCTGATCATTTTCATAGCATTTTAAGAAATTTGAGAATGCGGGAAGGATTACTGAAAGATTGGTGCTCAGGTCGCATGCTGACCGACTCACCCTGAATTGACTTGTAACTCAACTCGGACTGGCCTTTAATTGACTTGCAACTCAAGTGACTCACAACTTGACTCAAACCTGCCCTGTGTTGACCTGCAACTTACACTTGCCATTAATTGAGTAGCAGTTTAACTTGGACTTGCCCTGAATTGCCTTGCAACAAGATTCGGACTTGCCCTGAATTGGCTCGCAACTTGATTCGGATTTTCCTTAAATTGACTCGCAACTTGACCCGGACTTGCCCTGTGTCAGCTTGCAACTTGACTCAGACTTGCCCTGAATTGTCATGCAACTTGACACAGACTTGTCCTGAATTGGCTTGCAACTTGATTCAGACATACCCTGTATTGACTTGTTTTTAATAAGTTACAGAGATCTTCCAAACTATTGTTAATATAAGTTGTTATATTTTTCTTCCTGACTTAGACTCGCACCTCAGATACATGAGACAAGACTTAGACTCACACCTCAACGACTTGGACTTGACTTGATCCCGTATCTTGTGGACTCAACTTGGTCTCACATTTCAGAGACTTGGGACTTGACTTTCACTCACACCTCAGAGATTTGGGACTCAACTTGGACTCTCACCTCAGAGACTCAAGACCTACCTTGAACTCATACCTCAGAGACTTTAGCCTTGCCTGAGACTTGCATAAAACATCTCTGATTGCAACTAATGGCCAGTGGGTCTTGTATAGTGATTCAAATGGTTAGCCATGACCTCATAATGTCTTTTGAGCAGTCTGGATGTGCCACATTGCTACATGGTGTAGCGTTCCACTTCGACCCTGCTGCTTCCTCTCATGAATGGCTTGGTAATTATCTGATGAGTCGGGGTGCTGCTATACTGACTTTTCAGTGGTTTTATAGTATTGGAGGTACACGGACAGAACTCTGTGCTGGACTTCAGTGAGAACTGTTAGCTTAGAGCTTCCCTCACTCCCTGCACAACAAACTAGATGGCCTTGTGCTGGATTCGCTGCCTGACACTGTTGACCCATTACGACACTGCACGCACAAGAGCCTCTTAGGGAAGGAAGGCCCCAGAGCATAAAGCTGGGTCCTGGCCAAAATGACCCTACACTTTCATACACACAGATGGGTGTATTTAGGTCACATCATGCTACTGTGTCCAGGCTCAGTAGGGGGAGAGAGATGCACAAGAGTGTGTGTTGGCTAATATGCTCGAGGCTGTGCTTTCAGCAGTCTTTGTAAAATGTCAGCTCTAATAGCTGTCACACTGGCTGTAATAGACTTTGGCGCACAGGTGTTGCAGATTAAAATATCTCGCACGCTGTTGCACTTCACCAGCCCCGTAATGCAAACTTAATTTGAGAAGTTATTTACATAAATAAATCAGCAAATGGGTCACACTCTAGGGCCCTGCAGTGGGCACCTCATCGCAACCAGCAATCACACACAGAAACTGCATTTTTGAGCTATGATCCTGCTCTAACCACTATCTGAAGGCCCAATCTGTAAAACTGCATGTACTGCAAATTTAAGCAATGGAAAATTTGACTGCTGAAGCATAATGATATGAAAATCTTTATGCTTATGTTTACCCTGTTCGAATAGTGTTTAATGTTTGCCTGATCTCAAGTGAACTTCCACAATCCTGTGACATAAATAATCCACAATCTCTCCTCCCTCCTGTTGCCTCCATTTTTCAACGTGATCCTCAATCTCCACCTCCATCTTTAATCGACAACCTTACAACACAAACCACAGCCTTCTGCTTCAGCACAGATATAGATATATCTGAGGTCTTATCTCTACAGTTCATATCCACAAGCCTACGTGATCCGCAGCGTTCTCTCACATCAACTCCACTCATGCTCTCCAGCAAGAGCAGCCTTTCTTTACTAATCCAATTCAGTCCTAAGAGCTGTTTCCCCATTACCCTGATTCAAAGAAACATGTTTCCCAGAATCACAGGAGGTTAAAGGGAAAGCTGTTTGATGGATGTGACAGTGTTTTCCTTATAGTGTTTTGCTCTGTATGTGTGTGAGTGGGAGAGAGACGGAGCTGGATGTGTGAGTGATATCGCCAGAGGGAGTAGACTTACAGGCTGCATTGAGGGTAGCGGTGAACACGACTAGTGAGTGACTGATATAAAAATTTCAGAGACGTAGAGAAACTTCAGGCTTGGGCATGGCGTAGGAGTACGATAAAACTGAGTGTAAGGGGTTCATGCCGTGTTGGAAGGCATTTATGATGATTTTGAACCAAAGCAAATCAGCAGTGGTTCAATTGCAATTGCTGGCCACTTTATCAGAAACCACTACCTTATACTTCCACTTTAGTTGCCACTATGTTGGAAACTCCTACTGTACATTTCTACTAATCGGCCACTGTACTGGAAACACCTACCTTGTACTACAAATCGCTGGCCACTTTATTGGAAACACCTACCTTTAACTTTCACTTACTGGCCATTATATAAGAAACACCTACCTTATACTTCTGCTCACTGGTGACTTTATTAGTAACGTTTTACAAACACCCACCTAATACTTATTACCACTATTTGGCCACTTTACCAAGAACACCCAATTCATACCTCCACTGTTTGGGAAACCCCTCCATAGTACTTCCACTCACTGGTCATTTTATTAGAAACCTTGCAAGATTTTTCAGCCTCCCTCCAGCCATTTCAACATTGGGTGGTTTCTGGCCACAGTACTGCTGTTATCCAGATATTATTTGGGTAAATTATGTATTAATAGATTAATATATATAGGCTACTATATCTACTATCAGACTGTGGGGGTTTCTAATAAAGTTGTATGCCATGAATGAACTAATGAATTTGCGTCATGTATTTGAATGGTCAATCAGTGGCAGCCAGTGTGCTGAAGCAGCATTATCCTTGGATAATGGCTCACATAGCTGCCTTCCATTTGCACACATGAGGGGTTGTGGCCTACATGTGTTTACCTAATTAAGAGGGAGGAGAGCCCATTCCTCCTCACCCTTATTATTGACAGGTCAGACCCAGCTGACAGGCTCATTATCATGCCATCACCGCTTTCTGCGTTAGACCATCCATCAACCGGCCAGCAACCGCACGGCTGCCTGCTCCATACGCTCACACATGCACAAACAGAACTGTGCAAAAGCAGAGACCATCCTTCATTTACATAATTTCCAGACAAAATGGTGATTAAGTGCAAGCTCATTTGTCAGCAGATATTTCTGAGAAGATTAGATATAAGATAATCCACTTGCATAAGAAAGGGGAAAGTCAAAGGAAAGTAAGTGGAAAAAAGAGGAGTTTCCAAAACTTAAGGGTCAAAAATACAGAGAAAATGGGACTGTGAACCAACAGTGCAACACCTGGTAGACCAGCCACATGGTCCCCATCAGATAAACAGCTAAACAAGCTAAAGTAAATACTGAGAAATCTGATATCATATTTAATTGTTATGTAATTATCTAATAATTATGTTTTCAGCTTTTCTCCTGATGCTGGAAAATGAAGAACTTGTGCTTAATGACCATTTTGACTGGAAATTAAATAAATCAAGGGTGGTCTCTGACTTTTACACAGAACACTGGGGTCCTTTCAGCAAAACATTCATGCTTCCCATGAATGATAAACTTCTCAGTCTTGTAACAGAGGAGAGTGGGACACAACTAAACACGGGGTAAAATGTAACACAGATTTTATAGCAATGTTCTCTGCAAACTTCACAGCAATCATGTGGATATTTCTGAGGATTCACCCTAAAGACATCACCAAAGGGACTTTTTCATCTTAAGTATTTCTTAATTATGAGGTTATGTGTACTGAATTCACTCCTATATTACTTTAAACTCCTTTTTTGGTGGCTGTAATGTAGCATATTTAGAAGGAAGTAAACAAGTCACAGTAAGAACCAGCCAGGCTAAAGTGCAACCTCCACATGGCGGAGTTAGTTTCAACACAATGTTAGAAATAAACAACAAGAGAACTCCATATTTCCTTCATATAGATTCAAAGAATTCATATGCTCTTCTCCTTTCACTACTCACATTCATTATGATGCACATAAAGCTCATCTGGTTCAGGCTCCTAAGTGTTCAGTTCCAAAAAACATGAATGGCCTACCCCTCTCTGAGTGGTTAGAATGGCCCCCATTCTCCCCCATCACTCAGTTCAGTGTTAGCCAATGCAGGCATCTGTTAGATGATGTAACAGTTTATAACATATTGAGCTGCCCAATGATGTTGCATTAGCGGCAGTTCTAAAAGATGTGGTGGAGCTTCATGTGTCTCTGAGGAAATACATGCTAGCCCCCATTTTCCCAGCTTGGTAGCATTGTGTGATAGTTTTGGGGACTTGTAGATCTGTCTGGTGGAAATACATAATTGCATGTATCATGTGGAACAACATTTTTTAATATCAATTGTGCATCAGACCCCTTCCCCTAGCAAATGAATCTGATCATTGTGAGCGCATTGAAAAAGCATTCAATAATCTCGGAGGCTATTTTCAGTAGGTGTCTATCAAACTACTTAAATGCCTTGCCTGTACAGGAAGATAATGCGAGCTATGCATCAGTCTTCAAACCCGTGAATTCAGGGAGTTTTTCCATCTCTGGAAAGTCAAGATAATGTATAGTCTTGTTTTAGCTCAGACTCCCATTTCTCCCATTTTTTTGGCCTTCAATTCTGTTCTTTTTTACGTTTCTTAGCTTTAACAACAGCTAATGATGCAGAGGATGGCTGGGCTTGCTGTTCTGTTGTCTCCATGTTATTCGAGATCTTGTTCTGTTCACTAAAGCTACAGTGACTCAGTGATGCAACCACTTCTTCAGTTTTAACAAAAGAAAATCTTACATAGTGCAGCTTTCACTGTGCTTGCATCAGTTTACATCAATGTCTAAGTAAAAAAAACTGGGGTAAAAATAATAACTTTTTGTAATCGTAATGTATCTGAGTGGTGGAACTGGAATAGATGATACAAAGGTGAACCTACATTGACCAAACGCGAATTCTCCTCCCAACCCTGGGGCATTTATTTGTCCATCCCCCATTCTACTCACCTGCTGCTTCCTCCTATTCTCGTCCTCCCCAGGGTCGACAGTGTATTAGCACAGGCTGGCGGGCAACATCTCCCAGCTGGTCTCACTTATGTCCCTTCCATTCCTCTCTCTGTCTTTCTTCCTACAAACCTGCAATTTACGGCACCAGCACGCTTGGCCCCAATTCACCAGCACTGTGGCATCTCTCGGAAGGAGGCATGGCAGCCTCCCCCAGGGGAATTTCATCTGCCGTGAGAAAAATAAACACATTTGCACGCAGCGCGGTGCTAAAACGTGAAGTATTGATTTTTCTAGTCCAAATAAACAGGCCAAGACAATCCTGTCAAGGTGGCACTCGCTTCTCTCTTCATATTGAGAGAGATGAGGGAGATATAGCGGATAGGGGGGCAAACATCATCATGTGATGAGGTGTCATCACTTGTTGGAGAGTAGTGTGACCGGCATGCAATACTTCTCTAGATCCATTATATTAGTAAGCATAGCCATACATCCACATGCCTATACTGTATCCTATACCATATTTCAACTTCACACCCATTAACTGTCAACATGCCTCCAAAATGTTCTGTATATCCTGCAAATCCGGCAGGGCGAATGGGTACTGTAAGTGTCAGAATGCTGTCTTTAAGCACGACAGCCGAAGCCACATTCTGACTCATACCCACAAATCTCCCTTTATTCCACCCACTTCTCAGATTTGGTGGCAGCATGTTAGAGCGGGACGCTTTGATGTTTGACTGTGATGGATCTGACTTCAGGCTTCTGGTGTCCTTTCTCCAGCTCACCAAGGGGGAGAGCCTTGGGACGACCAGTTTGTCACCAAAACGTCATCGCTCGCTTACTTGGTCAATGCTCCGGCTCTCATCCGTGAAGTAGTAATGCAAGTCACAATGGCACTCTGGTGCAGACTGTGAGCTTTAAAAACAAAAGAGGAAAGAAAGCCCTTCTCTCTTAGGGTGGCATTTCTTGCAGGAAGGCTTCTCTGCTCGAGGCACTGGAGCAGTGCGGAATGTGGATGTGGGGACGTGTTGTATGTGGTAGGAAGGGAAAAAAAAAAAGGAATGCAGGGCTGTTTGTTTGGACTGGAGTACAGAGCAGATTGGACCTCGGCGGCGGCGTAAGTGAACATATGGCCGATCCTAGAGAGAACACTTTACCAGCGTAAATCTGGAATCACTGTCGTGGTGCAGCTTAGCACTGGAAAATGCCGAGAGGATGACATTCAAGGAGGACAGAGGGTAGAGGAAGGGAGGGAGGAATGAGGGGTAGTCTACAGAGAGTTGGAGGCAATTGATTTTGAGCATGCAGTTTAAAGCTATTAATGTTATTATACAAGGTTTGGCTGTGGGCTCCTTGTTGCGTGCTTAATTTGAATTATTGACCAGCCGGGGTACATCTGTGAGTTGTGGTGGCCGCAAGAGGAGAGGAACATGGTTCAGTTTCTCACTGACAGCTTCATGCTGTGGACTTGTCGAGCAGGCCTGTCCTCACTATAAAACACCCGCTTATACGCCCAGTGGAGCACGTCCAGTCAAAACAACTGGGAATAGTTGCCTTGCTCCTCCATAAGCCGCAGACAAACAATCTCAGATGGACAAAAAGGGAAGAAAAGGCTCTGCTTCTGCCCCCGTTTAGAAAGCACAAAGGGAGCAAGCAGTCAGGCAGGCTGAAATAAAACGACGCACAAAGCTGCAGAGGCTGCCAAAGTTACCAAGATGCCTTTTTATCCACTGCAACTTCACTTCAGCTCTAGGAATGCGGGCTACCAGCAAACAAGCTAATGCAGCGAGTGAACGTTGCACTCACCTGCTAATACACACCACCTGTTTCATCCTTCCGTTTTAATTTAGTTACAAAGAGCGGCGTCAGCCAAGTCGATCTGTTTTTCCCTCAAGTGATTAGCTATTCACTTTGTAGAGAGGGGGAGCCTTCCGTGGGGAGATTTCTGACCAGAGTGGGCCATATGGCAGGCGGACGCCCCTGAGCAGCGAGAGTCTACGAAGTGGGGGCTTGACGCTCGTTACATGGGATGCGGCAAAATGAAGGGGGGCTGATTGCATTAACAAGTCCTCAAAGGCTCTGAGAAAGTCACCTCTTTAGGGTCTTCATCAGCCCACAAACATACCAAAGACTAAGGAGCCTGAGTTTCAGCTGATGAGGAGTATATTTAATGTGCAATTAGATGTCAAAGCCTAAATGCAAAGTTTATGGAAAATTGCTCATGCATATGCATTTAAGGAAGGGTTGCACAGAATGTGGGAGAACTGCACAGAAAAATGGTGGAGATGTTGGAAGTGTAGCTGGTTACAAATTCCACTCAATTTACTAATGTTTGAGCAACTAGTCGTGGCCAGTTTTGTATGGCTTTTAAAACCAGGTGCGAATTTAGGGTAGGAGTCTCAAAGCCGTGTCCTTCCTCCTACAAAAGGCAATACGAAACCTTCACAGTTGACCTTGCTGGATGCTGACATAGGTCAACACTATTTGTAAGCTGGCTTATTGAAAAATGGTTGTACTTGTAATGCTCTCAGGTTTACTAAGAGCAACAGATAATTGACACAAATTTGACTGAGCAATTAGGGGTCGCATGCCATACTCCGAATGCATCACTCGAAACTCACACCTTCCGATGAGCCCCTGGCTCAGGCTCACATGACCGCTTCGCCACAGTAACGTGACGACCCGATTTGTCATACAGCATATTAATATGCAAACAGTGCATGTCAGGAGAGCGATAGGGCCACTCAGATGACAGGCTTGCTGTTACAGTTTCGCCCAGCCAGGCTCTGTAACTCTTATCCACTCGGGCAACTAAATTAGTGATGAGGCCATTTGAGAGACAGAGAAGGACTTGATGTAGAAGGTGCTAATTTCACTTTCCTTTTGGCTCAGACGCCGCAGAAATACGTGACAATGGAAGCCACGCAGCTTGGGTTTGGCTCCCCCGAGTTCAAGCAGTTTTAGAAGGACGGTCTTTTATCGACTGAGCGCTGCCCTTTTGAGTTCTGGCATTTCGAAGCGGGGGACAGAATAGACCGAGATGCAAATTGTCCTTTCGAGAGGCATCAGGGGGGTTCCACTACTAAGGCCATGGATAAACAATGCACCCCACGCTTTCTCTCTCTCATTGTATCAAGTGTCCTGCCTGCAAAGAGCCCTTTAAAATGTCATATGAAGCACTGCTTCAGCCTTTCGCACCTTGAGGAGTTGGATTATCAGCTTTGGCTTGTTAGGATGACATGTGTCTAAAAGCGCAGAGGCTGCAGACTGTAATTAAAATTCGAAAGTCTTCCTTGCGGTGCTTTTAATGCCACTGAGGCTATCAGATACAGGCTCGCTGTAATTACAGGTTCACGATCAGGATGTTTTAGTTAAACCTACTTGAATTACATCAAACGTTACTCTAATCGATTCAAATCCGCAGCAGAGAGGCCGACCTTAGGTCACCTTTATTGGTCCCATTCACTGGATCCCAGCAAATCAAAGATGACATCAAAGCGTGTGTCCGCCATGACCAGAGTGGAAATGTGTCATGCCTGCATTAACCTGAGTGACCCAGCATTTATTAATGACATACTGAGCAGTGACATTCATTGACATTCATTATTTTGGTGGAATAATGATGATCTTGTGCAATGCTCAAGAAACCCAGCAGGAATGGAGGTAAGGATTAGTGGTAGAACCTTTATGAGAAAATGTAATCCCCATTCCTTTGATAACCAAGGCAGTGCACCCTTGACCTAAATCCAAAAGCGTTTCTAAGACATGCTACAGGAATGCTGTTTGACCATAGGTAAACATTTTGGAATCTTCTACATTCGTCTTGCTTTAAAATGTGATATCAATTTTATAAACATAAACAAAACCTAATCCAACAGGCATCGCGTGACATAAAGGCTGCTTTTGTCAACTTTGATGTCAAGTTGACACGACACCTTCTGTCATGTCCCTAAATAGTTGGACACTGACAAAGTTACTGCTATATTAGCTGTCCACCATAGCATGAGCCAAAAGTACAGCTTGGATTTGAGGGTATTTACCTCCAAACTGTTTGGACAGCATAAGAATTCCAACCATTTTCATACAAACCAGCCCCCATTTTTAGGGGCTCAAAGTAATTGGAAAATTGGCTGCTTGCTGTTCTATGGCCAGGTGTGTGTTACTCTCTCATTATTTCACTTACAAGTAAGCAGAAAAAAGTTCTAGAGCTGATTTCAAGTGTGGCATTCACATTTGGAATCTGTTGCTGTTGACCCTCTATTGCAGGAATTTTTACTTAAACATGGTAAAAATGTTTTAACATGCTTTTGTTATTTAAAATGGCTTAAATAATAGAAATATATAGATATTTTTTTAAGTGGGGTGTTTGGTAAATTGTTGCCATATGGCAACAATGCACAATCATACCATAGCACCAAAGCACCACAAAAATCAAAATTTTCTCTAAAAACATCTTTTTTATTAAAAAACAAGACCAAACAAATCCAACTTATACTTAGTAAAAATGTACGACCCAATATTCACAAATATTGTAAATATAAAAAAAGTATATTTCAATTGGTATTTGGAATATATGGTAATAACAACATCATACTAAGAATTCCTGGTCATGTGATGTCAAATAATTTGTCGTTTAAAAGTAAAAGACCCTTTTTCCACAATTAAATGGGAAAACACCAATTTTATTACTGATTTTTAGTAAAATTGAGATAAAGTAATTGTTGCCATTTGGCAACACCATGTAATAGAGGGTTAACTCTCAACATGAAGTCCAAAGAGCTTTACTGCGGGTGAAGCAAATCATCATTAGGCTGAAAAATCAAAACAAATCCATCAGAGAGATAGCAAAAGCATTATGTGCAGCCAAACAACTATTTGGTACATAATTAAAAAGCAAGAACACTGAATCCATTCCACCTGAATCAATTCCATCCTTCCTGTCTCGTATCCCACAGTGCACAGCTGAACAGTCCAGAATGCTGTTCTTAAAATATGTTTTTGGACATCATACAAACAGGCTTATGTCTCAACCTCAAGAGGGATATTTTGCAAAATGTTTCTATGGTGCGCCCAGGCCATCATTATGGTGGTATCAGGTATGTGTCATCTCCACTACACTTAGAGATGGGATGAATTCCATGCAAGATGCCATTTTCCAATCTCATCTGTACCCTGCCATTACACCGGCCTAATGGACAGGTGGATACCACTAAACAAAAAGGACACTGCGTGGTTCGGCATCGCTAAGCTCTTAACCTGCAAGCATAGAGGACATTTGATTAACCTCTGGCTGCTCAGAGCTTGGCAAGATAACTCTGAAGGGGCTGTTTACAGCCCTTTGTATATGATAAGAGGCTTTGAAAATCATGAATGGGATCATGTTGAAGAGGGAGAATTGTCACTGAATGCTGCACTTCAGACGACCTTCATCCCACATCAAGCACAGCCAAAACTGAAGCATTTGCAATAATATGCAGTTTGATTTCATACTAGGAAGACAGTACACTGTTAATTACAAAACAGCAGCATCACCAGATCATTTTATTTACAGAAGAATCTGGAAATTCAGCTTTGATTCTATAGTACAGGGGCCCTCAATCTTTTGAACAGCATAGACTGAATCGTATCCCACAAAGTTTTTGGCGGACTGATGAGGGAGTTGGTGGGTGGGCTCTACGCATGTGATTACTTAACGGTGGTTCAGGTCAAGTTTGGACAAAATTTTGTTGGGGCTCAGGTTCAAATTCAAAAGTTGATGTGGGTCAGGTTCAGAGAAGATTTTGTGAGGGCTCAGGTTGTATTCAAACAGTTGATGCAGGTCAGGTTCAGGCAAAATCTTGTCAGGGCTTTGGTTTTGTACTAAAAAAACTTAATGTGGGTCAGGTCTGGATAAAGTTTTATCAGGCTTGTTTCAGGTTCAGGCAAGAAATGGCAAGTTGGGTCCTCACAAAATTTTTTGGTGCTCAGGTCCAGACTCAAAACTTAATGTGGTTTGGGGCAAGTTTGGACAAACTTTTGTCAGGGCTTGGGATCAGACCCAAAACCTGATGTGGGTCAGGTCTGGATAAAGTTTTATCAGGCTCATTTCAGGTTCAGACAAGAAAACTGACATGGGTCGAGTTGGGTCCTCACAAAATTTTTTTGGTGCTCAGGTCCAGACTCAAAACTTAATGTGGTTTGGGGCAAATTTGGACAAAATTTTGTCAGGGCTTGGGATCAGACCCAAAACCTGATGTGGTTTGGGTTGGGTTCATACAAAGTTTTTTCAGGCTAAGGTTCAGACTCAAAACATAATGTGGTTTGGGTTGGGTTCAGACAAAATTTTGTTGGGCTTGGGTCAGGTTCAGACGAGAAAACTGAAATGGGTCTGATTGGGTCCTCACAAAATTTTGTTGATGCTCAGGTTCAGACTCAAAACTTAATGTGATTTGGGTCAAGTTTGGACGAAATTTTGTCAGGGCTTGGGTTCAGACCCAAAACCTGATATGGTTTGGGTTAGATTCATACAAAGTTTTTCAGTGCTCAGGTTCATACTCAAAACCTGATGTGGTTTGAGTCGGATTCAGCCAAAATTTGTGGGGACTTGGGTCAGGATCAGACAAGAAAACTGATATGGGTTGGGTTTTGTCCTCACAAAACTATGTCAGTGTTTGGGTTCTGACTCAAAACCAGATGTGGTGGGAGTTGAATTTTGGGCAAAATTTGGTCAGTACTTCAAAACTTGATCACATATATCTGATTCGGATCAAATTTTGTCAGGCTCAAGTCGGGTTCAGACAAGGAAATTTTGACATGGGTCAGGTTTTTGTATTAAAAACCTAATGATGTGATTTTGGGGTCAGACTCAGACAGAAAGTTATCAGGTTGTATTTGCGTTTGGACCAAAATATCAGGCCCAAGCTCTAGTTTTTTAATGTCGTTGGTTTTATTTACTTCTAACTCATGCACTTAAGTTTACTTCGGACTTCTTTAGTATTCAATCTATCCTCTGATGTTTTCTCTCTGTCTCTGTCTCTCCTACAGCTTAAAGAACCAGTTATGCGTCCAGTGAAGTTGAGTGGAATAACGAAACTGTTGGATTGATGTCAGACAAGGTTCGATCAGCTTGCCCTGAATTCTCTGCCTCTTTGTCTCTCGTTCTCTCTCCCTCTCTATTTCAATCTCCTCCCTTTTTACATCTTGATGTCCTCATCTCTCTGGCCTGACCAGAAAGACCAAACAGGAAACTTTTTTGTTTGTTTTTTCTTTAGACTCTGTTCATTCCGATCGAGTTGGCCTACAAGTTGTTGTCATACTTTGCTGCTACTTTCCCAAGCACTACGTTATCATGACTGAATCTATGGGACCATGGACAGGGAGCACCATGGACAGCGCCACTTTCACCACTGTATTTACAACCATGTTTTCTGTCACCTCCCGGTGGTTTGTGTGTGGGTTGATAAACTGAATCTTTGCATCAAATTCAGTCAATCAAGTGTTGTGTGCATGACCAAAACAAAGAATTTTTTATCTTTTACCCAGCTAAGCAATATCTAGCAAAAAAAAAAAGAAAGAGAAAAAGAAAAAAAATCAGCCAAATTTATTGTTATTAAATACGTTTTTACTGCGAGAGCAACAAGGAAAGAGAAAAACAGCAAACAGAGCCACAATCTGCTCACATTCCGCGATATTACTCACATCTTTGGACAGTTTTACATGGGCATTTTTCCTGTTGGAGATGTAAACAGATGTGGGCATATCAACAGGGTCTTTTGCAGCACATGTCTTGCTATGTCTTTAATAAAGGGTTAAAGTAAACATGCAGCTACTACATTTGAATCGGTTACGCTCATTTATTAAGAGATTCAGTCTAGTTTTAAAAGTGTTGTGATGATGTATTCTTTTGAAGATTATTTAAAGAAAAAGCATATATTCCAAGCCTACTTCCTCAGTGGTGACCGTCACAAACTTAAAACTTCTTTTATGTGTAACTATAAACCTATTATAGCCATTTAAAGTAACTAAGATGTCATAAGAGCTACGTGTCATTTTATAACGAAATAAATTAGACTATTTATTATTAGAAAAGAGTTTATTTTTATTCTCTCATGAATAATGTATCTGTGCAGATGAATGCCTTTATGTTTGCCTTTGTGTCTGAATCTTTGTTGTTATTTATTTCATAATGTGCATTATAATGGATACTGAGAGTCAGGTTCAAGAATATTAAGGTTAAAACATGAAAGAAAAGAATATTAAGCATCTCAAGCCTTTTATATACAAAAACAAACCTACCAATGACCAGATCTCTTATATGAACCCCCTGAACCTGAGGCCTATTGTTGTCATTAAGCTTAAAATATAATAGTGTTGAGTATGAATATGTCTTAAGCTTAAAGGCACTGTTTTGTGTCCAATTTCATGTTCAAATCGGTCTTTTACAACTATACTGTGTGGCCAAAAGTATGTGGACAGCTGACCATCACATCTATATGAGCTTGTTGGGCATCCCATTCCAAAACCATGGGCATTAATATGGCCCCCTTTGTAGCTATAACAGCCTTCTGGGAGACTTTCTATAAGATTTTGGAGTGTGTCCATGGGAATTTGTGCCCATTCAGTCAAAAGTGCATTTGTGAGGTCAGGCACTGATGCTTGGCTCATAACCAGTGTTCCAATTCGTCCCAAATGATTTTGGTGTGTCTTATTGTAGAAGAACAACTGAGAACTAGGAAAAACACTGGACTGTTCTTTGAATTCAATGCTACACATTTCTGAAAATGTTTTATTTCATGGAACATATTTGTTTTTGTCAAATATTTAGCATAATTAATTCCAACTGTTTATGTTTTGGTGGGTTTTGTGCTATTCACAGTAGGGACTTTTAAACTTTTTTAATCTAAAGCTAATAGATTTTCTGGGAAAAATTGTTATTCCTTTCCACGGAGAACCCAAATTTGAAGTCTGACCCCATTTCAAGTCTAACCTCTGTCCAGAAAACTACTGAGAGTTGCAGGCCATTTATGCGGCAGCTTATCAGAAGCTCAATGTATATAATGTTGTGTATATTTAAAATGACTTTGTGCACGAATGATTTGTTGGCATTACTCTCAACTTACGAAGACTGCTTAGCTCTTCTCAAAGCTCGAGTCATCCAGTCTGCTCGGTGATGCACCGAAGATGTGTGGGTGTGGATGTGTGCGTTTTTCCCTTTAAGGGAGCAGACTCCTTCCTGTTCTAGCAGAATCCGCTCCCTCCTCCTGACATGGATCATGTGATCGATTATGTGTGAATTTGAATAAAAGATACTTGCAACCCTCCCGAGTGGTCTATTTGTATTTGGTTACAGTGCCGGGCTCAGTATATGATCCCAGGGCTGGAGGCCAACTATAGGCAGAACAGGCCATTGCCTAGGGCCTCCACAATGCTGGGGGGCCTCCACAACATTGTTCTGCATCAAGCAGTGTAAATTATTATTAACTTTGTTATTAGATACATTGGATGGTCGTTGCTAATTACAAAACCAGTGTCACTGCACACACCCTATTCAAATTTGAGGAGATCCGATAGGCCTGTGTTGACCAAGGACAGCTCACCTACACCCAAACCGGAGAGCAGTTACTGCTGCTAATGTTATGATGGCTCCTACAGTGCGGGAACATTAATGAGGCACTGCAAAAGAATAAAATAAGCACCCCAAAGAGAAAGAGCTGCAGGTATGCTAATTTATTTGTAATATAAGCCATAATGTCTCTACTGTGTTGTGAATCAACTGTCTACATAGTAGTTTGCTGTAAATCTTACATTCGTAGTTGTTGCAAAACATCTTTTAGTGTTCTACACTGAAAATGTAACGGTCAAAAAAAGGTTAAATGCATGTAAACAAGCAATACATATATATATTTTAACACCACTGATTTTAATTTACAGAAATAGAATATACAAAAACAGACATTTGCTGTTTTTTAAGTGGTTGTTACTGTTACTATGATAAAATCCTGTACTTTAGAATAACTAATTGAACTAGTGAACCTGTGAATTACAGTAAAAGGCAGTATTTCTAAGAACTTTAGGTAACTTTACAGACATTTACTATCATTAAGAAAACGTACATTTACACTTTTACAAATTTTGTCACAGTGTCTCACTTGTTAGGAAAATCAAGCAACAGTCTTCATTTTTGTATGTAGCTGTATTAAAGCGAGTAAGTTAAACTGCAAACAGGCTTTTTTGCTGATTTGAGTTTCTTTTTTCTTCAATGTTTCACTCAAAACCTACACAGCTGAGAGCTATGTGAGCTTTCATGGTCTACTGCTTAGTTACTGAGATGTTGTCGCTCCTAGATGCTTCCATTTCACAATAATAGCACTTACGGTTGGCTAGGGTAGATCTAACATGACAGAAATTGACTGTGATAGCACTTTATGCTATTTTTTATGTTTTCATATGTAATATGTTCAGAAATAGCCCTGCTTAGATGTGGCCATTTTGCATAATCGGAGACCCATATATCAGCTGGTTGTGTCCAGATATTCTATGCTGCACAGTGGGCAAAAACATCACAAAAATAACCTATTAAGATTACAAACACTAAGATAAGTCAGATTGACCTGGGGGGGAAAGGGGTGACCTACAAGATAAAACATTGCCTATGGTCTTCTATAGTCTATAGCCGGCTCCTGGGTTAAATGAATAATTCAGGGTTTAAGTACTGGAGTTTGAAATGTAACCATTGATACATCTACATCTGTTGTAAACATGCTGCAGTAGTCTCTAGAATGAGTTTCTCTTGGAAACCCCCGCTTCTAGTGACATATGTTAAAGGTGGGAGGGTCTTTTGAAGACCGCAACTGCTTTGGGTACATATTGCAGCTGGCTAAAGCAGAAGGAAGGCAAATAGCTAAATGTTGCTATTAGGACATCCAACATCTCCAGGACGACAAGCTATCAAAATACCTTACCATCCACACCCAGGTGTAAAATGCAGGTATTCAGGTAAAAAGCTATTTTCGACAACCGAGTCAAGTCAAGAGGCTTTTATTGTCATTCCATCTATGTACAAGTACACAGTGGAGTGAAATTACGTTCCTCCAGGAACAACATAGTGCAACAAGGAACAAAAAGTACAAAATTACAAAGTGCGAATGTGCAGACAGTGTGCAAACAAAAATTAAGCTAGAAACTATACAATAAATACAATAAATTAAACAGACATTAGACACAGTAAACAGACCAGACAGTGTAGCACCGACACAGCACAGTTGCTCCGGTACCTTCTGCCAGACGGCAGCAGTGAAAAAAGTCCGTGTGAGGGATGGATGGGGTCGTTCACGATGCTGGTGGCTTTGCGGATGCAGCGTGTGGTGTAAAAGTCCATGATGGAGGGGAGAGAGATCCCGATGATCTTCTCAGCTGTCCTCACTATGCGCTGTAGGGTCTTGTGGTCAGAGGCGGTGCAATTCCCAAACCAGGCGATGATGCAGCTGCTCAGAATGCTCTCCACAGTCCCCCTGTTCAACATGGTGAGGATGGGAGGGGGGAGATGAACTTTCTTCAGTCTCCGTAGGAAGTAGAGGCGCTGAGGTAAGAGTTTCACTGATGCTAGCTTATATTTATTAGCCTATAGATAAGTTAGCTAGGCTAGCAGCCACAACTGGTTGACACCACAGGGATTCCCAATGGTTATGTGACATGTTTGTGTGATGCATGCTGGGTATTGTAGTGAGAGAACCACAATGAACAAAAATAATTCTTTGAAATTAATTCTAAATAACAAAAAAAAGGGGGCTAAAAATGAGTTTTAGGTTGACTTATAGGCCTCTATGTGTAAAAGAATTAATCAATGCAATCTTTAGTGATTTCACCTTTCAACCTGAAGAACATTAAAACGTTGACAGGAGGTCATATGGCTCACTGGTCAACTTCTATTGGTGCAGGTTCGGTTTGGCTGTTATGCTCTGAAATTGTGCTTTGAGGCCATCACTTAGCATCAATCCTCATTCCCATTCTAGATACTACATGGTCCAGTCACAAATGCCAGCATCAGCATCACCTTGCTGCCCTCCCCACCTCGGCTGATAAATCAAGTGTGGAACTCTAATGGAAAGACAGCAGCGCTTCTCCTTCCAAACTGGCTCCCTGTGATTTGGAGGGCTGAGGCCTATTTATTTGATAATGAACTTTTCTAATGAAATTCTTCCATCGCTTCCCCCCTCCCTTTCATGCATGCTGACCCACAGAGATAGATTATTCTAATTAAGTGATGGCCTAGACGGGGCAGCTCATCAGTGGGCCCGAGTCATTAATTCTCCTGCTCCAGAGGAAATTTAAATAATGGAATGTAAATGGAGAGCAGTCCCATGAGGAAATTCACCGGTTGCGCAGGGACAGCGGTGCCGACCTCAAAAGGACACTCGGGAGACGTCTCGTGAAAACAGAAGTGGCGCCGAGGCTTGTCAGTTAAAATTAAGGTTTTTCATCCTTCACTTGAGCTGAATCAGATGAGATATCTGAAAATTCCAGCATGGAAACTGTTCAGATTTTTGCAAGTGATAGAAAAGCATTCAGTTTTACAGTGATTTTCTGGATGGAATTGATTGAAATTCTTATTTTCCTTTTTGTATTTTTTAAGCATGTTAATAATATATTATTATATGTATTATTTATATAATAAACTGTATAAAACATGTCTAGAAAAACTCCTGCCTTCTTTTTTCGTGTATTGTTTTTTTTTTTTGGCCCTCAGCCCACTGCCTAGCCCTTCATCAGTGGGCAATTTCTGACCACAGAGGTGCTCTTTTTTTTTGGGGTGATGGACCATTCTCAACATAATCTCATAATGGAAACCTGACAAGTAATTTTGGGCTAAATGTGGGTGGGAACTTGTGTTACAGATTGTAGTCTACATATTAACAGAATGTGGATTAAAGGACTTTATGGGCACATTTTAGAGGGGACGTATCTATTTTAGCAGCAGAATTCACCGCAATCCAGCAGAAAAATTTAAAGGAATTGCTAACAGAGTCTTTCTAACAAAGTGGCCAGTGAGTGGAAGCACAAGGTAGGAGTTCTACTAAAGTGGCCTATGAGTAGAAATCCATGGTAGGTGTTTCTGAAACCTTGTGCATGTCATCTTGACCGCAGTGCCTGGGAATACTGTGCAGAGCAAGTGGGGACCCAAATCTGCAAGCACCATGGAAAAGACATTAGACAGAACCTCTTTTCAGGTACAAATAAAGCTTCAAAGCTTGTGCAGGAGATGGGCAGGTGAAGCGAGAAGGCGCTCTGCTCTCTCAGGCCACCTCACACCTCCGTAGCTCAAAGAAATGCCTCTTCTCACCAGGAAACGAGATGAGCCAGGTAATCTCACCCAAGAGGAAAAGGGAGGGGAAAAGAGAGAACAGAACGGTTTCCCAATGTGAAAAAGCTGAGGCTGGTAGTTGTGAATTCAGCTCGAGGGTACGCAAGGCTGTGAAAGGTAGATTTGCAGAAAGCTCCACAGTGACCTTGCCATCCAGAAAAGCTGCGCAAGAGGCATAATGAGGATTTTCCAGGGATGGGGAATTAGCCAGCGACTTAAGGAGGCGGGCGGCGGATCCTGGTGAATGGCAGTGCCGCTAGTATGATTCACAGACTAATATTCTGCAGTCGACTCGGTAAGCACAGCTGGAGTCCTCACTATTAGTCATGCACTCATGCCATTTGCTAATTTATTCCTAACTAATTCAGTAAATGAATCATGTTACTTAAGTTTACACGAATGCCGTGTGTAGGATCTTCAGAGCCGCGAACCACAGCATTAATCTCCTGCTCAGCATCAGCGCAGAAACAACAACAGCAATGAAGATTTACACTGGATTATACACTCACCAGCCACTTTATTGGAAATTCTTCACTTTTCTGATATACAGTTAGAGACTGATGCACAAAGCCCTTCATTAATGGACATTTTCAAAGTTTGGTGAACCTTTAGTTTTTCAGTTCAGGTCATAAATGTCAAAACTCTGTCAAAAACCAAGGCAAAAACTGGTATGACTCGTTAGCACTAAGCTAACACAACTGCATACACAACCGCTAACACAGCATGGACATATGAAACTTGTAAAAACCTTCGATATATTTTATTTGAAGTTTGTAACAAACATTAGTCTATATTTTACCTTGTAGTAGTTTTACATTGACTCAGTAAAGAGTCCTGGTATAGAGCTGCTGCTCCTGTTTTCCATTTCTTACACCTGTCTGAAACCTGTTTAGACTACAGCTTGTATTCACACTCAGTAATATATCTAAAACTTCCAGAAGGCCTAAAATGAAGTTTTTCTAATTAAATTGGTCCCCTTCTCTCCGATCAGAGGTGATTTCACTTGCTTGTGGGCCCTGTGACTACATGTATTTGTAGGCCTTACAGGTCTAGCTGAAATCCATGCAGTTAGTTCCCTCCCAACTGAAGTACCCTAGTAATAGGAACCAGCAACCAGAAAGTTATGGGTCGAAATCCCAATAAGCAGGTATACCCAGTCAGTCCTGGGATTCGAACCCACAACTCTCTGGGTGAGCCAGCAACCAGTGAACCAGCAACCTTCCTGATGAGCCAGCATCCGGAAGCTCGGGAGTTCAAACCCTAAGAATGAAGTATACACAGTCTGTTTGGAATTTAAACCCGTAACCTTCTGGGTAACCCATCAAACACCGAACCTGCAACCTTCCTGCTGAGCCAGCATCGGAAGCTTGGGGGTTCAAACCCCAACAACAAAGTATGCCCAGTGAGTGTTTGGAATTTAAACCTGTAAACCTCTGGATGAGCCAGCAACCAGTGAATCTACAACCTTCCAGCTGAGCCAGCATCCAGAAGCTTGGGGGTTCAATTCCCAACAACGAAGTATACCCAGTAAGTGTTTGGAATTCAAACCCACAATCCTCTGGGTAACCCATCAACCAGCGAACCTGCAACCTTCCATCGTAGCCAACAACTAGAAGGCTGCAGGTTAAAATCCCAAGACTGACTGGTTAGACCTGGTTGTGCACAGCAAGGTACTTAACCTTCCACTGCTCCAGGTGGCACTGTTCTGCTGGCTTTATGATGCTGTGCATAATGCTGGTCAGATAGGTAGGCAGCACAATGAAAATTTTCCTTGTAGGATAAATAAAATACATAAGTGAAATGATGCAGCCCTTAGTAATCATGGAAAACTGAAAAGGTAAACACAGGGCTAACAATCAGCACAACACTGACACAAGTACTGCTAAATTGTGCAGCAACAGATGGTGTAAAGTCTGTAACTGTGTTTTAAAAGTGCACCTGTATGGTATTTGTACCTGATCAAATGGCCAATTAGTGTACAGTCACTTAAAGGATGTGTCAACACAAGTAACACAAAATGTGCTTTCCTTAATTAGACTAGTTCATGTGTCTAGTTAAGGGCTAGATGTGTGTAAGAGCACAGATGCGTTTTGCTTTGTGCAATGTGCCTTGATGTGACCGCAATTTGCACATGTTGGACTTAAACATCAACAGACTCTATTGTCTTAATTACCACACATGACAGAACAAAGAGACAAACATTCCCAGTAGGAGGGCACAAATACTCAACAGTCCCTCTCTTTGTAGAGCTGTGCCTTCGCAGCGCATGCAAGGAAGCATTTTAAACATGTTATCTCCATTGTAATTTCCTCTTTTCATGGAAACGAAATGCAGGGCCTCACATGCAAAGTGGATGGAAGTCGTCAGAGAAAGTAATGAACACAAATCAATTTTTAATGCCACATTAATAAAATATTTTTGAGCTGTGTAATTTCCGTAGGCCAAAACGGAAAAAAAAGCAATGTTTTTGGGGTTGTTTTAGGACTCATTACCTAATCATATTTTACAGATTATGCACAGAGAGAGATTCACAATCTTAAAGAAGTGCACAGATTTCCTGCACGCACGCATGCACATGCAAAAGCATGCGCAACCTAGTGCTGAAACCAATGAAATGCATCGAAGATGATGGAAAAAATTTACTTACTTTGATTTTCGGACCTCTCCAAGCTTTCCACATGCATTGAAGATTCTTGCTTTCTCCCAGTCTCTGCAACCAAAGTTGAAATTAGAGTAAGGCCAAGTTCTCACATACAGATCCAAGCCAGTATCACTTTTTGCTATGCTATTTAAATGTAATTACATAGTTAATTACACAGTTACGCAACAAATTACATTATTATTTTGCCATTGCACATTCAAAAACAAGTACTGACCCAAACGGAAACCAACAAAACTTATGGTTCCAATTCTAGTTCTGTTTGAGTCAGCTAGAACCACCATAATAACCATGATTAATGGTGCATTAGTGGTTTTGGTCATTATATGCTATTCTTAAGCATCTAATGCAAGTTACAGTTAGCTCATCTTATTGGCTGATATAAAATGATGTACTGCACTGTTCAAATTGCACACACTAACAAAAATGTCATTATTTATACAGACTTATGTGTAAAAATCAAGTAAAGTTTCATTTTTTACACAAGAGTGAGATGCATTAGCAAGCTTGCTTACTAATTTAGCTTTATACTAGATGTGCTGATATAAAATAATTAGTGCACACACTCACACAAATGTCTACAATTACACAGAATCATGTGTAAGCTCATATTTGTGGTCAAGTGTGAAACATGAGCAGAAACATTCATTTTATGGAGTCTATCCTATGTGCTAATGATGATATTAGGGTTAGCTTCCTAACTAGCTTATGTCACCTTAGCAAACTCTTTACAAAGTAATATTTCTAAAAACATCAATCAACACATCAACACACTGTTCTAGTTCACATTCTGATGATGTAATAGCAGAAACATGCATAAATCACTTAATATGAGTCCAAGTCGAGTCTTAGGTCTCTGGGTTTTAAGTTCAAGTTGATTGGAGTCAATGGGGTGCGAGTATGAGTTGAGTCACTGAGATGCCACTCCAAGTCGAGTCTTGAGTCACTGAGATGCCACTCCAAGTCGAGTCTTGAGTCACAGAGGTGCCACTCCAAGTCGAGTCTTGAGTCACAGAGGTGCCACTCCAAGTTGTGTCTTGAGTCACTGAGATGCCACTCCAAGTCGAGTCTTGAGTCACTGAGATGCCACTCCAAGTCGAGTCTTGAGTCACTGAGATGCCGCTCCAATTCGAGTCTTGAGTCACAGAGGTGCCACTTCAAGTCGAGTCTTGAGTCACAGAGGTGCCACTTCAAGTCGAGTCTTGAGTCACAGTGGTGCTGCTCCAAGTTGAGTCTTGAGTCACTGAGATCCCACTCCAAGTCGAGTCTTGAGTCACAGTGGTGCTGCTCCAAGTTGAGTCTTGAGTCACTGAGATGCCACTCCAAGTCAAGTCTTGAGTCACAGAGGTGCCACTCCAAGTCAAGTCTTGAGTCACTGAGATGCCACTCCAAGTCAAGTCTTGAGTCACAGCGGTGCCACTCCAAGTCAAGTCTTGAGTCACAGAGGTGCCACTCCAAGTTGAGTCTTGAGTCACTGAGATGCCACTCCAAGTCGAGTCTTGAGTCACTGAGATGCCACTCCAAGTAAACTTTATTTACCAGCAGTAAACTGATAAAGGCCCTAATTTAATCAATTTACTCTCTGAAATTTCACGAGCCTTATGTCTTGAATCTGAGTCACAGGTCACAAGTCAACAACATGAGTCTCGAGTGCAAGAGCTTGGTGACTTTATCTTCATCTGGAAAAGTAAAGAATTAATTAAACTGTCATTGGTTTTAGCTGCAAGCATTACTAAAGACACAGAAGAACTCCCTGGAGTACCTCTAGTTCCTGTTGGCACCTTGAACAAAAACCTTTGGTAGATGGGAACCTTTGGTACTGGACCAGAAGCCAAAGGAAAAAGCAGAGTTCCATTTTTTAGGTGCCAAAGGTTCCAGCACTGTTTCAAGTTGCTCTTTAGTTTAGTTGATTAATCAAATAATAGTTGATAGATCGAGTGATTCTAGAAATAGTGTTTGCAAAGAATGGGGTACCTCAAGTTCACCGGAGTTCTCTGCTTCTTTGAATGACCTACAAGTGAGAAAAAATGAATCCAAAACTATGATATGCGTCTAATCACCATAACTGCGATGTCAAAGGGTTTATTTGCTCCAAGAGCTTTTTTAAATCTGGGGAAGCGTCCTCTCCCAGCATGTGGGTTATGCAATGTGTTTGAGGAGCCCTGATTTATAATTCAGGCTTCCTGTCAGGGCTGCGCCAGCTCGTTCTTTTGGCTCCTTTTGCATGGCGACAGCTTCGAGAGTTGTAAGAAAAGTGATGTGTCGTCACTGTTGTTTTAGCATTTGTGCAGTCACGGCCTTTATCATCAGCACAGAGCTCTGGCCTCGTCCAGGAACGAGTGGAAGGGGGGCATGTTTTGGAACGATGAGAGAGGGGAGTAGATTAGCTGCTGTCTGTTCTACTCTGGCCCAACGTGGCTGAAGCCCAGGCTCTAGCCGCAGGAAACGGCCGACTTGTCAAGGTGCATCCATTCAGCCCTCCTGATGCCGCATCCATTTGTTACTGCTGTGAATCGTAAAGTGGCATGCCAGCCTAAAACTATAGCTTAATTTGTTATTTGTCAAGTTATACAGCATTCTGTAGTGCAGCATTATATCAGCCACAACAGTGTAAGAGAATTGATGACTTTATACCATTTTCATGTTTTATTCGATGTTCTTTCTCAACAAAACCTAATGCAGCTACATCATAAAACTATTGGGAATCCCTGTGGTGTCTTCCAATCATGACTAATTGCATTGACATGGAGTTACTGTCTACTAAATACAACCAAACTAGCATTACCTAGCAATTCGCACTTCAGCTACTGAACACAATAAAAACAAACAGTTATTCTATCTTTATTCAGCACAAAATGGATGCCAGAGACAAGCTTTTTACCCTTTCAGCCAGAAAAAAACAGCCAAACTGAGGAAAGGTATCTAGATAGTCAGGTTGTTAGCTTGCTAACTTTATCTTTTAGTCTGTTGTTCTCCTAATCAAATAAGGCATTTCTGTCATTTGAGTGATCAAATCTTTCCATTGTTTTAATAGTGTTTTCACCCTAGTAACCACCATTAAACAGCTGCTTCCTAGCAGTAATATTAGCCAACAGAAATTCACCAGCTAACAAAATAAAAAAGGCATTTCAAAACAGCCCCTAAAAATCTATATCACAGTTGTATCACAGTTGTAGCTTTCCAAAAGGTCGTCATCATGTGAAGTGAGGTTTCCTAGCCTTTAAATGGGAATATCTCACTTTAGAGACTACTTTAAGATGAGTTCGAGATGCTGTACACGTAACCTTCTCTAGGGCAGGTTAAGCCTGGAATTTTGGATCATTCAGGGCTGAGCTTCTGACCAATCAGGGATATCCTTTTGGTGGGCCTCTCCAGTCATTTTCACTTGGTCACTTGGTCAGGAACCCTAAGTTGATTCCATAGAGGGGTGAATAGGGCAAACATATAAGCTGTTTATGTTCATACATAGGCACCATCCCTTATCACACTGTGTCAGTCTCCTATGTTCTGCCTATTATTTTTATGCTTTGTTGTTCATAAACAAACAGCCCTTCCATTCCCTCTCTATGGTGGGGGAAGGTCAGCTGTCACTGTGTGTTAGTTCAGCACCAGGCAAGGCCTGCAGCCACAGGCTAAACTGGAGCAATGTGCCTATCACTGCCATCACTGCCACTACCCAGTCCCAGAGGCCTTTCCTAGAAAGGGGCTTAAATTTAGCCTTAGGCTCCGTGAGGCCTGTGGCCCCTCACCCCTCACCCCACAAACTATGGATCAGCATCGGCCTCCTATGCGTGGAGCCCTACAGGCGAGCTAATTGGCCCAAGCGGAATGGATGCAGTAATGGCCTGACGCGGGTTTCCAGCAAGCGTTAATAATCTGTTTAGTAGCCCACCGGATGATGACTTATTCTGGGTGAGTTGTTTTGCATGACCTACCAGATACAGCAGTTTACACAGCAGCACAACATGATAATAAATTTAATGGAATATATTAAATTACTGCTTCAGAATAGAATATAGTTGCATCAGAAGCAACAAAGCAAAGTAGAACAGTCAGGAGTAGCTGGCCCACCTGCCAAATAATATCTGATCAAGAGCGGTACTTGGTTCCTCTTAGTGGTGCTTCTTCACGATCTTCAGGAGTTTCTTTCTCATGCTCTTACAGAGTTTTACCCTTAGAGTCTTGGTTCTACTCAGTGGTTCTTCTTCATGATTTTTGGGAGTTTCTCCTTTTGAGTCTTGGTTCCTCTTTATGTGTCTTCCTCCTGCTCTTGGGGCTTATTTTCCTGCCATTGTCACGTTCAGTGACGTTCATTAGAGCACTGAACTTACATTCCTAAAAAGTCTCTGAGACAATGTCTGGTGTAAGAAGTGCTACACAGCTAAACTGAAACTTCCAAATAAACGAAACCTTTTCAAGTTTTACAGGAGCCTCACCTTGTCCTGCTGTTCAGGATCAGTCTCAAGAAGACCAACACTTTCCTCTTTCTGTATGTAGGTCATTATTTTGGTTCCAATAGGGGAGAAAGGAAAGGACAAAAAACACCCACCCACCTCATTTCTCAGAGATGAAAACAGACCACCATGGCAGCACTATGATAATGAGACAAATGCAGGGATCAGACAGAGAGGCTCAGAGAACACGGCCCTCCTAATCAGGTTCAAACCCTCTGCTGCTGTTGCTAGGGATGGTCACCAAGGTGGGTGTTTTTCTTGGAAGCTTCAAGAATTTGCAGGGTGCCGTAGTAGTTAGGATCAGTGGATGCTTTAAGCTTAAAGCTATAATTTTTTAAAGACAAACATACATTTTCACACTTATTTTTACCTTGTTACTATAGATACTGTTACATATACAGTATAGTTTATATATATATAAAATTCTGGTTACATTGACCTACATAGTTTCACATAATTTCTCAGCCGTAGTTCATAGAAACTGGGACAAACGCCTCTGGAAAAGGTGAAATCCTGTAAAAAGTACAGTTTCATCCCACATTGTGATGGTGGAGTCTGACTAGCCCGCAAGCCAGATCAGTTTTCATGGACCAGGCTGTGAACCAGAACACTTCTTACTGTGGTAGTGGAGTTTGGCTAAGGCCATGAACTGGGACACTTCTCACCATGGCAACAGAGTTTAACAAGGCTGCAAGCTGGGACACTTCTTGGTATGGCAGAAGAGTTTTGGCTAGGAATTGAACACAGTGATAGTGGAGTTTGAGTAGGCTGTGAACCGGGACATTTCTCACCATGGTAGTGGAGCTTGACAGGCCGTGACATTAGGATACCTCTAACCATGGCAACGACATTGGACTAGGCAGCATGTACGGTGGTGGTGGAGTTTGACTAGGCCATGATCTAGGACACGTCTCACTACGATAGTTGAGATTGATTAGCTGGGACACTTCTCACCACGACAGCTGAGTTTGACTAGGCCATGAGCTGGGACACCTCTGACCGCGACACTGGAGTTTGACTAGGCCGTGACCATGGAAATTATACATTTTGGTTGTCAGAGTTTTTCTCCTTGCCCTCCCTGTAGCAACACACTGCCTGCATCCGTATGGAATAATATCACACATCGAAAACACAAGAAGTGCCTTGATGATGTGAGGTTTCATTCCATTCCATATAGTCAGATTTTATTCCATATGCTCAAGTTTCATTCCATATTTTGAGTTTTCAGCAACCAAATTTGTCCAGAGCCACATTTTGTCATGTCTACTCAAACCCTTCAGTACAGAATGTAAATCAAAAAATGTAAATGTAGCTCATTACATAACAAACTTTGTAATTAAATACAAATTGACAGTAATAACTAGGTTTCAAAAGCTTATTGTTCACTGCAGCTTATTATAACATTAGAACAGTCAATACTGTACACAGTCTCCCATTTAGAGGTATCCACGTTGCCTTTGACATTTAAATGATCTTTGCTATGCCTTGTTGCCATGAATGAGGCACTTTTCTTAAGGCTTAAGAATCACATGAAAAAGCTCTGATGATGTGTGTCATACGTTGCTCATTTCAGTTCTTCAGAACATTCAAGCTAAGAGCAGAATAAAATGTCTAATTGTGATGCCGGGCCTCTCCGCTGCTTTCAACCATCAGCGATAGCCGCAGGGGATGTGCCAGCGCATGCTGATGTGTAGGTCAGGTTGCATGCTAATAAGATCTTCATATGTAAAACCATGCATTTTGTTCATTAGACTCCCCTTCTTTTTTCATTCAGATCCCGTTTTCTTGATTATTTCTGTTCAGGACATCTGTTTTTAGGACAGTTGTTTGAGTGAGTGTTTTTGGATGTTTTTGGGGACTGAGTATCTCCAGGATGACGAAGGGTGATGAGGGTTGATGACATTTTGACATTGTGGGGACTTTGATCCTCACAAGGAAACAAAGCCTAAGGATGGCATGGTTATGTCAATGCTATGTAGCGGGGTTCAAGTAAGGTGTTACCCATGCTTCTTTGCCACTTCTGGTGGAAAACCTGTTTTTTTGTTTTGTTTTGTTTTGTTTTTTACACATTGCACTAACTGCATCTAGTTAGTGTTTAATAATGTATTAATTATTAGCTACCAGCTGGTTGAGACTTAATAACAGCTTTATAATGGCAAGAGTGGAATGGTAAAGCATACTATTCTTTCAGTGCATTCTGTATTTTATTATCATTTACTACAAGATGAAAATAATAGCACAACTGACCATTAAACAGAGCAGTTATACTGATGTGGGTAGAAACTCAAGCAACACTGCTGTGTCTGATCCACTCATACCAGCACCACATACACTGCCATGTCAGCATCACTGTTGAGCTGAGAATGCACCACCACCCAAATAATATCCGGGCAACAGTAGTCCTGTCATCAGAAAGAGAGGGCAGTGGAAAACAGATGGACTACAGTGCGCAATTGTACACCATAGTGGACCTCTATGGTGGGTGTTTCTAATAAAGTGGCCAGTGAGTGGAAGTACAAGGTAGGTGTTTCTAATAAAGTGGCCAGGGAGTGGAAGTACAAGGTAGGTGTTTCTAATAAAGTGGCCAATGAGTGGAAACACAAGATTGGTGTTTCTGATACAGTGGCCAGGGAGTGGAAGTACAAGGTGGGTGTTTCTAATAAAGTGGCCAGTGAGAGGAAGTACAAGGTGGGTGTTTCTAATAAAGTGGCCAGTGAGTGGAAACACAAGGTTGGTGTTTCTAATAAAGTGGCCAGGGAGTGGAAACACAAGGTTGGTGTTTCTAATAAAGTGGCCAGTGAGTGGAAGCACAAGATTAGTGTTTCTGATAAAGTGGCCAGAAAAGGGAAGCACAAGGTAAGTGTTTCTAATAAAGTGGCCAGTGAGAAATGCAGAAATGAAGGCTTCCTGTTTCTCCATTACCAATAATTGCAGCACCTTCATATGAGCTGTGCCACTCACTCGCAGGGTCACTTATTGATTGTGTAGCGAGCCAGTGGACGGGTCTGTGTTCACTGCCACAATCTCCAAGGGACCCGTCTGAGATGGCAGCGTAATTATTGCTGTGAGATCTGCTGCCTCTGCGTTTGTTCAGCTTATCTTCATCTGACTTCACGTTCAGTCACGAGCTGCTGGGATTTCAATTTGCATCTTAAGCCTCGGCCTGTGAAAGGAAGCCATAAACAGCGCGCTGACGGGAGGAAATGATTTGTGCATGCCGCTGGTTTATTTTCACTCAGTTACCATAAATTGGAATTCATTTGCTGTCCCAGCTGCCTTCTTCGCACCCTCAATATTGTTATAAAGTAGATTTTGGATGGGAGTTGTTGCTGCAATTTGGAGCTGATTTGGGAGAGGTAATTGCACATGACCTAGTTAAGGACTCATTAATGCTTCATTCTCTCATTTGTTGAGAGCAGCATAAATGGTGCATCTCAGTCTATCAGTGTGTATACATTTGGGTTCACTTCATGAACAGCTGATGCGTCATCCATGTTTAAATCTACTACGGCTTTGATAGAATGAGGGACGAGTCGGCGAAAATGCAATTGCTTTATCAAAAACGACAATCCAGTCCAAGAAGTACTTCAAAAAAAAAAAATGTCATGGTTTGTTTTGCATACATTTACTGCATGTGCTTTGAAACTAAAGACGAAACAAAAATTTCGAAGGCAGCTATGCACATAAAGGCAAAATGACAATTAGTGGTAGGATAATTTGAGGAAAGAATGACCGCCCTTACATTTTCTCTCCCCTGAAAACTTTTTGGCATCAGTTGATCTAATTTTTTGTCATTGGATAATAGTAATTTTTTATATTAAGTGTTGGCTGTGAGTTCGATCCCCTGAGATGCCACGGCCATCCGTGGCTGGGATTCCATGAAAGCGTGACTCACCTCATTCTCTGGTCGGGTGGGATGGTGCTCCCTCTACCTCATTACTCAGAGCAATGCTAGCCAACGTAGGCATCTGTTAGCTAACTTAACAGAATTAGCAGTTAGTATTCTCCTCCAAGCGTGTTGAGCTGTCCAATGATGCTGTGTTAGCAGCAGGTTAAAATACATGCGGTGGAGCTTCACATGACTCGTGCTAAGCTTCACCCTCTAAGCTTGGTAGTATTATATGATTGGGGTTGGAATTGGACACAACTAAATTGGGGTGAAAATGGGGAAAAATTGGACAAACAAAAGTCAAAGAAAAGTTGATTTGAGGCGTGGGGGCAGTGTGTTTAGACCTTTGAGGTAAGTCCCTCCAGATGAGGGGTAAAAGGCCCTCTTGAGTATTGGGTAGGTATTAATGGTGGCTTTGTCTCACATTTTCATATGTTTTGGCTATAAAAATGCATAATGAATATCAGGCAATTTTACAAGATATACTCTATTGTGCCATCATGGTTTTGCCTGTTTTAGAGGTCCCTCCATTGTTGCTCTATGAATTTTTGTTCTTTAAACAGGTGAGCAAACAAGTAAATATAAAGTGTTGTAATTGTGTTTTTTTCATGACAGTTGTACAAAATTTTTAATATTAAAAAAGCTGCAGTGCTGTCCATTTTATTAAGTATACAGGCATCTTTGTAGAAAGATGGGAACTGTTTTCACAGCAAGGGTTCTCTCCATCCCTTTGCACTCCTCATTGCTCACTAGCAGCTCAACACAGAGTTTCAGGCAGCCACCAGTGTCATAGCTAATCTGTTATTATGACAGGGAACATACAAATATTTTATTGAATATATTTTTAAAAAAATATCAAAGCTGATTTCTATTGTTCTGATGGAATGGCCAGCAGTTATGGTTTCTTTTTCCTGAATCAGAAATGAAGATATACTGAAGAAAACTGCACAAAAGAGTGGCTGAATGCTAACAGCCTCATACCTACACACATACTACAGAAACATGTTTGATTCTGGCTGTCATTCCAATGCCACTCTCTCGGTGTGCTCTTAGATTCTTAATCCTCCAAACGGGTGTTATGTGAGCATCAGTTACTGAACCTGAGCCTGTACGATGGTGGGCAGTACATGTGGCTAACTATGCTAGCATTAGCGTAGCATTACAGCTCAAAGCACCACAGAACAATTTTTTATCTTTGTCACTTCAACATCAGTCGTTCAAACAAACTTAACCTACTGTGGTGAGAGGCACTGTACGCTCACATTAGCTTAGCCTAGCAGGCTACAGCTTAAAACACTACAGAACAGGCTTGATTTCAGCTTTCTGTCACTCCAACACCAATCGGCCGACTTTGCTCTTGTTGATATAAGATGTTATCATCTGTACATGTGATAGAGAGCACTAGTTTCAGCTGAGCACTGGTCACTTGGATTTGAAGCTGGACTGCAGTGTTTGGATCTCACTTGATGAGCTTGCCAGGAGAAAGGAACCTGCTAGTATTAGCATAACTAAGAGGCTTTAGATCCAAACACCACAGACCTGGTTTAATATTGTGTTTCTGTCCCTGTAACAACAGGTGTTCACCTCTTCCTTTGATCCACTATCATTTAAACTTGTGTCAGTAATACTTATCTCAGTCAGAACTGAATCTGTTCTACGGCCAGCAGAGCTGCTAACGTGCTAGCTTAGCTAATGCTGACCAGCTACTCTCTCCCGGTTAGCAGTGCAGTTTAACATTTAGAAATTAGATTGAAGCTTTAACATTTATTGAATGGTGGGCATAAAATCATGCACCTCTTTCATTTAGTTGGTACTGTGTGAGGGAACTGAACTTATTTGATTGTTTTCAGGATATAGTGGCCCAATACCAGTATAAACGCAAACCCAATTAGCAAATAGCTACATCACCACAGTGAACGGTTCTGTGGATCTAAACAAGGTTGGCTAACCATGCCAAGAAAATTGCAGTGAGCCCAGTTTTTAAGCTTTACTTATTGAACAGTATCCATTTGGAAATGCCACAGAAACCATTACATTCTGTGCTTAGAACTACTCAGGCCTGCAGTGGAAAAGAGGCTAAACTCACACTAGAATTTAGTAAATGTGTTGAAAATGTTGTTATTCATGCAAACATTCTGTGGCAAAATGTTGTTGAGCTGTTTTTGCACTTGTGGTTGTATAAATCTATTTTAAACCTGAACTGAACATACATTCTATGTAGGAATGCACAATGATATCAGGCTCATATCCATATCAACAATGTATTGGCATTGAGCAAATATTCAGATTTTCTGATATTTCAAATCGATATTTGATGATGTACGTATTGTTCTCCAGAAGATGTTACATTAAATGTTACATTTCTCTGTAATGCTGTTCCAGGTGGATCCCAATTACTACATTTTATTAAAGTGTATATTTCAGCATCGATACATATGAAAAACAAATATCAGATATCAGCATCAGACCACAATTCCCATATGGTTGAATCTTTAATTCTATGCCATATGGAAGCCTATGAGTGGAAACAAACTCTGAAAAATACTTTTTTGAAAACTGCTTTAGCCGTTGCGTGTTTGAGTGCGGATCCTATGGCCATACAGCATGCATGGACAATCTGCCACTACCCAGCGGGCATCTCGCAGGTCATCTAAATGCAGCCTTAGCCCGTTAAACTCCATATGAATACTTTAGGGAGTCCTCCATAATGTGAAACAGTGTGAAGCCCGGTCCCCGAGCCAACCTCATTAACTCTGAGATCATTTAAGCACAGTGTGCGCCCTGATAATGAGCCAGCTAAGCAACTTAAATGCCACAATCATGGGGTCGATGCAGCAACAACAGGGACAATATTCTCAGCAAGCCACAATAAGAACAAGCTCTTAGCAATCAGACAGTGGGACAATGTTCTATCCTACAAAAAGATGGTGATGCTGGGTTTGGAGCAGTTAGATGAAAGAATAAACAAGTAATGAGGCTTCTTGCCTCCAGAGCTGCTTGCTGAAGTTGCTGGTTGCTGAAAACAGAAGACAAAGTTTCTTGAAAATGATTTTTTTTGTGTCAGTTTAGTCTGCAGGGGTCACAGAGTTTATAACAAGCCTGGAACATTTTTCATGTTTTGAGGAATCTGGGCCTGCTATGGCTACCGAAAAAGTTCATTTGGAATTGAATAGCTCAGTCTGTGGCCAGGAGTCCAAGAAGGGATTATTGGTCTCGGACTCTTTGGAAGGGTAGGACAGCCCGCCTTCTCCCACCATCGCTCAGCACAATGCTAGCCAAGTTTGGCATCTGTTACTTGACATAACAGAATTAGCAGTTAGCACTCTCCTCCAACTGTATTAAGCTCTCCAATTTCATTGTGTTAGCTCGAAAAATTTGAAGAGATGTGGTGGTGATGGAAAGCTTGGTTCCATGGAGGGGACCTAGCTAGCAGGTGGCTAGCCTCCATTGCTAGCCTCAATTGAGTGGATACCTGGACACATTTCGGCTCACGACGTGACAACTCCCGCAGATTTATGAAATATCATAAAATTCACTGAAGGAAATTCAAACAGTAGGAACTCTCGCATGGAGTTTCACAGTTGTTAAGCTGTAAGCTGGTCTTTGCTGCAATCCATTTCCCTCAGCACGAGCCATTATGCATTATGACCTGTAGACCCAGGCGATTTGACCATGGCAGTATATCTCCAGTTCCATACATTCTGTCCCCATTATTCGTGAAGATATTGCAGAGTTCACCTTCATGCTGATTTAGGATTCCACAGCCCTTGAGGAAATGTGCCAGTGGACCGTAACGTGCCCAGCGCTCCATAAATGGGATGATAATTTAGTGGCTGTATGGCTCGTTTAAAGCCTGTTCCTCTGAAAAGGTTGGTTTAAGAAAACCCTCGGGTCATTTAGGAATACAAATGCATGATTCCGAGCACATATTTTAGGCTTTTCTTGCAGCCTTTATTTACACAATACAATATGATTCAAAACACAGTGATTTTGTAACTTAAGGTGTTGAATTCAGTTTCTAAATTCATAAACAGGAGGCTTCTTCTGCTCTAGGCCTAGAAATACTTTGATTGCAGGACATCCATCACACTCAGTGGGATGACTTTTGTTCATGATAATACAACAGTATAGAGTCAGAGGAGTTCTGAGTCTCAGAGGTGCGAGTCTGATTCAAGTATTGAATCTCTAGGGTACGAGCCAGAGTGAAATGCAGAGGCTCAGAGGTGCAAGTCCAAGTTGATACTCAAGTTTCTGAGGTGTGAGTCTGAGTTGAGTCTCGAGTCTCTGAGGTGCAAGTCAGAGTTTAGTCTTGAGTGTCTGAGGTGCAAGTCTGAGTCGAGTCTCAAGTCTCTGATGTGCAAGTCTGAGTTGAGTCTCGAGTCTAATGAGGTTTAAATCTGAATTGAGTCTTGAGTCTCTGAGTGAGTCTGAGTCTCTGAGGTGCGTGTCTGAGTTGAGTCTCAAGTCTGATGTGCAAGTCTGAGTTGAGTCTCGAGTCTCTGAGGTTCAAATTTGAGTTGAGTCTCGAGTCTCTGAGGTTCAAATCTGAATTGAGTCTTGAGTCTCTGAGGTACAAGTCTGAGTTGAGTCTCAAGTCTGATGTGCAAGTCTGAGTTGAGTCTTGAGTCTCTGAGATGCAAGTCTGAGTTGAGTCTCGAGTCTCTGAGGTGTGAGTTTGAGTCAAGTCTCAGGTCTCTAAAGTACAAGTCCAAGTCGAGTCGCGAATCTCTGAGGTGCAAGTCTGAGTTGAGTCTCAGGTCTCTGAGGTGGGAGTCTGAGTTGAGTCTCAGGTCTCTGAGGTGGGAGTCTGAGTTGAGTCTCAGGTCTCTGAGGTGGGAGTGTGAGTTGAGTCTCGAGTTTCTGAGGTGTGAATCTGAGTGAAGTCTAAAATCTCAGAGGTGTGAATCCAAGTGGAGTCTCGAGTCCCTAGTTTGCGAGTTATGAGTCGAGTCAGTGGGGTGCAAGTTGTGTCTTAAGTCTCTGTGGTGCGAGTCCAAGTCGAGTCTCGTATCTATGTGGTATCAGTCAGAGTCAAGTCTCGAATGTCTGGGGTACAAGTTTGAGTCAAGTTGCAAGTCTTATGTATAGTCTTTAGTATGGAATTTCAGTCTTGTTATTAGCTATACCTGTCAGGTTTGATATGACAGTAAATAACGAGTAACGTCACGAATCAGTTAAGCCGAGTCAAGCTGCCGATCAGTTTAGCACGATTCCAAGTACAATCAGAAGTCAGTTAAGCATGAGTCTGAGTCCAGTCACGAGTCAGCTAAGCGTCAGCCCGTGTTGAATCGCAAGACAAATCTACATGTGATTCGAGTGCGACTCAAGTCCAAGCTGCTGACTCGAGTCCCTCTCTCTAGTGTTACCCATTAATAACATCAAACTCTATAGAGAATATACCAACTGAGACGGTCCAAAACTCTTCAGGCTTTCTGTGTAAAATCAATTTTGTCTGACTCGCGGTCCTTTCCTACCTACAGCGGCGGAGAATAATCGATCTAGCCGGACATTTAGGACCCAGCTTTTCATGAATCAACCTGAGATCAGCTATCATGTCTCAGCATGTCCTTTCACAGCTTCTTGGAAAAGGGAAAAGTGATTCCCATTAGTATCAAATCCCACCTTTGAATTTACAGTCCACGCTGGCTTGGCCATCTTGTACTGGGGAAATTCTCATTCTTCCAGTGCTATACATTATTCATGCTCTGCTGCTCTCTGACACTTTGATCATAAGCGTATTTGGCAAAGGCTGTAAATATACATGTTGGCTACAGCAATAATTTATCGCGTGTTCAGAAGTAGGGAGTTGGGTGGAGGGGATGTGGGTGATTATATATTCCAAATTGACAGGAACAGTGTTTTGATTATGTATAATGTGATGATGGAAATCTCTGAGCACTTAGCATAAGGATCTAAATTAACATGCATGTAATGCAATTTTGTAACGAGTGTTCCTGCAGCGATGCAGCTGAACGAGCGCGGGATATTATGGTGCACTATGGCTGTGTCTGAAATCTGGGTTTCTCCAAGCACACTTCTGGCCAAGTGCAGATTCTATCTGCATGCACAAAAACCCAAAAATTCCATAAGCAAAAGTCAGAGACCATCTTTCATTTATTTCATTTCCAGTCAAAACAGCCAGTCCATCACAGGGCAGACACACAGACATATACAAATCACACACACATTCACACCTAGGGGTAATTTAGCATGTCCAATTGGCCTGACTGCATGGGAAACCCACTGTGCCACCGTGCTGCCCGTCAAAACAGCCATTAAGTACAATTTATTCCTTTTCAGTGTCAGGAAAAGCAGAAAACAACAACTAAATGTCACATTTTTCAGTACTTAATGTGTCCAGACTTCACCTTTTTACAACTTCCATTCTTTTGAGGAGACTCGCTTTCAGTTTTTCAAAGAAATCTGCAGCCACACCTCCAAAGTTCAGTCTTAGAAGTTGGTTGCAGTTTGTGCTTCTTACCATTCACGTAATTGCAAATACATTCAGTGATGTTGAGCTGTAGACTCCCAGAACACCAGCAGCTTCTGTGTTTAATTTACAAATGTTCTTCCATTTCCTTTTCTCAGTGAGGCCTTCTTGACTACACATCCTTTCAGGCCCTTAGCACTGAGTTGTCTTCTGACAGTGGAAGGATGGAAAGAAACATCTGTGGATTTTTTGATATTTGAAGTAGGAGTGCAGCTTGATTTTCTCCTCTCGTTCAAAGACGAAAGTGCTATTCATCTAATGGTGACAGTTTTGGTGTCTACCAGGTCTTTGCAGGTGGTTGTAAGGAGCCCCATTTTTTCTGTACCTTTTAATCATTTGTTGAACTCCATTTTTCAAAGCTCAGGACTTTCTCGTTCCTTATGCAAGTGGACTGTCTAATATCTAATCTCTCCAGAAACATCTCCCGGAACCTGAATAACTTGTGCTTAATGTCTGTTTTGACTGGATATCAAATAAGGTCTTAGGCCTTTTATCTTGTCAAATCTTGCCTTTGAACTTCCATTTCCTCCTCTATTTGCTCTGAAGTACTGTTTATCTGAAGGTGACAGTTTTGGTGGTCTAGCAAGTCTTCCGGGTGGTTGTTAAGAGTCCAAATTTCTTTGTAACTTTTAATCATTTTTTGAAAAACTCTTCTTAATGCAAGACAGTTCCCTTATATCTTTAGAATGTGTCCTGAAAATGAATAACTTGTCCTTAATGGCTGACTGGCAATGAATAAAAGAAGGGTGGTCTCTGACTTGTACCTCGTACTGTTCATTACGTGTCTCATGTGTCTCATACCTCCATAATACAATGTTTAGGATAGGTGTTTGGGCCAGCAGTTAACACATTTACCATAACTGCACTATGAAGTATCTGGGCAAACCTGCAATATTCAAGTCCTGATTGGTCCTTAATGGTGATTATTTTCACATGTCTGTGGCTGCCAGCAGAGGGCTAGTCTGTGCCAAGTCCCACCGGCCGATGACAACTAAATGGAGTCTTTATCAGCCATTAGCAAGAGTGGCCAGAGGGCACCGGCCATTAAGAGATCACTATCAAATCCGAGTTATGAAGCTCACAAAAGTGATATATGCCAGTGTAAAGGCATGTAATTAAAGTCTGGCAAAAACTGGAACCGGGTCCATTGTATGCTTTTACGGCCTGTGGCGCTGGACTTCCTGCTGAGCGTCGAGGTGACTGTGGAGTTTAGAGATAATCGATGTGATAGGATATGTGTCTCAATTTAGCTCTCTTTATGGCCCATCTCGCACTAGGGCCCTCGAAGGAGATTCTCCCTCCCAGACCTAATAATTCTATTGAACCATTACGAGAAAAGAGATTATTATCTTCCCCTTGGAGGATGGGCAGAAACTCCATTATCTGTCAAGATCTGACAGACCAGTCGGACAGATCTGATGCAAGGTGCGAGACTGTTTCTTGAAAGTTAGAATCACACTGGGGGAATTGTTGATATGTGACTTCCAAAGTCAGATGCTGTCAGGGTAGTTATCAATGTGCTGACCTTTGCATGCTTCCAGGCATGATGAGGGAACAGTTCTTGTCTGTTTTTCTCGATGATACAGGAGGGAAAAATGGGGCAGTCTTGGCGGCATCTTCTACAGAAGAGTCATTTGTTCACTCAGGTCCAAGCCCGGAAGGCGTTCTATCAGTAGAGCGCCTCTGAGATGGTTGATGTCTTCTTTTCGTCCTTCGCCTGCCTCGCTCCTTTTGATAGGAGTTTAAGGAGCTGGAAAGCTGACAGCTGTGGCAAATGCTTCCTTTTTCTGGTATGTGCTCACCCTGAGGAGAAAGCAGAGATGTAACCACATAATCCGAAAGCTAGTGCTGCAAACGGTTCAAGCAGAGACAGACCTGAGAGGGGACTTGAACCCATGCCCTTTTGTCCTCTGACTGTACAAGTGCTGTCCTGGTCAGCAAGCAAAATAATTGTGTTTTACAAAGCCTCCGTAAATGTTCAAGCTCCATTTCGCCAGGCAAGGCTCAGTCATGCCCCAGGGATACAGCTAATGGATGGGTTTAGGTTCCACAAGCTTCATTGCTCTTGTGCGCCCCTTTTGGTACTATGTTGTACAGAAAATTTTATTGCTTTTTTTTACCTGTAAGACCCTGCCTTGGAGGTCTGCACAAGGTATGTTCAGTCGCAGGTGCTGGGTGATGTGCAAAAAGCTACAGTGAGGGTAAACAAGTATTTAAACACTATTGTTTTTGTTATTTAATATACATGCAATGCATATATTCACTTCTAATTTATATACATAATGTCTTTTGACTTTTTCCTTTTGTATGTTTATACCTAGGTACCTTTTCAGAAGCATACATATATTATATGTAAAAAATTAGATTGATAAGGAAAAAGAGATTCAGACACTACATTAAATATATACAGAAATACGGACAGAAAAAAAGTTCCAGATATAATTTCCAGCAAAGAAACTGTTCTTGTGAAAATTGCACCTGATGTCATTATAACAGATGTTGCCATGGGCGTAATCTGCGTCAGACTTACATTGCACATTTGATCCCAAAAACACCACAGCCACAGTGAAGTATGAAGGTGGGAGCATCATGATATGAGACTGTTTCTATGCAAATGATGCATTACATGTCATTGAAGGAAACATGACTGAAGAGATGTACCAGGACGTATTAGCAAAGAATTTAACCTCATTGGCCAAGATACCAAATCTGGGGAGAAGATGGACATTTCAACATGACAATGACCCCAAACATAGAGCCAAAATCACTCTAGTAAAGCTGGTTTCTAGTAAAGTGAAGGTGCTTTCATGGTCTGGCCAGTCTCCTGATTGAAATCCCATTGAAAACTGGAGCAGGAAAGAACAGCACTAGGAATTGTAGATGGCTGATGGGGAGGAATGACACTACATTAGCTGCTGCAGGTGGATATGATAGGTGGCCAAAGCAGGTGAGTGCAGGCATTAATAATCAAGCCCCTCACAAAAAGTCTCTGCTAATCCTACAACCCTCTCAGACTGTTTGACCTGAAGACCAAACCTGCAAGCCAAATTAATAACATAAGGACCCATGGACTGTCCAGTCTGACCCCAAACTCCACAAAAAACAAGCCAACAAGTGTTAACACAGAACAAGCGATAACATTTACTGCTTTGGAACAAATAGAGCCATCAAGAACCCTTAAGGGTTCATGTTACTCCTAATCCCTTAATCATTTGCTTAGCCTAATTAGAAATCTAAATTGAGTCTGAATCTCCACACTTGCTGCAGAGTTCGTCAAAAACTGGCCCAAGCTAAACCCACTTTCACCAGCTAGCACAAGGCAACGAAGCCTGCATTCCCATTCCTTCTAAAAAGCCTGTTCATGTTCTCAGTAACAGGGATCACAGCTTTGCGACTGTTGCACACCAAAGGGAGCTACGTTGGCCTCGCTCCGTTACCCTCCCTCGCGGCAAGGTGAAAGGAGAGTGTTAGCTGATTAGCTGTCCAGACCCTGGCTAGTCGATACGAGCTATCAGGTGCTCTTTGAATGTGAGAGTGGACATGACAGAAGAGCTGGCCCGCTGTGACCCCCTGCTGGCACAGACCCAGGCACACACACCGCCTCCTGCACCTCCTGCTGACGCCAGGGCATCCTGTTACGGTTCAAACTGAATAGCAGATGCTTTTTTATCCCCTTTGTTATTTGCTGTGTGATGTATTTGGTTACAGCGAGGATCTAATATCAGACTATATGTATTCTCAGATGAAAAACAGATGATAGTGACAGGTGACGTACAGTGGTAAGACCAATAAATTGAAATATACAGAGAGGAAGTTATTTATAAATATTAATATACAAAAATATACAGAGATAAAGTGATACATAAATGGTTATTGTTAATATCAGTTCATTTAAATCATTCTCAGATGATAAAGATGCAATGACCGTCCACTATTAGGGTCAGGCCATTTGAAAAGTGCACTTATCAAAAGAGTACTTATACACTGTTAATGTTTAATACTATAATGCATGTTAAGTGTATTATTTTTGAACAACTTGTGTGTTTAAGTTGTGATTAAGCTATGACCAAATTTATATTAAATGCATTTAGTTGCACTTAGTAGTTTTAGAGAATGTAATTTAGAAACATAACTTTTAGTACACTTGGAATATATTATTATTACTATACTACTGAATGTAGTGGCACACTTCATTGCTACTAGTTATACTACAACTGAAATGCACTAAAATGCATTTTAAGTTATATTTCAACATTATTAACGACAATAAAACATTCAAGAAGTAAAATAAGTATTTTAGTGTACTTTTGTAAAATGTAATTAAGTACATAAGTACAATTTAGATTATAACAAAGTACTCTTTTATGCCTAAAAGTACTATATATATATATATATATATATATATACACACACACACACACACACATACATATATATATATATATATATATATATATATATATATATATATATATATATACACACACACACACATATATATATATATATATATATATATATATATATATATATACATACACAGACACACACATACACACACATACATACATATATCATAGATGTACTTCACAGTAAGCTATTGTTCAAGTGCACACTTAAGTGTACTTTATAATATGTTACTTTGAAAATACGCGTATTGAAAAACAGAAAACATTGTAGGTGAGTTTCCATAAAATATGTAAAACAAAAAATGTACTTTTAGTGTCCTCAATATACTATATATGCACTTAAGTACGCCTTTTTTTTTAAGGTGTTGGCTAATTGTCGGCTCTTGTTTGCGCGAAGTTTCCTTGTCACTTTTAGGCTATAAACATCAAATAAAGCATAAAATGCTCAATTGTTTGATAGACTGCATACATTTTCTTATAACAATGGACACATGCAATTAATTTCACTGTTTAATGCATAAACCATTATAATAAAGCTAGTTTCCATTATGAGTGTTTTGATGTTTCATTAGTACCAAGCTAATGGTGGTGTATGTTCACTTTGTCACACTAGGTTTATCTTAAAGACGGATAATGTATCCATAACATACTCTTTATTTAAATTTCCAGTTTTATAGTTAATATAATTTTTCAGAAAACATTTCAATGTAAATATTCACCTGGATAAGCCCATGGCTATCTGCCAAGGGTCTTCTAGTTTTCTTTTCAAATGCAGACAGGTATGTTCTATTGCTATAGAGATTTACTTTCTTATACATAAACATACTCTGAAAACTGCCTAATTCACCCTAGTTGTTGCTTAATAAAGTAGAAAGGAGTCGCCAGTAAACTACCAGCAGATTTCTTGTTTTATAAGGCCATTATAAAGGCATTACAATTCCTCACTACACTGAAATGTTACCAGAAATGCCAGCAACCCTTGCTTAGAGCTTATTAGAGATTAAATTTCTCCTTTTACTCACAACATTGTTCAGTATTTGAAGGACTCTAGTTGGTGTCAGCATGCAACAGTAGTCCCTTAAGGCCAAGGCAGTCAATACTGAGGCATTTCCAAGTACCATTTCTTCACCTGTTTGAAAGTGCTGTGATTTATTCTAATAAACTTCCCCACCGCTGCCAGACTGCCCTGCTGTCATTTTTTTCCTGGACATTTCAGGGGTAGAAATAGTCATTAGCACCAAGAGTCCTGCTGCGTGTTTCTGACGGGCGGCCAAATGGTGATGATTTAATTTCCACTCGTAATCGCGGCTCTACTGCAACACGAGTGAGGGTTTATAAAACACTTGATCCCTCAGTTGGGAAATCGATGAATGATTGTTCCGTGTCTACATCAGGTAGCAATCCCGCTGTTCTGTTCGCTGCTTGCTTCTGGCTTTCTCACATTTTATGCCATGCAAAAAAAATAAATAAATGTCCCCACCGTTCTGGCATCAAGTCAAGCCATACGAGCACTATTGATTCCCTACAATGTATTCTGGTTATTTGAAACGTGGTTGACGGAGGGAAGCAAATTTATTTGGGCCTGCTGTGGGCCTGAAACCATCTTTGAGACATTGGCTGGTACAGGGATGGGGTGGGTGTACACCTGGCAGAATGCAGATGATTGGGAGAAGCAAAAGGTGATTATTGCACAGGGAAAAGAAAGATGAATGAGCACACTGCTGGACATTAAGTCAAGGTTTGCACTAAATTACTGCAAATATGGATTTTTCCATAGCAAATCCCATTAGCGCACTCCGACCTGGAATAGCATCAGGCCGAATCTGCAGCTGATAGCTTCAAGACCTTTGCATGCTCACAGTTTAAGCCACTTGCCAAATATTTTAGAGACAGAATTGCTTTTGAGGGGGGTCTGCTTACAAGTTTGGGGGCAGTCAGCTAGCATGCATTAAGGTCTTGAGATAGTAAGGATGACAACTACCAACTCGCCAACTTCCACCTTACTTCAACTCACTGTTGTTCGCGCTTGCAGTGAATGATCAGGAGAGTCGTCCTTTTCCTTATTCATCTCCTCAGGAAGGTCAGGCAAAACGTCCGTAATGCATTTTAGCACATTCATTCAGTTTTAGACTTTTGTTAATGCGTTCTGAATACGAGCCTAGTAATGGGGGGACTGAGAGGGCCTAGACCACCCCAGATTTCTCCACTATGATGATCTACAAAGAGCTGAATCAGTCTCTAAGAAGGACAAAAAGTCATTGCTTCTGCCCATGACGACCTTACATTTTACCTTTCATCAGCACCGGAGAATTCTGGGGCCTGGCTTTCAAGTGGGATGGCCTAGGCCCTCCCAGTCCCCCCATTACTATGCCCCTGTTCAGAATGCATTAAAAAAAGACTAAAACTGAATGAGTTTCATTGGCATTATAGAATTCTTGGGCCTCGAATGGGGTAGCTTAGCCCCCGTCAGCCCCTGTTCAGAGCACATCAACCAAGTAACCAAGAACTACAATTGAATGAATGTGGTAAAATACTTTGGCCTTCCTGAAGAAGATAAAGAAGGAAAAGGACGACTCTCCTGATCACTGACTGAGAGCGAACCACAGTGTGTTGAAGTGAATTAATGTGCAACTGGGGAAAAAAACAGAAAAGCCCCTTGTTACTGTGGCTGGTTGGAGTGACAGCTCATTTGGAGATGCCCCAGAATTGTTTGTTTTCTCTCTCTCTCTCTCTCTCTCTCTCTCTCTCTACGAGTTGCCTTAGGATAACATTATGCAATAGGTCATAATGAAAGTCCTCACACATCTGTGGCTCAGCTTGGCAGGAAGCTTCTTCCAGCTACTGGTGAGAAGGACAAATGTTACAAATGTGTCAGGCTTTGCGCGGGTGAATGATCTGAACTTCCACAGAAAAAAACACGTGGCTGAGATGCTAATTAGCTGCCGGGGGGATTATCGACTTTGCAGCAGAAAAACGCTTAAAGGAAAATTCCAACAATGCAAATATAGCCAAAGCCACCACCGTGTCTTCAACAATATGTGTTCTTATATGTGATGTTGATTATGGTAAAATGGTGATAAATCTGAAAAAGTTTTTTGGGGGACTATTTTGCCCTGCATGTATGTTTCCGGCATAAATACATTTTAAAAGCAAGGCCAAAAGACCAAAATCTTGTCTCAAATCTATCATAAAGCAATGTTTCAGGCATCAGGTAGTGTATTCAGAGCCATTTCATGTAATAACTTGTTGTGATGTGGCATTTAGAAGCATTAAACCAGACAACAGAATCCAGTTATTCGGATAACCGCCTGGAAAACAGCCATATAAATGGATAACTGTATAAATATAAATGGATAAACTGGCTTTCTTTGCTTTACCTTTTATATGATAGTGATGGCATATGAGCTAAGGCCTAATCTTAATCTTTGTCAAATAAAAGAGCACAAAAAAAAACACACAGTTCAGTTAAAATTTGTGACCACAAACCTGTAATTAATCTAGTAATAACACCATCCAGTGCCGCTTAGAGTAGCCTGATTGTACAAAAGCTGAGATATGAAGTGTTTTCCTGAGACCTGAAGTTGGTTTGTTTGAAACCTTATGTCTGAAACCTGACTGTGTACTCTGATCCTAAAATGGATTACCTTTTGTAGGCATGATATCTCCCTGCAGCACCTAGGACATTTAACCAGTGCAGCTCAACAGCCGCAACATCTCATCAATGTGAGGTATAATAAATATGGTATTAAAGTAGGCTCTCACATCGCTGTACATGTTAAAAACTTTAGTTATGGTCAGGTGTGGGAATGCTAGTGCTGTGCTATAGTTTGCATGAAAGATGTCAATAAATAAATAAATAATGTGCGGTAAATGGGGTTTTACCATTGAGCTGTTGCCATGACAACTCAGTTAACCCTCACCAGCCACAGGCCTAACTTCAGATGTCTGGTTCACCACTTCTGACTGCAAGTTTCTCTAGGAATGAGCAATCCACCCTGAATGACTTTGTTTAGATATTAACCAGTCAGTTATGCAGAATTTGGATTTTTGAGTGGAATTTGAGAATCTGTCACCTGAGTGAAGCTTCTTTGGCATGCTGATAATAGGTTGTGTATGTGAGTGTGTGTGTGTGCTCCTTGCTGTGCTCACTGATCCATGTTGAGCTGACGGTGTGTGTATCTGACAGCAATGATTGGGTACGTTGAGATGAGCTGAGGAACATGACCTTATACTTTTCAAATGTCTTTGCTATTTTTAGCCAAGCAGCAGACACCTTATTAGAGCCCAGTGCAATCAGGTATTAAAGCCACATTAATGTTGAGTAGTAAGAGTAAAGAGAGTTGACCCAGAAGCTCTGGCAATCTGAAAGATCATTAAAAAAAGGCTCACACTAAACATGATCTAATTCACGGTGAAAATTAAATTAGACAAGGTAGGTAAACACTGCGAATATGCAATTCTGGGAAATAAGATGGGAATTTCTGAGAAATGAGATATGGAATTTTGGGGATGTTACATTTTTGGGGGGCAAAGAGATGGGAAGCATAACGAATTCTGGTTAGTGAGATGAAAAATTCTGGGGGAATTTAAGGTGTATTCCGGAAGCTGTAGAGAGAATTTTGTAGAATATGAGGAATGGTGATTTTACAAGGAGTTCTGGGGAATGACATGGGGAAGTCACGGGGATCGTGGGGTGAACTGAAAATTTTTGAGAATTCTAGGGAAGTTATGGTGAATGTATGAGAATGTCTGGTGAGTAAGATGGTGAATTCTGGCCAACTTAAAGTGAGTTCTAGAAAATTCATGTTGAATTTTGGAGAAAGTATGGAGAATTCTGGGGAGGTCAGTACATTTTTGAAGAAATCTGGGGAATGAAATGGGAAATGAATGGTAAATGCTTGGGAACAAGATGGAGAATTCTGGAATTTAAGGTGAATTCTAAAATATTATGTGGACTTCTGGAGAATTTGCAAATTCTGGGGTATGAAATGGAGAATTCTTGGGAATTTATGGTAATTTTTGTGAGATAATGAGAAATTCTGAAGATTTTATGGCAAACTAATGTTGATGTCATATGATTCAAATAATGAATCTTGTTCATAAACTGCTGAACCAGATTTGTTAGAGTTTGGAAAACACAAACTGTGCAGTACTGTAGCTTTGAAGGACTTCTAAAGAAAAACAGATCACTGATGGATGATGACCTTCACCTTGAAGAACTGTATGCATTATAAACAGGCTACACATATACTGCTTGTGCTTTGGGATTATGTATTTACTGTTGCTGATGTAGTCTACCAGTGCTCTAACCTACTTTTTGTATTGAACTCAAGAAATGTGCACATCAATATGACTTTCTCTTACATCCATCTACCTCATTTGCTGCACATACAGGACCATGCAAAAGTCTGAGACCAGCCCTTGATTTTTTTTCCTAGTCAAAGAGATGAGTGTATGCCAAAATAACAAACAAAACTACTAATGATGACAAAAAAACTAACTAAATCTGAAAACAAAACAAAACAAAAATACAAAAAGCTATGCTATCTCCCAGCTTCAAAACCAGGAGAAAAGGTGATGGAAACAAATGGCACTCGTCCCCTACTTCCCGAATGTTTACAGAGAATCTAACAAAGCTTCCATGAAATTTACAAGCAAAGCAAAGCGAAGAGTGGTGTGAAAAGTGCCGGGCTGGTCTGGACGGGTGTTCTTCCAGCTGATGTCAGAGGGGAGAGAGCCCTGAACGTCCCCCAGGTGGTGGCTTGGTGACCTCTTATATTTCAGTGTGCCCCTGTGTGGCCAATCACAGACCTGTACATCATGGTACAACACAAGAGGGAAAACACAGAAAATGGCCACAGAAAGAGACAGAAAAGTAACTACAACCAGGGCTTGTAACACTTCTTAAGACTGAACTTTGGAGGTGTGGAAAAATATCCCTGCAGATATCTTTGAGAAACTGAAAGCACTGATGGCAATTTTGACTGGAAATTAAATAAATGAAGGGCAGTCTCTGACTTTTGGACTTGTTTTTTGCCCTCTGCTTCAACCTATTTCTGAGCATGAGTGCCTTCAAGCACTTAGTCCAAAAAAATCAAACGAAACATTGAAAGAATTCTGACAAACCTAGCTTGACTCAACTTAACCCTCCCTTGCTGTCCACTGAGATTGCATCTGAGGCTCTGTGACTGAACTGCATGGTTAACATTGTCAGAAACGACTTTAGGACTTGTCATACAGATGTTCCAGAAGATTCCAAGCTTACATCAAAGCATTTCCATCAAAACAAAGTCTGTTTACTGCCAAGAAACAGTAGCGTTCACCTTCAAAACTCTGGCTCTCAAGAACCCGTCACCGAGTTTCTAATGGGCAATCTTAATTAACTGCTCGTGCAAAAGCTTATTAAGAGATTCAGAAGAGGAAACAGAGGAGCTCTTCTTGACCTTCTCCTCCTAAATAGTCTCCTGAGAAGCTCTGCCTTTTCTGTGACCTTCAGCATTGTTGTTGTTGTTATTGTTGTGGTCGATGATCAAGCTGTTGTGGTGGATGCAAGTCCTCACTATTAATTCAAGGCCAGCTTTTCTGAATGGCTTATTAAAATTCATGAGCGTGATTATAGGACAGGTGTAGAAGTCTCCAGGAAACTCCGGAAGAGTCCAAAGAAACAAATTTTCCACTCCCTAAGCCGTCAAAGCATTTTTCATCAGCCTCTACAACCTGACAGCGGTCTACAGCCTGAGAGAGGTCCCTCAAATCAAAGGGACTCCCCTGGCTCATCTCATTGTTTATGATTCCAGTCCGTGAGCCGATTTATTACCCTGAAGCCTCTGCTACGCCTTGCCATGCCTTTTGGGGCATTAATGAATGAGATGGTGGCTGAAGAGCCTCTTGATCCGGAGGCACAGAGGGTCCCATTACTAGCACGTGAGATCAATCAGAGGAAAGGCCGCAAGCTCCTATCAGGCTGCGGCTGAACCATTTATCGCTTAAGCCAAGATAAAGTGCCCCTTAAACGTATTACGCAAACAAATCGGATGTTGCTTATCTTCGCCTGAGAATCAGCGGCACTCACTGCTGGATCCTGGCAAAGACAGGTGGAGGAGTCTCTCAGTGTTGAGAAGAATGGAAGAGGTAATAAAGACGTAGGGGCTGGTTTATAGAACAAGAAGGGATCAGTGCTGCAGGCAAACTGGCGAGATGTACAATGTATGAATAGCAATTAGCATAAAGAGCCTACACAATGTGATGTGGGATCAGTAGCTTTCCATTGAACTCATGTTGAGAGCGGTTGTAAGTAAGCCATTAATGCATTTCTTCTTCAAATACATAATGGGTTCCAAATTAGGTTGCGACCTATCAAACGTTTTGCTATAGTAAGGATGACAAACAACAACAAGCGCACTTCATTCTAAATCATTATATTATAAGAAATGAACCCCCCCATCACCACAACCAGAGATTTGTTCACAGTTTAAGCATCACAAAACCGCTTACCTCACATTTTACCGTCCACCAGATCCATAACATAATGCTCGTCTATGAAACCCTAGAAAGCTTATATGTGGCAATTTTTGTGTTGGCATAATTCAGAACTGTGCATTCCACAAAAGCCCTGTATGACTCAACGAAGACGTCAAATCCATTTTAACAAAGTTAAATTCTGGTTGTAAAATTCCAGAATCAAAACTGAAACACTTAGTAGTGCATTTATGGGTGTGTCCCAATTCAGGGGCTGCATCCTTTGAAGGACGCGGACTATGAGGGTGTGTCCTTCGTAGGTTGCGTAGACCAGCGAAGGCTGAACTGAAACAAGATGGTCTGCTCTACGGCAGATTTCTTGTTTGCGTCACAGCGCTGCTGTTTCTGCCTTTACTGCTGCATCACGAAACACTGCTCCTGTCAAGATCTTTTAAGGTTGTTTAAAGATGGAGCCAGAAACTTACAGAGCTGGAAAACCACCCCCTCCCCCCAGCATTGCGAAAAAGCACCATTCCTGTCCATGTGCAGGGCAATGGTGTTGACCACTATTTTTTCCTAAAAAGTGTTTTGAAGAAGTGCTGATGTTTCTGTGTTTTCACTGCCAAGCATTCAGTCCACATTATCCCGATATCACAAAAATTGAACTCCTCACAGAATGTTCCACTGAACACTGTGGAATGATGCTTTTCCGTGGAAGAATTTTCTGCCCTGCTCCGTTCAAAAACAGTGCCTGGTTTATACTCATGCATTTACTGTCATAAAGTAAATGTTAAATGCAAAAAAAAGATACATTTGTTTCTCCACTATTCACAGAATCCACTTTTGTTTCCTCTTCTGTCTTCTGAGTATTTAAAAGCACTGGACTTGATGTGAAGGTTCCATTGCGTCGAATATTGCATTGGTTTATTTTGTCTGAAAAACCTGTGCTTGGTGTGAATGAGCCTTAAGAGTGGACTGTTTGGAATGTAGCATTGGCTGTGACTGAAATGTATACCTGCTCCCTCATTAGTACTGTGCCATGTGGTTGGGTGACTATTTATTTTACTAAATTGTGATACAAATGTAGGAATCAGTAAACGAATTTGGAGATTTTCATCACTAGCCTGCGTTACTACTCCCCAGTAACATAAGCCTTCCAGCAATGGTTGCTTGCAAGGCTGAGTTTGGCTTCTTAGTTATCCAGAGACGTTATGAGTGCAGGGAACGAGTATAAATTTAAACTTGATTTAGGTACGCACTTAATTCTTGGTCCATGACTGCAGTAAACCAGTAGGTTTTTGTTGTTTGATGAGTAGCTTTAGGGTCTTTGATTTTAACTGTACAGAGCTGCTTTTTTCCCCCCCAAAGTGTTTTTACAGAAGGTTCAGTGAGTGTTCTCTAGAGATGGCGAGTGCATTGTAGCTTCAAAATCACTCTGGAATTCCATTTTATGATTAAGACACTGTGAGAAAAAATGTAGTCAATAGTGCCCCAAAACACAAATGATGCAAGAAAGCCTCTGAATGCTCTTTCAAAGAAACCCAACTGTAGCTTCTTGGCCCAGGACACACATATGTGTGCGCATACCTGATACTGTGTTCACGATTGAATCGCTTGACATTTGGCTTAAATCAGTCCCCACCTCCTCCCCACCACTCGCAGATAATTTCATCAAACATTCATGACGGCCCATAAGCAGAGGCTTTCTGAAGGGCACCGTGGGGGTGATGGATAGCTCCCAGCCCCAGCTCAATGCATCTATATCACAGAACCTGCTGGAAAAATAGCAGCAGCCTCAGACAACTGCAGGATAAATGCACCTATTGCCTTCTTTCTTCCTGCATGTTGTGCCAGGCGAGCCCGAGATCAAGGTCATGTTATTTCCTTTGTTTCTTTCTTTTTCATTTTAGTTTCAGGCTCATTTAATAGACCTCTCGAGTGCAGGCCGAGAACATCTCGCACCAACTCAGCAGGCCAGACTGCGGTCAAGGTGAAGGCCGCAGCGTAAACAAACAAACAAACAAACAAGCTTGCGGACCCAGCAGGAATCGCACTGCCGGCTGCTGGCTTAAAAGTGCTGAGTTCTGTGCTACTCCGGACAGACGTTTTCCCAGTGTACTGCTTTTCCACAGCTGAAAGTTAGAAATAGCTGAAGCAGAGTCAAGCTTAACGATGTGAAGCAGCACAAGTACACAAATACTTGCCTCAATTCATTCATATCACGAATCTCAGTTTGACTGACAGCATCTGCAAACAACTTCAGCAGGATAACATGATTAGCTGCCTGGCTGAAATGGATTTGTGGCTTTTTGGCTTGGGTTTTAAAAATGGTCTTGCAATATGCGCTAACGGTGTGTCTGTTATGTTACACTTTATTGACCCTACAAGGGAAATTTCTCATTTTGCTGCCTAACTATGCCAATCTGGGAGCAGCACAGCATTGGCAGCAGAGCAGCATTGCCCAGAGCATTGGGAGGTTGTCCAAATACACAACCAGGAACACTCATGCAGTCTTGGGATCTGAACCCACAACCTTCTGGTTGCTGGTTTACCTCACCCACCACTAAGCTACCAGCCACCACCCTTCTGAAACTGTTTTTTTTTTTTTTTTTACATGTCCATCTGACAATATAGATACTATATAGATAACAGATGTGAGCCCTTCCAACCTGCCGTGGTATTTTTACCTGCAGAGCAATTTTTTTTCATTTTTGCATGCATGAGTGAAGCATTAACTCCACAGATATCCAGTCAACTCATACAGTCACACTAAACTCTACTTCAAGTGATCTAAATGTGATGATCCTGTTGGCCTAGCAGTTGCCGAGCAGCTCCTGCACTGTACTAACAGTGCATGTAGGCCACTGTTATAATGAGGCTTTTATGTGACACAAACAACAGTTACTTGTTATTGTGATTTCATCTCAGAAAACAAATTCTGAAACAATAAATGTATTACATAACTGCTCGATTAGAAAACGAAAGGAGGAAAATCTCATTTGCCATCAAAGTCAGAGGCAGTATGGACTGGATGCACAGTTGGTAGCACTACACTTACATGAATGTCTGGTGTGAATTTGGACTAAGGCAAGACCACACACTTGTGAGGGGTGTATGAGTATGTTCACAATTGGCAGGTTTGGTTGGATTCCTGACGTTGGTTTGATATTAGTATCTGTTAATCATGTGATTTCTCAGTGCTGTTGGTGTATTTATGTTGATATGTAAAGAACGCAATCTAACAGAGCTGAAAATTCAGAGATTCTCTGGGATTCTATCATTTTGATAAGAACAAATTTTAACTTGTATTGGTATTTCTAGTACCAGTGCTACCTCCTCAAAAGTTTGCAGACAGCCTTGACCTCACTTTCAGGATTTATCTGCATGTATGGATTTTATTTGCAAACAAACCTGCCTCAATTAATGTAGGTAGAGCAGTTTCATTTGTATGTTTACCACCTTTCTTGATTTTGTAAGCATTAGCTTTTTATTACTTCCTTTACTGTTAATCGCTTTTGCTGCTGTTTCAGTTGTTTTGTATCGTTTGTTTCTGCTTAAGTTAACGCTGTGTGTGCTGTTCTGTCTTCAAAAAAGTTCATCCTGAAACATAATGTTCAATGTAAAAATAAACATCTTCATTGTCAAAGTAAATTATTCAAATTTAATTGTCAAGATATTAATATTCAAGTTAAATGTCTGTAAATAAATCACAAATGTACTGTATTTTAACATAAACAGAATGGAAATTCACGAAAACAAATGATCGCTTTTATTTCACAGATGTTTGGGTTTATTTAGCAGTTGTTGCTAGTATTATTATGGTAAAATATTGTATATCAGAACTAGTTGAACTAATGAAACTGTTGAATTACAGTAAAAGACAGTATTTCTAAATTACATGACAGATATTTGCCATCATTCAGGAGACATATTTTTAGTGTTATTTAACAGGTTTTGTCTGGCACTCCACACTTTTCTTTTTTTTTTTTAAGAGTACATGATTATTTCTTGATATTCCTCTTAACCCAGCAAAAAGCTAGATTCCAGCAAGCCTTATGTGATAAGTGCTCCGCTCTCTCTCGCTTGCCCTCTCTTGCTAAAATATTGTGGTAATACAGCAGGGAGGCTGCTGCTCTCTGCTCTGAGAAGAGCCAGAGGAGAGCAGTAATTACCGCCGCTGAATTAGCGCGCCACAATCATATCGATGCTCAGAACACTCTCTGTGCCAGCAACAATGGATAGGAGCCTGAAAATAGGCCTAATGTTCTCTCTGAGCTCCAGGGAATGGATCTCGAATAGCTGCACTTATTGCACTTGGAGAGGAAAAGAAAGTGGCACAGAACCAGTCTTGGTTTTGGAGACAGCAATTAGCATTAAATTGAATTAAACAGTTAGAACTGCTTGTTTATAAAAAAAGTTGATGTCAGTTTGTAAACCTCCCGAACAGGCAGATGAAAAGAGACCTTATCAGTCCTGAAGGAAAGTGTGGTGTTACACCAGCAGCAAGGGAACTGAGCAAATAACACTATTTAAAAATAGCTCCACTTACTATATTGGAGCACTTTGTAGTTCTACAGTTGCAGACTGTAGTCCATCTGTTTCTCTGTTACCCTGTTCTTCAGTGGTCAGGACCCCCACAGGACCCCCACTGAGTAGATGGATCTTTCTCAGCACTGCAGTGACACTGACGTGGTGGTGGTGTGTTAGTGTGTGTTGTGCTGGTGCGAGTGGATCAGACACAGCAGTGCTGCTGGAGTTTTTAAACACTTCAGTGTCGCTGCTGGACCGAGAATAGTCCACCAACCAAAAATTCAGTAATATAGTAATTAAGCTTATTAGTGCATATAGTAATTCCACGGAGTTGCGACAGTGTTGCTACGAGGTTGCTATGGTATTCCAGCTTGTTGTTAGGACATTACTATGGTATTCCAGGTGATTGCTAGGGCTTTGCTAGGCTGTTGTTATAGAATCCCAGATGGCTGTTAATGTGTTGCTAAACCACTGCTATGGTATTCCAGATAGTTGATAATACGTGTGTATATACTGTTTATGTGCTTGTATGTATGTAATGTCTATGAGTGTCTGTCCTAAAAGCACAAGCACATTATTCCCATATAGGCTCTATGATTCTGCAAAGTTCTGTGGTTCTAGCTTGAAAACTGCAACCTGTAAAAAAGCGTCCAACAAAGCATAAAATAGTAAAAACAAAGGATAGTTAGTTTGGCTTTTTCAAGCCATCATTTAATGATATGTGAAATTAATGTAGACATGATTCTGTCAGTTTAGCCTCTTGAAATCTGAGGCCTGGTACATTTTGAGGCCTATTGGACTACAGTGAAAACTGGAGTCATTTTTAGGTTTTAGAAGTGTCTAATAAACATCTGGCTGGCATCGCTGGTGGATCCTGACCATTTAAGGGGTTAAAATATAGGTATTGTGTACTTTATAATGTCTAACTATTGACTGATAGTGTAAGCTTCTAAAAAGTATGATTAGTCAGGCAAGGTTATATTACACACCTCAAGCAAACGTCTCTCAAGTCATGAACTTGCCTTCAGTCCTTCAGTCTAAGCACTGATGGAGAGCCACACTTCAGGTAAAAGGTTCTATGCTGAATAGTGAAGCATTTAGTCTTCCATTGTACTAGCCTGAGCTTTTTCCTTCAGAGTGGCGAGTGGAAGAACTCCCAGCCATTAAACTCAAACAGAGCCTGAGTGAATATCCATACATTTCTAGCCCTACTTCAAAGGCTGCTATTTAGAACACCTCTCCATTGATTTCAGCCTCTCCACTATTGAAATACAATGATGAACGCTCGAGGGGAAATGAATTAAAGAAAAAAAAATGCTTTTGAACTCACTCCCAGAATGAGACGGCAAAAAAATAATAGCGGTGTTTGTAAAGTCTTGTCTTGTAAACTCTGAGGAAGAGAAGATGAAAACTGGATGTTCTCAAGGTTTTACAGCAGGCGTGTGTGAACAAATACCCATATCATCACTGTCTTTGATCTGGACAAACAGATGAAAAGCTTGTATCTGATCTGTAGAACATGAGCTAAAGGTCACTACATATGGATCACGTCACCATTATTCAAATGTCACGGCTGCAGGCTGAGAGTCATATATGGAAGGAAGACATATGTAACATTTACATTGACCTAGTTATTTCCTCTGGTCTTCCACTCACTGGCCACTTTTTTAGAAACACCCACCTTGTGCTTCCACTCACTGGCCACTTTATTAGAAACACCCTCTTTTTTCGTCCACAATCTGACCACTTTATTAGAAGGCCCTACTTATGTTAACGCATGTTCACGAACTGGCCACTTTATTAGAAACAACCACCTTGTACTTCCATTAACTGGCCACTTTATTAGAAACACGATTAGAAACACTTTATTAGAAACTTTATTAAAATGTATTAAGTGGCCACTTTATTAGAAACACCCACCTTGTACTTCCACTGACTGGCCACTTTATTAGAAACATTTAGCTCATAATTCCACTAATACCACTTTATTAGAAACACCTACCTTGTACGTCCTCTAACTGGCCACATTAATGGAAACACCTACATGCTCTTTTCTAATATCTGTTTCTAACTCTATGTACTCAGAAGTAACCAGGCCCCTTTGGAATGGTGGGGTGTTACCTGAGAAGGCCTAAGCAGCTGGCTGGCACATTCTGTCGTGAAAGACGACAGATCGCAGATAAAGCTCATGGACATATCAGTGGGAATAAATATGTGTATTTCACAGGCTTGGCTGGGCAATTTAAACCATTCTTCTATGATTTGCTCTCAGAGAGCCTAAATATTGGGTCTGTATAGGACGGAGCAGTGATAGGATAGAATTTACATTTAGTGCAACAGCCACGTCAGCATTTTGAAATAGTGCCATCAGAATAGACTAAATGAATGGCATGGGCTGATATAAACGAGTGAGTCAAGAAATAAAACATGTTAAGTTCAGTCTGAATGGCACACCCACCTCCTTACTTCCAATATCATTCTCCCCAGACAACCACAGAGGACAAAAAGAAGGGCCTACGAGAGAGAGAGATAGAGACAAAAATGGAGAGAGAGAGTGTGTTTAAAAGAAGGTCAAACCCATGGAAAACGTTTGCTAATCGAGCTTTGAAGACTTGCGCTCTAGCTATAGGGTGGTTACTAAATGAGCTGGAAAGTGCAAATAAACACAAGCGCTGACATTCCCTCAGTCCCTTTCACGCTTATTTACACCACTCCAATGGACTTGTTTTTTTTTTTCCTTTGGATTTCTGCCCAGTTATCTTTTCAGTATTAGTAGCCACCAATTCCCACCCAAATCTGTATGTCACCAACCAGTCTAGGGATCCTCCAGGATACATGATACATGAAGCCAGATACTACATTTGCATGCTACATTAGAGCTGTTTAAATTCAAAGGGGTGTAACGATTCACAGAATTCATAATTCAATTCAATACGATACGCTGGTGTCTCAATTTGAAATAATTTTCAATATCTCAAATATGACTGTCTAAAAATGTATCCTTTGTCAATAAACTTGTAACAGTGGTCACCAACCCTGGTCCTGGAGATCTGCCTTCCTGGAAAGTCTAGTTCCAGCCATAATCTGCTACACCTTTTCCAAGTAATTAGCTTCTTCATAGGTCCTTGATTGGCTGGATCAGCTGTAGGATATATCTACTTCTATAACATATATCCTTCTATAATACTATGAACTAACACTCTCGCCCTGAGCTAACACGCTAACAGTGAGCTAACACCCAAGCCTCCAGCCAATGCAACAACCACAAGCTATTGTGCTACCTTAGTACTGACATGCTAACCACAAACAAATACACTAGCTGTGAGCTAATGCACTAACAATGAGTTAACACCCTAGCCCAGGGGTGCACAACTTTGGTCCTAGAGGGCCGGTGTCCAGCACAGTTTGGTGATTGACCTGCTCCAGCACATCTGATTACATTTATCTGTTAATTGTCAGGTTAAGTGGGTGTGTTTGAGCAGGGAAACCTCCAAACTGTGCTGGACACCGGCCCTCCAGGACTGGAGCTGTGCACCCCTGCCCTAGCCCTTCACTTACATACTATGATCACTCTAGCTCTGAACTTACTTGCTAACCATGACCTAACACTTTAGCCCTGAGCTAACAAGCTAACCCTGACCCTAGCTCAAGCTAATGCGCTAACGGTGAGCTAATGCCCTAGCCCCAAGCCAATATACTAGCCATGAACTAACACTCTAGCCCAAGTGGTAACCACAAGCTAAAATGCTAATTGTGTACTGATTTAGTTAAGCACAAGCAAATACACTTAACAACCTAGCCCTGAGCTAACATGCTATACCATGGGCAAACATCTTAGCCCCAAGCTAATGCGATAACCACAAGCTAATGGACTAACTGCACAATAATGCACTGACCACTAGCTTTTAATGTTGGTTAATGTAAAGAGATTTTAGTCCAAATCTAATTTTGGTGTTTTTCAATTGGTCTATTTATCATGGAAAGAAGACTGAGATGCATGTTTTTCTCTGGACAGCGACTATATGCATTTTTCAATCGACCTTAACAATACAAGGTCATGTCAGCCTTTAAAACAAGACTGATAAAATGACTAATGGAAGCATTTCCTGGTTACCGAATTAAACTCCTACCTCTTTCATGTTGTGCATCTGAGAGGGAACAGTAGCCCACAAATGGGATCAGGGGAGCATCGTGATGGAAAGCCAGACAAGAAACTGTCTGAAGTCTTGACGTTTTCTTTCTGTCTGCCTTTGATGCTTTCCTCTTTCGTGTTTTCTTTGTTCTGAGAAAGTGACTCTGGCCTTGACAATGACTGCAGGCATAGCAGTGCTTGTTTTGCTTTGTTTTTTTTGTTTTTTTTTCCCTCTGACACAAAATGCAGAGTTTGAGCAGACTCTGGGAACGAAAGTGAAAATCAATGTGGCAGAATACGTTCCGTGTGCCTGAGATACACAGTAGCCTCCAGTTGTAGACAGGTTTGCAACTACAGTATCAATGCTGTTGGCCTCCGTAAGTGACTCTGCACTTACAGCCCTGATGTATAATTCAGTGAACAAATGGAGATTCACGGGAAGTCCTGGCACCATCCATCTAGTAACAGACTAAAACGGACTAAAAAATTGTAGGTAGTAGGCTGGAGGGACTGTGGGACACAGCTGTTGAAAGGTAGCCATGAGGTAAAAGAACAGAGGAGCAAATAGAAGTTTAAAGGCAAGATCTGAAAAGGTAAAAGGCCTAAGACCTCATTTAATTTCCAGTATCAGTACAATTAATTTAGTTTCCAGGACGTATTTCTGAGGAGATTAGATATGAGATGATAACCTTGAATAAGGAAGAGGAAAGTGAAGTGAAATAAGTGAAAAAACAGGAGTTTCCAAAACTTGAGTTTAGAAAATGATTATAAGCAATAAAGAAAATGGGACTCCTAACAACCACCCGCAACACCTGGTAGACACCAAAACTGCCCCCCATCAGATAAACAGTAACAATAACACAAAGCTTTCATCTTTGAGAGAGAGGAGAAAATCAAGCTGCTTCAGATCTGAAAACATCCATAGCCATCCTTCCACTGTGAGAGGACAACTCAGCGCTATGGGTCTGAAAGGATGCGTAGCTGTCAAGAAAAAAAAACAAGAAAATTATTACTACAAGACCAAAACTGGACATCTGAGATGTGGAGCGAGGTTCTATGGACTGAGTTCAAATTTGTAATTGGAATTATTCGGATTGTGAGAAGCAAAAAATGCAACCAACTTCTAATTCTGAACTTTGGAGGTGTGGCTGCAGATTTCTTTGAAAAACTGAAAGTGAGTCTCGTGAAAAGAATGGAAGCTGGAATAAAGGTAAAGAGTGGATACATTAAATACTGAAAATACTGATATTATATTTAGTTTTTGAGGCTTCTGGGTAAGGCTCGCTGAAATAAAATGAGTGAGCTTTATTTACAATAGGGCAGAACAAGGGAGTATATCAGGAAACTGAGAGCAGAGTCCATAAACAAGCAAGGGTCAAAATCCAGAGAAGCAAATACCAAAACCATCAAAGTCCAAAGGAAATCCGTCAGAGCAAATGTGGGCCCAAAAGGGTCAAACAACACAGGAGGTGTAAACAGGAAGAATGCTTAGTATGCAAAAGGCAGGGCTAATGGCAATACTTCCCAACAAGTGAACGAAACGAACAGGTACATATACACACAGAACTAATGGGAAGAGATGAGAGTGATTTTATTTTTAAGATTTTAATTTTGAGCTCAGCAGTTGCCCTTTACATTGTGTGACAATTTCGTGATGATTGCACCTATAGAAGTGCTTGAATTTGCTTAAAATAAAATCTTTATATTGACTTGAATTGTGAGTAAAGAATGTTTTTGCCCTCTCCTGTAAAACTAGGAGCTACCAGTTTTTCTTTGGACTGCAACGACATGCAAAAAAGAAAGTGGGAATTCCAAACGGGAGAGCACGGGTAGTTTCATAGGTGATACTTGCTAAATTGCATGGTTCAAATTTCTTGTCAGCAGACATCCAAGCTGAATTTAAGGCACCTGTAACCAAGATTAATCAGCATAATATATAGTAAACCTTATGGATCTCAACTACTACTCAATATTAAACCAGTTCTCCCTACATTATCCATTATACTTCAAGAAGAATCCTAAAACAAGGAAAGGAATATGTCTGCACAGATCTTTGTGCCAAGAATATGCAGAAAAGCATCCAGATATGTAAAACTCTGCTGTCCATCAATTTCTAACAGTAACCCTTTTCTTTATATCAAATATCTGGCAAACACATTTAATTTCAATGCTCATCTCTCTGCTGAAACATATAGTGTCTGTTCGACTTATCAGCTTCCTCACTCTTCATACAGAGACAATTGATTTGTGGCTTTTCTGAATTAGAATAATGGATGTATGTGGCAGTCAATAGAGTGCAGCCATTTATCTTGATTTATGCATCCGAGTGGCCCATCTGGCTCCTCCGCACATTACTCTTCACAGAATTCAATGAACACGCTGTTGTACGATGACTCTAAAAACATTAGCTCAGGCTTTGATAACAGAGATTGTAACACTTTATCTTATTGATTTATGCAAAGCATTCAGTTGAGCTAAAAGCAGTTGGATTTAAGGGCGTATAGTAAGTAAGAGTTTCTTTTACCTGAAAACTGATCATTTGGCGAAAGTCTATTTGAGATTACTTAACAACTCAACACAGTTTGGGGCAAGTTGAGATGATTTGTAGTTTTGCACTAGAGGTGCACTCAGTGTGCGAAATACCCCTTGGTATTTGGGGGGGGGGTCCCATGTTGGCTTGCAAATTCAGTATTGGCTGGCTGCTTACTCACTATGGAGCTTGCAAGTTGTGGGTAAAGCTGCTAAACAAAAGATAAACAAACATAAGTTTATTTAATTTATTTATTTCCCCCCCAGAATTTTGATATTCAGACATTTAGGGGGTCCCAGACCCCCCCAGGATGCCCTGTATTTCGCACCTTCGTTGCTCAAAGTTCTATCATTACTTGCATGACTATTAATTCTCTCAGTTTTGTTAGCTATCAACAGTATTTTGCTAGCTAGCTTGTTTCGCTTGTGTTGTTGATTGTACTACGGATTTCAAAAGTGCATTGAATAGAGGAATTTAAGGGTGAGTTTTAGGGGGGCGTCACCACAGTCCAGCACTAAAAGTTTAACAAGTTGTCCCTAGACGTGTATTCTCGTTACAAGATATTGTCCCCAGACTAGCATGTGTTACATCTCAGTAAGTACTCATTTAGTAAGAGGAACTGCCAACAAATGTACATGGACTGTCTGATGTACACTGCACTCTAAAATAACCACAGATATCTTAATCTTGCCTCTCGTGTCTATCTGCATCTTTAAGTCCAGTGGGAAACAAACAATTGTTTCTTAAGGTAAACTTAAGGCTTGCTAGTCACTAGTAGCAAACAATTGTCATCTCTGCACACTGTGACAAAAATAGCCTTTCAGTGCAAAATGTACTCAATGAACTGAAAAAAATATCATGTCATATTTTTTCAAAAATTTAGCTTGAGGTCATTTAAATAGTACATAAGTGGACTTTAGGCTTTGTGTTTAGCAGAAAAAACACTTGGACCCCCCACCTGCCACTACTGCTGTACATCATTACCACACACAGGCACTATCCTCGACTAATCAAAAGCTGCCCACAGTGTCATTGATATATTAGTTGATTAGTCTTTGCATTGCTTGTTTGGGTGGTGGTGGGTTTTAGGTGCCATTACTTGTTAGCCATCTTAGCATTCTGTGCAAAACTTAAAAAGTAAACTTCAGAACCCAAAGAGCCTTGGGTGATTGACTACATCTGGGGTAAGGGGAATATTTGTGCACATTTACTGCAGAACTAATACTTAAACATCTCAAAAGATCTCTCTTTTTAATCATCAGAGATATTTGAACTCTGTGAATTCACTCACTCACTCAGCATCATCCACTTTCTGGCACTGGTTGAAATGGGCATCTAACCAGTGCTGGAATGAAACGTTTAGTAGTAAAAACGCATTGGCAGGAATAGGTCCTTTGTACGATGCCGTCAGCTGTGATTGATGAACTTTCAGGAACGGAAGAAGGACAAAGACATGATAAAGCGTCCAAGAGAATAAGAGACGGTGAGAGATGGCAAGAGCAGATGCACAGGTGTAATCGCTCATAAATAAAGCATGTATTGCATGCTGCCTGTGATGAATGGCCAGTAGTGAAAGCTCCAGGGCGTCTCTGTGCTCCTCTCGCTGAGGTGTTTGCTCAGCAAACAGGTTCCAACATCCGCGGTGAAATTCACTGATGAAGTCTGTAGTTTGGTGCTGATCCCGGATGAGCTCCCCTATGTACATCTAATTATCTTCAAGTCATAAAATGACCCAATGTAAAATTTTAATCAGGTTGTATGATATATGATAATGAAAGCAGATACTAATGGTAGTCTATTAAGCATAATCTTGTGTTCAACCGAGTAAAAGTCTTTAAAAGTGGGATATCTACTGAGCTCTCAAAGTCAATCCCACTGTTGGAACAAGATGCTTAAAGAAGCAGATGAAATATGGCAGTTCATTTCCTTTGTGAAGGGAACCCATTAAGAGGTGGAGCGTATGTCTGGAGTGAAGATCGATAAAATGGATTAGAAGATGCCATTGAGTCAAGCATAGGCTAGAAGATGCCATGGAGTCTAATGTGCTATAAGAAGCAATTGCATTCTGTCTGGACTTACTGGAGGAACTGGATATTCTTATAAATTCTGAGCATGAATTACTGGCGGGTCAATAAGGTCCAGTGCATTTGACCCATCTGAATGACCAAGTGTGACTTGCATAGATCAGATCCAGCAGGGTTCATAATGATACTGTTGACCAGTCTTGTTGTTGCAATGGCTGCTTGTCCACACATCATTCAACCCCAAATTGAGGTGCTTGGAGTTGCATGGGATAGTCCTGAGGGTTGTATTCAGGTTTAGCACTAACATAGTCTCTAAGTTCTGCTGCCATGTCTAGATTTGTCACGGACAACCAGGTACTTTGGTCACTATATTTTGGTATTCAAAAAGAGGATACTGGGGGCGGGAGGACAGTACTGGGCAGACAGTAGAAAGCAAATGTCAACGTGAAAGTAAAGCCAAATTTCAGACATTTTCAGCAAAATACAGGGAGATTCACTCGAAAGAGGCCCTGAATATTGTGTTGTAACTCCCGTTAGGATGGAACAATCTGAACCAAAAAAATATGCTACATACCTTGACGCAGTGTAATCGATTGCATTACATGCAATGCTGGAAGTGATCTTCGTTCCACCCGGAAGTTGCAAATGGAGGTTAAATGTAACGTCGGCTGTCCGGCGCCTACCTCATCGCTCCAACGCAGGGGTATCCCAGCTTGTTCAAAGCTCCATAAACCGAGGAGCACATTGCATGTTGTTTCGTTCAGATTGATTCGTCCTAGCGAGAGTTATTGCAGAATATTCGGGGCCTCTTTCAAGTGAATCTCCCTGTAGAAATGCCTGGCAGATGCATCTTTTAAGTCCCCAAAAGTGGACATGTCCTGGAAAAAGAGGATGTACAGTTACCCCACCAAGTACCACTAAGAACAAATGCTGGTAAATCCCATGTGCCACAAGACTACAAGAAACTAGCTTTTATTTGAAAGCCACACATTTTAACTGAATTAACCAAAAGTGTTGGGACTTTATCGTTTTCTGGTTCTGTCAAAAAGGTTTGAATAATGTTGTGCTACAGAAGGGAACACAAACAGCACAGTGCAGTGAGATGTGGTTTCCAGCACAACTGGGACTGGAAACCACATCTACTGCACTGCAACAAATCATTCCCAACAGCACAGCTGCCATCGGTCACAATACCAGCTAATTCTTAAAGACAGGGAGCATGGCCATAATTTGGTTTCCCGGAAATTAATTGGGAAGCCCCTCGGGATGCTTTCTCACCAAGATGTGAGTTATGTATGGTGCAGGGCATGATGCAGGATCCATCACAGAAAATGGCCCTATTAGGCTGTTGTCCTTTTAGATGGATGGAAACATGAGTGATAAACTGAGGAGATGGCAGACTGCTGCAGGGAGCCATTTATCACCACATCACACGCTCCAAGGAGGTGGCGTAGAGGGCGACGTTGATGATTTTGGCCATTTGAAAGTGACGACTCTCTCCTCCACTGAGTTTATTTGTCTGTCCCGTAGCTTGAGGGCTGCGTCAAAGCAAATCTCTGATGAACGCATCCAAAATGATGCAAATAATGAATAGGAAGTGTACTTCCGTTTGGGTGTCTGAGGTTTTGTGAGGTGTCCAAAGACAGAGAAGAGAGAGCCAGAGAAGGGAGGGAGTTTGCTGGACTGTGGAGAGAAAGAAAATATACTGATTTACCATGCACTCATAAATAATTGCCACTTTATTATCTTGGTGGTGTACAGTCACCAGTGGTCAGTTTCTAACCACAGGATATTTTTTTGGACTCTAAACCTACATTTCTTGGGTGTGTTTACATTTGTAGTTTGGTTCCTTTGTTTCGGACCAAAGCACTTATTACAGCTTCCTTTCTTTTCAGGAGACTTGTGTTCAGTTTTTCAATGAAATCCAAATGAACTCTAAAGTTCAATCTTAGAAGATGGTTGCAATTTCTGCTTCTCACAATCCAAACAATCCCAAAAACATTCAATGATGTTGAGGTCCGGATTTACAGCCCATTGTTCTGAGAACACCAGCAGTTTTTTTTTTGTTTGAATTACAATTTTTTCCATCACCGTAGAAGGATAGCTGTGGATTTTTCAGATCTGAAGCAAAAATGGAGTTTGATTTTCTCCTCTCTCTCAAAGATGAAAGCTTTGAGTATTGTTTATCTGATGGGCACTGTTTTGGTGGTCTATCAGCTCATGTTTGTTTCTTCAATAACAATGATGGAATATTTTAGTGGAGATGAAAATTCCCTTCACAGCAGAGGATTCTCACTCCTCCTCTTTTCACCCATCATTGCTCACTAGCAGCTCAACACAAAAGTCACAACATTTTACAAAGAGAGAGCCAACAGTATCCTATCTAATGTGAGAATTAGTTATAAGTCATGGGGAAAAAACATTTTATTTGATTACACTGATTAAAAGTATCTGTGTCAATTTCCGTTCTGCCGGTGAAATGGCCAATCAGGGGCCCGCAGAAAGAGGTTAAAAAAGTGTTCCAAAGTGTTCCTTAAACAATGCCATAGAACCACTTTTGTCTAAACTGTGTTTGGAAAAAGTGTGAAGAACCTGTTTACGGTTTAGAGAACCTTCACATAATGTAGTTTCTACACCAATTTCAGGGTACCTCCTAGAATTGTCATTGCTTTGCTGAGAACAGTCTACCACCTAAATAGTATCTGGTCAACAGTGGTCCTGTGGACAAAACGGACCAATGATTAGTGGGGTAGAGGGTAAATGACAAAGTGTGCAGCAACAAAAGGGGGGCAGTCTCTAACTATACACCTACATAGTAGGTCTGTAAGGTAGGTGGACTTGAAACAGACTAGTGAGAAGAAGAACAAGGTAGGTGGATCTGAACAACTACTTGTTTTACCAGCACACAATACAGACAATCTAATGAAGAATCTTTGCAAGCCTGTGGGTCACCCCATGGATTCCAGAGGTGGAAAATTTAGTTCGGCCAAAAAAACTCATGAGGCAAAAGTAAAGGAGGACATTTTTTTTATATCCTCGATGGAATTTTACAAGTTGAAAGATAACAATTCAGTAGAAATTAAAGAGTCTTTGGCGTAGGCCCCATACCCTCGCTCGGATAGAGACCGCTGGGGCGGAGCCTACCCCCGGACAACCAGACAGGGACCCAACTGGTGGAGGTGGGGAGGAAGAAGGGGAACGTCAAAACAGCAGAATAGGTACGTAAGTCGAGTCATTTTAAAGACAGGTACAGGCCTTTGGTTGGTCAGGAGTAATGAATGAATGAATGATGTAGCATCAGAGTGAATTTTCACTAAATCCATATCCAGAAAGTAAAAATCCTCCCTACAATTTTGTTCCAACTGCCTGGACACCTCTACTAATGATCTGAGCTAACTACAGAAGCCAGGCAGTTGGCACAGAATCCAAGAGAGAAATTTCATGGACCTGAATTTACCACCTCTGATGGATTCTAAGCCCCTGAACTGACCTCAGTCATGAAATGTTCTATCCCTAATCTCCGAGCAGAGAAAGGGATTATCGAAAACATTTCCTTTAGTGTAATCAAACACTCCTTTTTATCCACAGATCCAATCAGAATGCTGTGTAGGGCTGATCCATGCATGATAACTAAGAGCTTAGCTAGGACTTGAGGCTCTGTGAGGACATGTACCCAGTGCTAACATTACACAGAGAGAGTGGAAGGCCTCTCATTTGATCTCATAAACCCCACTTTTTCCCATTTCGGAATGAAAAATCCACCTCCGTTCATAATTAATCGTCAGGGGGACTAGATTATTATCTGAAACAGAAACGGGGAAAGCAGAGACGAGATGATTACTAGATTAAAAGATATAGCATTAATTTTTGTGCATCCTCTGTAGGACTCTGTGGTATACAGGCATACTTAAGGACTTTAATAAAACACTAATATTCAGAAACTCAAATTCAAGCTGAACAGGATTTCGTATGTTAATTAGCACTACAGCACTGGACTCTGCCATAGGAAAGGGCAGAAGGCTGCAGGACACTCCACTCCATTTATGAAGCTCAGATCTTTGACATTTATGTCCATCTCATAAATATTCTTGGATAAGCGTTTATTAAGGCATAAACACAAATGTGGTGATGTCGAAGGTCATTATACATTCACTACTGAATTTTTTATAAGAAAACTTGTATTTCCACTGACCACTTGGATTCTACCTACTTTGCAGGTCCACTATATGAGTGGAGAATTGCACAGTTATCCTGGCAACATGGTCAGAAACAGAGCCATGATGAAGGGCTAGAGAATGAGTAAAAAATAAAAATAAAAAATTGTGCATCAACAGAACAAACAATGGAAACCCCTAAACCAAATTGGTGAGCAAACATTTCTAAAAATGCCAGTAGTGTCCCAGTTAATCTTACCTGATTGTTACAGGAAACTGACCACTTTATGGGTCGGCCTACTTTATAGGCCTGCTATGTAGATAGAGTTACAAACTTATCCTGGTGTTTTTTTTGCCAGAAGCTGACCACTGATGAAGTGCTAAAGGATAGGTAAAACAAACTGTGTATCATGAGGTGGGCTACAGTATGTAAAGCTGGCAGTATACTTCAAACAATGAAAGAGCAGTGAGCAACAGTGGGCACCCCTTGTGGCTGGGTGAGGTGACACAGGCAGCCATGTGACACATGTGAACCAATAACAGTCAGCGGGAGGTCTCAGAGTAAACAATAGGTTGATTACAAATTTTGTTTAGCTGGTGGAGCACACTGTACTGCATGGAGACAAAATGGTGTGTCGCTTAAACCAAAAGGAAGTTGTATAGATTCGAAAGACCTTTTTCATTTGAAACGTACTGACAGCTTAACTTTACATGAGCGAGGTGGAGCTACAAGGTAAAAGTGTCAAATAAAGTTGATGGTGTGTGTAAATCTAATCTTTAGTACGACTGTAGGATTGTCTTTGAATGAAAAACCCTATGATGAATTCCAAACACATTCCAAATTTAACCCCACCAATCCTCATCTGCAAACTAGCTTTCAGATTTCAGCAAGTACCTTGGATGAGTGAAGAAACATTATGAAGGTCTAGCTGCCTTGACTGACAACTCCACAATCAGGGTTTTCAAAACCATTCTGTGCCGGATTTTCTAACCAATTTAAAACTGTCACAGATTAAACCTATTAGATGCTTAGTTTTCCAACAATAATCGTTTGGCCCTATTGTGAAACAAAACAGTGCTGCAATTTATTCCACTGTCTAGACATAATACAAACATAAACAAACCATTTGTAGCTTCTGACTGTGTTTTCGCTATGGATTGCTGGATCTTGCATTGAATATTATAACTTGTTCTCAAAGCATACTTAAGTAAATGACCATGTTGCATTATCCAGGCATCATCTGCATGCTTGATGGGTCTGTTTGTCCAATCTGACACACACCACACATCATTTTTGCATTCTGTGCAGTAGCTTAATTGTGCCAGCAAAAAAATAAACTGAAAAAAATAAACTGAATTGAAAAATAAACTCCACCTCTTTCCCCAGACGTTATCCATTTGCCAAGACACGTTTGGTAACGTCTTTAATTTTCTTCTGGAGTATGTAGCTAACAAGCACAGCAGGTTTCAACCCCACCAACTATCATCTCGTGAACTGCATACCTAAATCACTCGTTTTGCTATCAATTATGCCACAGCCATCAGTGGCTGGGAGACCAAGCCGGCATAACAGGGATCATTCTGGGTGGGTAGTATGGCCCTCACTCTCCCCCATCACTTAGCATGATGTTAGGCAACTGATGCTAGCTAATGTATCAGAACTGGCAGGTAGTGTTGAGCCATTGGATGTTGCTGCATTAGCAGCGGTTTAAAAAGATGTGGTGGAGCGGAGCTTCACATGACTTGGAGGAAGCACCAGCTAGCCTTCAACCTCCCAGCTAGGTTACATTGTGTGACAAGGGAGGCCTAGTCTTGTGAGGAAAGATGGATTCTATAATGAGAATGTTCTGGAATGTGGTGCAATCTGACACTAACAAGGTTATACCCCCTCTAAAACCCACCACTAAATTTCCTCTAGTTCATGCTCCTTTAACATCCGAAGTACAATCAAAAACATAGGCAAATTAAACTAGCTAGCAAAATGCTATTGTAAGCTAACAGAACTGTTTTCCCCTTGTAAGTAGTAATGTTTATTATATAATGTTTGTGTTCTCCTCACATGATACATGATCTACATGCTTAACTGACATTTTGGGAGGCCATGCTAACTTAAGTGACATCCATGTGCCAACAACAGTCTTGTTGTCTTGTCAGACAATGTTGCCAAGCGCACCATCACCCCCTACTTTGAGCTCCGCCTTCACGAGGCATTGGATTGGTTAAAAATGTTGCACTCCGTTTGTTCCCACCCTAATAAGTTTACAATCCCACTCACATTTAGCTCAAAATCTCTCATGGTTGTCCCCAGATGTTGTCGTTATGAGATCATGTCTGGCCTTGTGAGAAAAGGGGATCTGAACGTGACAAAATTGGGGAGAAAACTAGGTACAAATCCACAATAAATAAATAAAGCATGCTACTGCATGACTCATTATGTACTGATGAATTACACCAACATTTAATTTATTGTATGTATTCTGTTTGGTGTAAGTCAAGAATGGAAAAAATATGGCACAGATGTAAAGGATGTTTTTCTTTCTAGAAAACAAGACCATACACAACAACAACAACACAACAACAACAACTTTATCAAATTCAAATCATAGTAAAATATCTCCTCTTCTACTGATAAACACAAATGTAGTATTGAATCTAATCACCCAATGTCCCACTAGTGTCAATATTCCACAAGTGAAAAATAATTGTAAAATTACACCATTCTTTTGATATCATTGGCAATAACTGCAGCTTCGAGGGGTCAAAGTTGGGGGGAGTGTAATTACCTCCGTGGCTGGTGTGAGCTGAGGTCAAGGCAGAAAATGGAAAAGGCGTGAGTGAATGTTGGTGCGGCGCAAACAGCGAGTGCAGACGCTTCTGAAACCAATTTCAGCAGAGAAGCCGCCTTTCGCTTGAGGATATATTGCATTGTTCTTCTCTAGGCTACAGTTAGAGCGTTATGTTTGAGCAGCATTATCCCATCATCCGCTTTGGTCTGTGTAATAACAGCTACGTTTCTTCGGTGACCCGTGAGGTCCAGGACAGCTTTTTTTAAAAAAGCACTCCAACTCGAGCAAGAGTACAAGGTTTAGGCAAGGTTCCCCAGCTCTAAACATGGACAGAATCGGAGGTTTTGTGGCTATCATTGCTTTCTGTTTAACTAAAGAGTGCACTTATGGTGCTGTAGCGTGTTCGGGGACTGTGTTTGGGGTTATTTGGGGTTTGTTTGCTGGGAGAGCAGCACTGGGAGCCGCCATCTTGAATTCCAGCAGGAAGAACAAGAGTCAGGGTTGAGCGCTTGAGCGGTGCGAACATGCCGCAGGCTCACCCCTGGGTCAACAGCAATGTTAGCATTCTGACCATGTGTGTATGCAAAGCTGTGGCTGATACAGCTCAATAAAGCACCCGACTTGTAAATAGTTGAGTTTCTCTCCTTTCTTTGTAGCTCAGACGTTACAAATGGTGTCAGAATGTAAAAGGTTCATCTTGATGAGAAAGACTCGGACTGTTCGTGCTAGCAGCTAAGCTATGCTGCATGGCCCTAAGGGAGAAAGGGCGCTCTGTCGTGATAGAAGAGAGGAAGTTTGCGTCTTCAGGAGAGCCACAGCGCGGGGGTGGGTCATGCCACCTGGAGGGAGCAGTGAGAAAGCAGTGTGGTGAAGGGAGAGTGGTGTCCATGCTTGCAGGCCCAACTAGCGGGAAGGCTAGTTGCATGGGGCGCACCATTTTCCACACTCACATAGTCAGAGGGCGGCCTGGGTGTGAAGGGTGGAGAAGATTTCCCACCCCCAGGCTTGGAGGCCTATATCAAGTGGGCCTGCTCCGTAATTTTGTACAAGCCAAGTATGGTATAACTGTATCATGCAGTGCATCTGTACAGAAGCACTTTCATCACTCCTTTATTCATGCATTTCCTTTAATATTTTATCTGTTTTGAGCTTTATTGTGCAAGAGTAACCGGATGTCGACTCACCCCTTCATACCAAGCTATGTGAGTATACAAACCACATAACATGATTAAATCTTATCATTTAATTATCATCAGTAGCTCATACTCAAGATCTTCTCATTTATCCTGTGGACGTCTATGAATTCATCTTTGGACGACCCACGAAGCTTCTTGGCATGTTATATTTAGCCGTGATTTGCGCTCCCCATTGCGCTGCTGACCGCACGCACTCTGGGACCTTCGCAAACAGATGGCATTTCACTGCAGATTTTGGAGCACCATGCCCCGGAGCATAGCACCACTACAACGACCTAATCTGTACCCATCCAACCATGTTATGGTCCTCGACCCAAAAAAAGAAGAAGACAGCCTGAGGATGGACTGGCACATTTTATAAGCAATATGAAGGAAAGGACTCCCCTGCAATGGTGAGACAGCAGCTTGAAATCTACAGATCAAATAGTTTTACTCAGTCCTATGTAAAATTTGAGGACCTCTGGTTAAATTATGTGTTTGTTGTGTGAAAATAAATGAACATGTCCCCTACGGAGAACACACTTCTGCACACTTTTATGCATAATGACCTGTGAAAAAGTTATGGCACCCAGGTCAAATGACACATTTGGTAGATTATCTACATGAAAATAAGGTAACATTCTCTAAAGGGAACACACTTAAATATGACATCTTTCTGCAAGATTTAGTGCATAATTTCTATTTATTTGCTGCCTTTAAAATATTGGAAAAAATACAATATGAAATACAAAATGGACCATAGCTTTTGCACAGGCCACATTTAATGTGTTGATGTTATTACTGCAATTTTAACAATAATAAGATTTATATTTTTGTGTGTAGTGTTTTGTGGAGCTTTATTAAATGTGGCCAGCTTAGTTTTGATATTATAGTTCTTTGTAATTGATTTTTTACAGATGGCATGCAAAACAAACTGCACTGTTCCAAGTGAAACGTTTTGTTTTGCTAAAAATAGTCTATTCAACACTTCCAAGCCTAGTATAAATAAATAAGAGCATTTTGGTCAGCAGTTTCCACTGAAGAACTTTCACCACCAGGGGGAGCTGTTACATCACAGAGAAACATACACTGTCCTCCACTCACCCCTACAGTATGACGTCATGCTTATTTATGGTTCTGATGAAATGGGATGTACTTGACCATGATAAACACAAAAACAACAACTGGAAGTTCTTAACTCACACGTTTTAGAGGTGGGAAGTGACATGATATATTAATGGATTTGTACTTTTCTAAGTATTTTAAAATGATACTTTTACATCTATTAAAGAATATTTGTGAGGAATTGACTTTGTTCTCACTGCCATTTTAGTCTTTTACGTTTAATTACCAGTTTCTTTTGTTGGGTTAAAGTTGGGTTGTTGGGTTAAGTGAATTCCTCTAGTAGAATCTTGAAATCCATTTATGAGTTCTCAACAAATTTGTTTGGATGAACTCTTTGGTTCACGTCCCTTGCATCCAAAAATAATAACATCAGCAGGCTTTTCGGGATGCCCACATCTGAGTCAGAAGGTCTAAGGTTTTTGAAATGTTAATGTCTGTTTAACTATGTCACCACTAACATCTCATTTCAACTATGAGTCAGATATGACTCTGCAGTTAAGAGTCACAGTAACAGCTAAGGGATTCTACGCCAGAAGCAGCATCAGTGTTTATTTAATATCTTGTCTTGTTAGTGGACCATAAGAGATTGTAGTCCTGGAGATTCCATACAGTTAGTAGAAGGTTAGATATTCTGGTCCAGTTAGTAGAACACTGGAGATTCTGGTCCAGTTAGTGGAACATCTGAGATTCTGGTCCAGTTAGTGGAGCACTGGAGATTCTGGTCCAGTTAGTAGAACACTGGAGATTCTGCTGCTGTTAGTAGAACAGTGGAGATTCTGGTCCAGTTAGTTGAACATTGGAAATTCTGGTCCAGTTAGTGGAACATTGGAGATTCTGGTCCAGTTGCTAGAACACTGGAGATTCTGGTCCAGTTAGTAGAACACTGGAGATTCTTGTCTAGTAAGTGAAACACTGGACATTCTGGTCCTGTTAGTGGAACATTGGAATTTTTGGTCCAGTTGCTAGAACACTGGAGATTCAGGTCCAGTTAGCAGAACATCTCAAATTCAGGTCCAGTTAACGGAACATCTGAGATTCTGGTCCAGTTAACGGAACATCTGAGATTCTGGTCCAGTTAGTAGAATGCTGGATATTCTGGTGTAGTTAGTGGAACAGAGGAAATTCTGGTTCATTTACTGGAGCACTGAAGATTTTGGTCCAGTTAATGGAACATTAGAAATTCTTGTCCAGTTACTAAAAAACTGGAGATTCTGGTTCAGTCATTGGAACATTGGACGTTATGGTCCAGTGAGTGGAACATTGGATATTCTGGTCCAGTTATCTGAACGTCTGAGATTCTGGTCCAGTTAGTGAAACATTGTAAATTCTGGTCCAATTAATTGTGTGGAACATTGAAGATTCTGGTCAAGTTAGTGGAACACTGGCAATTATGATCTAGTTAGTGGATCATTGCAGGTTCATTGTAGATTCTGGTCTAGTTAGTTTAACACTGGAAATTTTGGTCCGGTCAGTGGAACACTGGAGATTCTGGTCCGGTCAGTGGAACACTGGAGATTCTGGTCCGGTCAGTGGAACACTGGAGATTCTGGTCAGGTTAGTGGAACAGATTCTTTTCAAAAAACAAAATGGCCTCTTAAAACAACATAGATCACATTGTAAGTATATTTTTGTGGTCAGAGGTTATGCAGTTCTTGAGAAAAGAAATTGGTAAGTTCTTTAGAACTGGATAATGAAACTGTGGTCATTTTGGTTCCAGCCCAGTTAATGTGAAACTAAACAATTCCTATATGATTCACCAAACACTGTAAAATCAAAGCTTTCATTCTGCATTTTAACCTTACAGTCATCGTTTCATTTCAGTCTGTAAGACACAACCCCTTGAGCTCAAGGTTAAATGTCAGGTGAAAAAACAGAAGTGAAGATTGAAACATTAGCTGACGTATGAAGTCACACTGTCAGAGCCGAGACACCACACAGCTGGTTGCCTTCAACTTTTTAAGCTGGAACAACTTCACATTTTTATGGCGTACTTCTGCAGCATAAGGGTTTCTTAAGCGCTGAGTTTCTGATAATGATTCCTTTCACAGTAATGGGAAAAGGGGCAAAGATATAAAGGCTATTATCGTTTTATTGTATTTGCCAGCAGTTTGCATTGCAAATAACAGAGAAGAAGGTTCCATATGGAAAGGCCAATAGTTTCTGACTTTGTTAAGTAGCTATAAACGACTTAGTTGACTACTTGGAGAAATTTCATTATATCAAACAAACCCAAAAGGAGAGCATAAAAGTTTGTGGTTCAAATGACGCGAGACTGAAATTAGTAGTAAAATGGGAGCTTTATGGTTAGGTTGCCTTGAAACAGCTGAAAAACAAATAGGCCTCGTACTAGATCACGGACATAGACACTTGAACCTTCACCCTGCATCCTTCAAAAAACCCTACACTCCTATCAACAAAAACTGATAAACAAATCTAGGCAATCCCCCATCCACCCCAACAACAGTTGTGCAACAGACAGACCCTCAGACTAGGAGACAGTCACACAGCTAAACACTCAGACGCAGAGACAAACCAACAGACAGACACAAACATTGACCTTCATATATAATCCTGTGCAGAGCAGCCATCATTTGTGGCTCAATGAGAGCTTTTTCTGAAGTTTTTCAACCCAACTCCATAAAACATCTTTGATATTTGTACGTTTTTTTCCTGCCACTAGCACGCCCTCTATTTGTACTTCTTTCAAAATCTGCAGGGATATTTTTCCACACCTCTAAAGTTCAGTCTTAGAAGTTGGTTACCTTTTCTGCCTCTTATAATGCAACTCAAACACATTAAAACATCCATCCATCCATCTATCTTCTGAGCCGCTTATTCTTCTGAGTCATTGGGGGTGCTGGAGCCTATCCCAGTGATCATTGGGCGGAAGGCAGGAAATACTCTGGACAGGTTGCCAGTACATCACAGGGCAGACAGACAGACATATACATTCACACCTAGGGACGATTTAGCATCTCCAGTTCATCTGACTGCATGTCTTTGGACTGTGTGAGGAAAGTACCCGGAGGAAACCCACGCAGACAAGGGTAGAACATGCAATCTGCACACAGAAAGCACACCGGTCGCCCGTCCGGGGAATCGAACCCAGGCCCACACATTGTACAGTGTTGAGGTTTTTGAACTTCTTTTAACTCTTCACTTTCTTACGCAAAGTGGATTGTCTTACATCTAATCTCCTCAAAAATATCCCCCGAGCAATGAACAATGTGTACTTGACTGGAAAATAATGCAGGGTGGCCTCTAACTTTTGCTCAGTACTGTACAAAAATTGATGCTGGACTACATGAAACAGGTGTTGTCATGCACCAATTTTACCACTTTTTCAGGAAATTAAACAATACATTTTATGATCTGTGATGTCACCTTGAACTGCATCAATGTCTAAACCACACCAAAACGGTCTCATTTGTTTGTGCTACCTTTGTACCATCAATAGAAACATTTGTATTTTTTCAAATTTTTAATTTATTAAGCAATAATGTTTCAATGAGTTATATCACTCAACATGCCCCCAGCATCCAAGTCATAACAAAATAGCCTCAGTTGTTTGCGCTACATCTCAGAATACAGTGGATGAGCGCCTTTATCATTTTAGTCTATCGAGGAATGCAATGCAAACCAAACCACAACAACAAAAACCACTTTCTAATTTTATTGTTTTAAAATGTAATTTTTTATGTGAAATTTGTAAATGTGCCATTTGCCTTGTGTTTGCTAATCACTTAGCATTGCATGTCTTGTGTTTACTAATCACTTAGCATAGCATACTTTTGTTCCCATAGCAATATATTCTCTCAGCTCTGTATATAACACATCACACCACTCAGCAAATGTACAATAAAATGTTTCCCAAGACGTGGTTAAGCTTATAGACCACCAGAGGTCATAAATGCGATAACAAGCTGCCAGTTTTTCAGAAGAAATGCACTTGACCTCAGCTACGCTAGTCGCAGTGAGCTAATTAGCTAGCTAAACTGCTAGCTAAACAAACTTTGTAATGAAAACTCTCAGAGAAAAGTCAGAGAACTGCATTCATAAACTTTGGGAAACATTGCTTTGCTGAAAGTTTACAAAGAGAACCATCATTCTAGTTGCTAGTTGTGCAGCTCTTAGCTTGCTAACTTGCTAAAGTAAAGCAGTACACATTCTACACTTTAGTGAAGACATTGGTTCTATATAGAACCATGAAACACTCAAAGAACGGTTTACATTCTTAACTGGTGAAATTCTTCTTCAAATTGGTGTTATGTGCTACGTACGTCTATATAGACACTTTTTGAAATGTCAAGCTTGTAACAACAGAAGAACCTTTTTGGGTGCTATATAGAACCATACCCACCTTTTGAAGAACTGTCTTTTTAAAGAGTGTAGTTAACTACATGAAGCCCAACCCCAGCAAAATGAATGAAGTGATGGATGAAATGGACGTTTCACGGGATCTTGGGAACACAGCACATACTCCTCCACTTAGCTAATCAATTAGCTTATTGCTATGCTATCAAAGCTCAGTGTATGTAATGTTATAGGTGTTTTCCAGAAGCATAAAGTGCCTCAGTGGTATAGTAAATCTTGGCCCGTTTATGACCTGATCCAGTCATAGTATCGCTACGTACAGAAATAGGCCTCTGTTGAAAACAAGCCACATATAAACCACCAGATGACAATGAATTATAAACATGCAGTGCCATCTAGTGGCTACAGAGTTAAATGTACTGCACTGTCCACACAGCCACATATTGTTTTAAATCATACCATTTAAGTAGCTTTTGATTTAAAAATAACAATGTCATATGGCCACCAGGTGGCAGCAGAGAGGTTTAGACTGGGTCTCCAAACATTTGTATGCTCTTACATTAACATTTTCCATTAACAAAGGAAAAATGAGTAAGACTTCATAACGTCAGCAGCTGAGTGTGCTAAGCTCACAGGGAAAGGCCGTTGAAGAGAAAACGAAACTAAGATTTTCAGGGAAATACTGCCATTTCTTTCACCTACAGCGATAATGGGAAGAACCCAGGGTGATGTCATCTTGCAACAGCAGCACCAGGACGAGGAAAAGCCCTGGTGAGGGAACGCTGGGCCGCAGTAGGCCGTTTTTGTAAGCAGATAGTGGAGTAAACACTACACAGGTGTTTGTGGAGAGGAGTTGACATTAAACAGGTCACCAATGAGTCAGTGGACAAATAAGGAGGACTGCTTTAAATCCCTTAGTGCACTGCCAGAGTAAACCACCACACATTAGTTTGTTTAATATGTTATGTATGTTGTGTGTAAGTACCTATGTGTAATAACAATATGCTCCATGTGTATCGTATATGTAGATACCTATGTGTAATAATATCATATATATATAAGTACCTGTTTAAGAATTATATACCTATTATATATGTGAGTACCTGTATGTAATAACAACAACAACATCATATATACATTTTATACATGCAGACACCTAGATATAGTAATATGTCCCATATGTATTATATATGTAAGCACCTTTATGTTTTAGTGATATGTCCGATATAAGACCATAGGTCTGATATAAGACCACTAATGAAAATGCTTCTGTTCTGATTTGTGGATGTGTATATAATGATAACAATAATAATAATAATAATAATAATAATGTCCCATATGCCCATGTATTATCTATAACAGTATCATATATGCAATTTACATATATGTAATAATTATATACTCCTGTCATTTATATATGGAAATGATAATTTTATGTAACAATATGTCTTGTTTAATATATATGTAAGCATTGTATGTGACATGTTCCATATGTATTATGTACATGTAAGTACCTACAGTGGGGTTCAAAACTCATGAAATGCTGAAGTTCACCATAAAAATGCTTCTGGTTTGCTTTCTTTACGACTCAAATAAGAAATCTGAACTTTGTACAAAGGCCTTAACAAGGTCAGTGTCATAAATTTGACTAGTGGCCTAGAAATAGTGCAGGATCTTGAATGCATCTTCTGTATTTTACGCGTGATAACTTCGTTTTTAATTTTTTTCAAAATTCTAAAATGTTCTGTTGTTTATTGCCAGGTTTAAATGAAAAAAACTTCACCCTATATGCAATAATAATGTCCCGTATGTCATATAAATCAAAACTCTATGACAAATGCTTCAGCAGAAATGCTCTAAAATAACTTGAAATGAGATCTTGTTCCATTGACCTCCATTCAAATTCATTAATTGCATTGTTGCTGTAAATGAGTCCCTGTTTCTTTCTGGTGAAGACATCTTTGTCCTAAAAAATGTCCAAGAACATCCACACACAACCTGCATTACTACACTTGTGAGGACCTCACCCTGACTCAAATGACACTGTAACAAAAGAGTTCTAATCCTAACCTCAACCACCTCAAGCAAAATGAATGTTTTGGCTGTCTGTGGTTTGGAAAACAGTTATATAATAGCAGTATGTGATGCGTGTGATGTTCAGAAGAAAGGCCACACCTGATCTCATTAAACACACACTGGTTCTCATGCAAACTACTGCTGCCATCTAATCACTCTTCTCATAAAAGCTTCCAGCAGGTCTTCTTATTCCATGTAATTTCTAGTATTATAGTTATGACCTCATATTACTGCATGTGAATTAGTGAACAATCCAGCTTGGTCACGGTTTTGCAACGTTTACTCATACGGTGACTGATTTACTCTGAATTACGGCCCACAAGATAGACATCAAACACAAACACACATGTACACACACACATAAATGATTAACGTCACAGATTTTAACACTGTTGACTCTTCAACCATCCATTGTAGCGCAGGCTTAAGACCAGCTGCAGCGTCCTGCTGCTATGATATGACATAGAATACTGGAAAATTTTATGCACAATTAGTGTCTATTTGCTGAAATCAACATATTGTAAAATATATGGATGTGTTAATTCCACGTAGAAAATCAACAAAACTGACTTTGACTGAGGTGCTCATCGTCAATCTTATAAGTCTACCGATTATTTGGATGATTAAACAATTAGTATAAAAATACACTCGTCCAATAAAAATACACTTAACTTAAGAATAACAGTCTTTCAAAGTTTACAAGTGCTTTATTGGAGAAGGAAAAACAAAGAAGCCTTTAAAACACGTCCTTAAAACACACAAAAACTCTAAGAGGTAAAAAGAAAAAAAAGGTAATACTTTATTGGAGGGTTTTATTAAGTTTAAGCTCCTTTTGGCCCAGATTTGACTTTTTGAAATGGTTTATTTGCTGTGCATTAAGCTTTATTCACTGTGACCTGTATTAGTGCATAATTGGAGATCTATTATGTGAAAATCACTAAATCATTAAGCATTCAGAGGTGTTTAATTTGGTCCTAAAACATAGAACAAGTATGTAAAATTCAACTAAAAACCAAATAAAGTGATTTGTAAATCTACTTTGACTTGTATTTAAATGAATACAGTACAAAGACAAGATATGTAATGTTCAAAGGCCTTAATAGGCCAGGATTGGTTGAGGTGTGCCACTTTGCCCAAAAACGCATTAGCAAATGGTTAATAATGATCCAACAGTTTAAGAATCTCATTCCACAGCAAGTGATTGCAAGGATTTTAGGTATTCACCCTCTACGGTGGATAACCGTGCCATGCACCCATTGCCTGGGCCCCAGTGACGGCCGTGAGAGCTGGCAGGAAGGCAGGGCCTGAAACCTGGGAGAGGATGAAACCCGGTAATGAAGGTGGGAAAAGAAGAAGAACCGTGAGGGAGTGGTGGACAGCAGGAGTCCTGAGACCCAACTCCTGGGAAGCGCCTTCGGTCCCACTGCAAGGCCACTTCACTAAGCCTCATATTCGATCCCGGTGGCCAAGCCGTGGAGCAAGGACAGGTGCATGGCACAATAATATTGTCTGAACATTCAAAGGCTTTAGAGAAATCTCTGTGTAAAAGGTACAAATGAATGCCTGTGACTTTCGACCCCCCATGTGGCACTGCATTAAAAAACCAGCATGCTTCTGTGGATATGAATAATTTGACAATCTGCTGTCAATAAACTGTCGCTAAATCCACAAATGTGAGTTAAGGCACATGCACAACAGAAGCCATATGTCAATGACATCAAGAAATGCTGCCGCTAATCTGAAATGGACTGACACATAGTGGAAATGTGTATTATGGTCAGACATGACCACCTTTCAGATTGTTTATGGAAATAATTGACAGCGTGCTCTCCAGCCCAAAGAAGGAAAGGACCATGAAAACTGTTACCAGTGTAAAATCTAAAAGCCAGCATCAGTCATGGTGTGAGTGTATTAGTGTGTAACTTGCCCCATTGTGAAAATACCATTAACACTATGCTAAAATATATATAAAGACTTTGGAGCATCATATGCTGCCTTCTAGATGACGTCTTTTTCAGGAACAGCCATGCTCATTTCAAGCTACCTTCTGCATATATTACAACTGCATAATCATAAAGTGCAGGGGCTAGACTGCCCTGCCAACAGTCCTGACCTATCTTCTAGTGAAGACACATAGTGAAGTGCAAAATAGCACAATGAATGCTCCACATGGTTGCACAGCTGAAGAATGACAAAATCTGCTTTCTAACATTTTCGAAATGTGTTGCAGGCATCAAATTTGAAATGAGCCTATATTTACAAAAACAAAAAAGCAATAAATATCAAATATTGTATTTTTGTACTGCTTTCAATGTTGTACAGGTTACTTAATGTTGGTAAATTGTAATGCATTGAAGTTTTACAGCTATAGTAAACACAAGGCACTCAAATAACAAGTGTTAGATATACAAACACAGCCTGCAAAGCACACACGTACAACCAGTACGCACAATTATACTCGCTTAGAGAAGAAAAGACAAATGCTGCAAACAAACTCAACGTGTCCATTTGGCTAGATGTAGCGGGCAGTTGTCTCCAAAATTAAGTGGCCCTCGTCTGCCGGCCTGCTGCTTTGGCCCGCACCAAAACAGAGGGAAAGATAAAGGGCTTCCAAAGAACGCTAAATTTAGCTGCTCTCACCCCAGAGTCACACAAATCTTCACCAACAAATCCTCCTTCGTCCCTCTGCTGAATTGTTTTACTGAGAGCAAGTCAGTGCCAGATTAAACAGACATTGTGTTTGCTGCTTCTGCCATTGTTATTAATGTAAGCAAAATGCTATGAATCAGCAAAGACATGTTTGGAGTCTAAAGGTTGCTGTTGGTGTTTTGCACTGAAACTATAAGGCTACAGATGAAAGCTCATATTCCAGCTAACACATCCAGCAAACTGCATGCCTGAGTATCACACATTTGGGAAAACTGTCAAAAATACAGACAAAATGAGGTTTCAAATGGCTGTTTTTAGCAATGCTAACCTACTTTTGTCCCTTTTTATAGTCATACAGTGTCAGAAACCACATAAGCAAGTCTTACTTATCAACGCAACATGGTTTGAGGGAAGCATGAGATGATTTAGGCACGTTTATGTGGTTTCTGACACTGTATGACTTACTGTTATCTATAAAAATGAACAAAAGTAGGTTAGCGTAGCTAAAAACAGTAGCAGCCAATTTGAAGCCTTTATTTTTATCTGTATGTTTGGTCTGTTTGTACCCAGTGTGTGGTAACCTAGGCATGTAGCTTGCTGGAGTATTGCTGATTGCTAATAGGTGTGACTTAAGCTTCCATTATTAGCTACATTAGCCTTGTAGCTCCAGTGCAAAAGTGAAGAAGCAAAGTTCACTCCCAAGTGGCCTAAGCGATCTTTAGAAGATTGGAAGTTCAATGCCTGGTGATGCCCTCCCTCTCAGCAATGCTAGCCATTCCAGGCATCTTCCATGGTGATTATTTACTTGAATTAGGAATTAGTGTTCTCCTCCAAGCGTGTTGAGATGCCCAATGATGTTGTATTAGTACCACTTGGAAAAGATGCAGTGGCACTTTACCCTTCCAGAAGGAGACCTAGCTAGCAGGTTGGAAGTAGCTACAACTAAAATGATGTGGAAAATCAGGGAAGTCTTGACTAGATTGTAAAGGTGGAAAGTTGTGTACATTTGATTTTTCATCAAACTATTTTTCTTCAGTTTATAAGGCTTGGTCAAAAGCTGTATGGAAAACTATTGCTTAAGATCATTTGCCATCTCCAAACGTCATTCATTCGTACAAGTGGCATTTAAGTTAATGGCCAGGATTATGCCTCAAATACCAGCTGAGTCATCTGGCATCCATTTCAGACAATACAGTTGCATGCATTGTGGTGTGAAGCTGGTGTTCATGAGGAGACTAATTTGTTTCATCACTCCAAGTGGCATTAAGTGGGATGGATGTGTAAACCACATTAACTCACTGGCTAAGCTCTCTGTGAGTTACAATGAATTAAAGCTTTAACCATAATGTTCTATTGCTCTTAGGACAACTAGGCCAAGTAAATATCCACTTTATTAGAAACTCCTCCCTTCAAGCTTTGCTTTGCTGAAGACTGAAGGCCATCTGCTGACGCATGATTTGTGTTAGCCCTCATCTAGCCCTTCATCAATGGTCAGTTTCTGAGAGGTAGAGCAAGCTAAGCCCATACCAAGTTCCTCCAGTTTCTGACCACAGAGCTTCTCTTGCCTTGATTTTTCTGGGCGGTGGACGACTTTCAACCTAGTATGGCACTGAGCACCCAAATAATATCTGGCCCTGGGTCCAGAAACTGACTAAAGATGAAGGGGGTAGAGGGGGGCTGATAAAGTGTGCAGCAACAGATGAGCAACAGTTTGTAATTGTACCCCTATAGAGTGGAGCTACAAGGTAGTTGGAGCTCATGAAGTGACCAGTTAGTGGAAGCCCAAGGTAGGTGTTTCTGATAAAGTGGCCAGTGAGTGAAAGGACAAAAGACGTGTTTCCAAAAAAGTGGACAAGGAGTGCAAGTAAAAGGTAGGTGTTTCCAATAAAGTGGCCAGTGAGTGACATCACTATTATAATCTTTACATGTTCATTGTCACTATGAGGTCCAGTGAAGTGGTAAGACTGACTGACCTTATGAGCGATGGTGGAGCATTCCAAACTTGTGAGTGTGTGTGTGTGTGTGACATGAGTATTAGTAGGCCAGGTTGGGTGTGAGGTAGGGTTGATGGTTCATGGCTCGGACGGCTGATCCTCTTATGGGCTTTAGCTGCCAGGCAGCAAGGCTAAGCTCTGTAGGGTTTCCCACCCTTTAAGCCCAGCAGCTTCAGAACCGGTTCTGTCCAGTGAGGTAGTCTTGTTCAAAGTAGTGGGTGTATTCTGACCAAGACAGAACTGATATTTGATTGATAGATTTTCACCTTTTGGAAGAAAAGTTGGTTCCGTCTTGGACTTACTAAGCCAACAAGATAGCTAATGTGCAAGCATTTAAGTAAATTACGTAAATGCGGCAAGCTTAGTTTAGTTTTATAGTTTCACTTTGATTGTTTTGCCACATTATAGAAGCATGTACAAAATAGTAGGTTTAGCAGGGCATGATGATTGGTGGGTGGGTCATTGACCCACTAAATGATCCCCTGATGCAGGCCTCAATTGGACACAACTAAATTGAAGAGAAAATTGGGTAAGAAACCAAAATCCACATCTAAGTACAGCTAAATACGTGAATCCCTTACATATCATTTGGGTTTTCAAACCTAGGGTTTGCAAAATGTTTGAGATTGGAAACAGACTTCTAGATTAAAAACAGGCATCAATAGTGGAGAGGTGCTGTTTTGCCACTTGCCACTATAGAAGCATGTACAAAACAGTGAGTTTAGAGGGATTTGATTGTTGGTGGGGCATTGCCCCACTAAATGGCACCTTATCAGCAGGAGTAACAGATAAATATGTATACATATCATTTTAGCTTTCAAACCTAATGTTGCAACTCTCAGGTGGGTCAAGCAAAGAGTTGTAAAACATTTAAGATTAAAAATGTTCACATTGACCACTAGCTCTGAGAAAAGTCAAGCACTTAACAACCTGTGAAGTTGGCTAAACAGACTTTTAAAGACTAAATTTTGGCATCATTTACCACTAAAATAAGTGCAGCAGGAAAACATTGGCAGTCTGGCACTCTATACAGAATCATCTAATGCTAAGCCGATCGCCTCTCGTAGCACTATGTTAATGTTATCTGCTCTAATGGAAGGTTACACTGGGGTTATGTTATGCTGGACCTCCTCGCAAGGCTCAACTTTCTTTTCAAAGCACTTTCTTTTTTCTTCTAAAAGCCTCATCTGTTACACAATCAGCTTTGTTAGGATGAAGTTTTATGAAGGAGAGTGGTTCTTGCATTAGGAAAAAGCAACAGCTGAGACCAAAATAGCACAGCTGACAGAATGTTTAGATGTTTTATAAGATGTTATTTATAGTGCCACTTGAAAATCAGATTTTGAAACAGACACTCATGCTATGATGTTAGTGTTTGCACTGTACTGCCACGTGCAGGAGAATTCAACACCACCGTTTACAGACAAAAAAAAATGGTGAAAGAGCTAATCAGACTCAGGCCCAAAGACTTTCTTTATGCCTTGCTCAAAATAGAGTGATATAGGAGAACAAAAAAAAAAGAGGAAAAGTGTAAGAGACCTTCTTTGGAAGATTCTCCAGCATTTGTACCATCCAACAGAGCAGATACAAGAGGGTTTCAGATGTTCCAAATATTTGAGAGGTTTCAATACTTTTGTTCATCCGCTATTCTAGAAATTTGCTTGACGAAGCTCCGATCTACATCTGACGTGAACAACAGCATTCCAGGGAACGGGAAAATTCTATTGGTCATAATCTATCAAACATTTAAAGCAATGTTTCCATATTCCAGTCCCAAGGTCCTCCAGAACTGCATAGTTCAGTGCACTAATAGACATATTTCAACTGTGAGCTAGCTATCCACTATGTACTGTAGCAAACCAATACATGAGGTTCTGAGAGTGGAAATTAATGCTTTAGACAGGGGCGTCATCTAAAGAGGGAATTTCTAACAGAAATAATGCGTTCATAGTTTAGAAGTGAGTAAAATTAGTTTATTTGAGCTTGAACTGTGTCCACCTTCAGCTGGATACTGTCTTCTGTCTTTGGTAAAATTTGTAGTTAAGGCTAAAGTTATGGAGAGTCCGTCTTATACAAGCACAATTTAGCAAATCCTCAGTTCAAATTACTTCCACTTCCAGGTGATCAGCAGGGAACAGGGTAAATTTCTCATGTGTAAACATCAAAAGCAGACACAGAAAAGTTGATACTGTACAAAAGTTACTGCACCTTAGTACACATGCAAATGAGTATGTCTAAGCATTTAGCCTAGCAACTTACTGGTTATCATAGTTAGCGATTAGTTTGCGTACAGTGGTATATAAGTGTAGGTAGGTGTACTGGCATAACTTGGCAAACCAAAGTAGTGTCTTTCTACTATATGCTATTTTACTTTGCAACTACGAAATATGATGTGCCATGGGCCTGACTGGGAATTCTGAAGTAGTGTGGCTAGGCTAACTATGGCTATGTTTACATGCAAAGTTTTTTGCCAATCCGATTGATTACGCTCCGATTACGCTAGATTAAGACTGTTGAGGTGTTTATGCTCACTCTACTCAACAATCTGATAGAAAATCTCCGTTTACATGCTCACTACAAGTAATCAGATCCAAAATGATGCACATGTGTAGAGCACTGCTTAGTGTAGATGTCACCATGAAAACAAGCATCACGTGAGTCCAGTCAGAGTGAGACAAGCAGCAGTGAGCAGTTCTTGTGTTTTTAATTGCTTCAGGAAAACGTCCTTCATGTTAAACGTTATGAACTTTCACTATGACGTGATGCACATGCGCAGAACGTACTTAAACTTTCTGATTGGGAATGTAATCAGATACAGGCATTTACATGGTTATTATTCTTCTATTTAACGGATTATTTACAGGATTCCTCACCTCATTCAATTGGACAGAAATTGTATTCTGAATGGCCTCAATCGGACTAGTCTATTCTGACTGAGGTGTTTACATGGACGTATTCTATTCCAATTGAGCTATTAGTTGGATTATTAACGGATTATCAGGCTGCATGTAAACGTGGCTATTGTATGCCTGACAAAACAACAAAGTGATTCTCAGTGTCTAAGTTAATCAACTTTAGTTTAGTTTATAACATCTTCCTTCCTAGCTCAATGGTGTAGCTTTCAGGGGGAGGGGGTCTAGAGGGGTCTAGGCCCTCCCATTTGGATGGCAGGCCATTATAGATTTCAGTCCTCTGACAGCTCAAAAGTCCCCCAATGCAAAAGTTTACCTTGCCCTTAGACCATTCACCCCAGACATCTACACTTAGAGCTGTTAAAGTTAGGCCCACATGCTGAGGTACAGTGCCAGTTGTTATACAGACTAAGCAGTTAAAGCAAGGTCAACAATCATTGGTTAAAATGTAAATGTTTTTCTCCAGATATTGCAGCTACAGTAAAGTATGCAAGTTGGTGGTTCTCAACCTGACTATAGCGATGTCTCTGGGACATAATGCTTCCTAACCTGGCCCCTAAATCTGTAACCATGCCCCCTCTAAAATGAAATTCTTGCTAAATACAACATTTGGTCGTACCTTGGGCGGATCATTTTTATGCGAGATTGATCACTTGAACACTGTGTGTACGTCACCTTTGACAGTGATGCACTGGCCTTCATGTGTTTACTCTTCTTGTTACACTAGCCTTGGGTTTAAGGTAAACTTTTGGGAAGGATGGACACAAAGCTTTTGGGAAGAGGAGACACAAATGATACATGTCTCTGGCCTATGATTGGACTTGGCCTAGTTCCCACTGGTTACCCACCGTAATCCTTTCTAACTGTAGCAGTCATATGCCTAACTTAATCCCCCCCCCCTCACTATACAGGCCAGAGTCCCATCATGAGACCCTCATACCCTGCCAAAGACCTCACCCCTCTTCACCCCACATGCTTTGTTCCCTCTCTTTTTCTTTTATTCATTTTTTCTTTCTTTCTTTCTTTGGTGAACCTTATACCAGTGTCTCAGATTTGTTCCTTTGATGCTAATGGAGACTAAGACTGAGTTCGATATAAAGGCATGACTGTGAAAGCATGCAAGAGAGAAAGAGAGAAAGTTAAGGAGAGGAGATGGAGGACAAAGTAGAACAGACAACAAAACAGACCAAACAGTTCCTCCTCCACATTTTCCAGTATTTAAATTTCACGTGTTACTCAAAGGCTCCCGGAACACTGAAGCGTTCTGGAAAGAGCCGAGAGTCAATGTAACTATATGTGCCAGTAAATTCCCTTTTGAACAGTGATGAAATCATGTTATTAACATTGTTCCAGTAGACCTATGAACAAGCCACTTATTGCATAAAAGACAGCCTATCCTGCAGAATCACAAAATCAATGTCTCTCCACACCTCATGGAATAGTATTGCCTGTCAGGGCTTGGGCCTATGTGCAATAATGACTCAACGATGATGAAGATAACATCTTGCATCAAAGGAAGCCGTGCGACTGTACGGTAGAGGTGACAACGTTGGTTCCCTGCTTGGCCCGCTGCCTGGGCTGATATGGATCTAACAGCATGGAGCAATACAGGCTTCCCTTTCCTTTATCAAGCTCTTGCCAAGCCGCTGATGGATGGGCGGCGGTTGGAGAGGCCTGACTGCTAACGTTTGCTTGCGTTATTGTTGCATTTCCTGAGAAGGCCGCCACCTAAAGGAACGCGTGTCAAAAGCTTGCGTGAATCAAAGGCTGGGAGCTTCTCTGGAAGAGAAGAACAATGCCTGAGATTAAGAAACTGCCATGAACGTCTAATATCGCAAATGGAGAACATTTCCTTGGCTAGCTTTCAAACAATTGCTACAAAGAAGGCCCTAAAGTGACATCAAGGCCGACAGACTGGAGACAGCATTACCAGAATGGCCAAGAAGTGCCACGCCAAACTACAGCATGTTGCTGTCACAAAATGAAGACTATGAACCGTTCATCTGAGATAACATGGTCCAACATGTAAGGACGAAAAGTGTTTCCAGCCAGCACACAGCCCACTTCACCCAACCTGACCTGATATCAGTTGCCAGAGAGAGAACCTATTGACCCAAAGGCCTTCAGCCTTTCTGACCAGTTGATGCTTGTAGGGTTTAAATGTGGCCCACTCATTTGAATTGGCCATACTGCTGACATTATAATGAGAGCATTATTGGTTTTACAGAGACGTATTTGACATTGTCTAATGTGCGTTTAAACATTGGACTATACGGTGGGGTAATCTTAGCACAGAACAAGCCCTACCAATGAGTAGTTTGATCAAGCGCTATTACATCAGAGATATGACACTATTCCAGCCTTCCAGGAGCCGTGAATCATTCATCAGCAGGGAGGGGTGGAAAGGCAGAGTATTGTGGTCAGTACAAAAGACAGCACTATCTGTCTGTCTAACTAATCTCTTACTCATCAAAAAAAAACTGCTGTGGTAAATTCTGCTCTTCTTTAGTTCTTGTATGTATATACACAGATTCACCATCCACTTCCCTTGGTTTTCCATTTGGTCACTTTATGACGGGTCTTTTTGGTCCTCTCTGTAAGTGTATAATTACAGACTGTAGTCCATCTGCTGTCATGCACAATGTCAGCTACCCTCGCCTCGCGTGTCAGTGCTAGCAAAGCTGGATGCAAAAATGTTTAAAGCAGGTAGAACTAATGCAGAAACATAAAATTAAAATATTGTAACTTTCAGGTAGTAATACTTCTAAAAATGTTAATACCAAAAGGTGGAACAACTTGCTATCTTTACCTTGAAGATGTAAAAGGTTTCAGGTTTATGTTCACGTTCACAACAATTCAGCTTCCCCACAAGCTCTCAAAGCCCTTGCTGTTGAACCCTGGACGCATCGCTTCACATCGTGCAGCGTCTAAAAATTTAAAACCATTGCTTTTTAATGGAGGTATGCACAACATTGCTGACGCAGTGTGTTGATATGTGCCTACCTTCAATTAAAGCCATATTGAGACCACAGAAAGGCTGTGAAGAGGTAGTAAACATATCAAGCGTGATAAGTGATGAACATTTTATATGAGGAGAGTGTAAAAAATGAACTTGTACCTGGCATTTTTGGGCTCTTCCTGCTAGCCTTCTACAGCAGCGCTCAGGTTTCGTCTACATATATCTGGACATTTAATAAAAAAGCATTTTTTCTCTCTATTTTCAAAAAAAACTTTGTTCACATCAACAGCAATTTAGAAAATCTCTGTGTCCTCATGAAAGCACAAAAACACCTTAAAAACACGCACATGCCAACCCAGTACAGGGCAATAATATCTCAAAAATGTTATGCCATATACCTCAAGAAGAATATTGTGAGTGCACTGCGCAAAGAATAGAGCGAGCCACAAAGCTACAGCAATGTTTCTACCAACATGACAGCAGCATAGACTTTGATCTGCAGGCCATCAGACCTCCAAAATTTAATATTTCACACAGATTCAAAGTCTGATTACTACTAGAAAATAAAAGCTTAAAAAACAAAAGAAAACCTACCTGAGTTGAGGCTGAGTTTTTCAAGATTAGGTTAGAACTTATTTTGAATTTGACATTAGTTAAAGATCATGTCAAGTCATATATCTTTAAAATCATTAAAATATTTAATTTTTGTCATCGAGGTTACATGACTGTCAATTTACAAGTTTAAATGAACTGAGCGCAGTCCATTCTGACACCACTGCACTACGTTTAAATGAAAAAGTTTCTAAATTCAATAATAAACATGATTATAACTCCCAAAATCACCCCCAATTGTCAAGCACAGAAACAACCCAGTCGCCAGCCATATTTCAGACAAAGTTTTGCATGTGCAGGTTAGCGTCTTCACAATGGAGAGCATGTTCAAAAAACCTCAGTAAGAAAGAAAAACACCGTTTTCATGTAAACAGAAGGCCAAAATGCAGAGAAATGGGCAGGCAAATGATAAAACTCCCAATCATTGCTGGCTTTATGTATTACTGCACCAAAAATTTGGTTTCAGGTTTCTATAGTTTGTGTTACCTGATGGACTACAACTACCATAAACACTAGAATTTTACCTGTTAAGAGATGAGGGGTAAATGTTGTTCAATTTTTGCAGGAATAGTTCACAAATAACTGACTACAACTTCAATGAGCGTTAGGCTAAGACAAAGTACTTGAATGCATGCGCGCACATATATATATATATATATATATATATATATATATATATATATATATACACACACACACACACACACACACACACACACACATACACATAAAGGCCTTTTATACAAGGAATCCGTGTTTTTATTTTTTCTCGTAGCACATGCACTAGCATGGTCACATGTATATCTTTGACTGCCAGGCCAAGAGTGGTACGCCACTCAAAGATATCCAGCCAAGAGCAGTAGCAGTGTGGTCAGAAACTGACCTCTGATGAAGGTCTAGAGGTTGCAAAAGATGCAGCAATTTGTAGATGTTTCTAATACAGTCACATGCCAAAGGCGGTATCGTTAGAACAATCACTGCAAATCACTGTTTATTACAAAGAGGCAAATATTTGCCATTATTACAAAATTACCTTTTCTGCACACAATCGGGCTGCACTGCAGAAACACCCAGGGGAGTAAATAAACAAGGAGAGAAATGGATATATAAATAGGAGGCAAGTTGGCCTATTGTGCAGCCGCAGGGAGGGTTTCCTCCTCTGGCTTGAGCCACCCCAGCACCTGTGGAGAAGAGCAGGAGAACAATGGCAAGGCCGGCTGCTGGAACTGCCGCGAGACAGCGAGTCTGCCAGCAGGCCCCTCATGCACCCCTGGGGAGGGAGGCGTCCAGGGCCGCACAGGAAGAGGCTTCTCTTGGCCGGACAGAATAGACAGGACAGAGGCCAAACAATGGACAGAGGACAGCGCTGACAGAAAGGCCCGGGCAGGACACTTCCACTGGGGTTAGATGCCTCGGTGCTCTGCCCAAAGAACAGACAGTCCTTATTTCGCTCAACGCACATACAGGACAGGGCTGCAGGTCATGAGGCGCCAGACTTTACAAGAGGTTCCCCCGGGGGAAGATAGAGGAAGGCTTTGTTAATTACTTTTTATTAGGCTTTAGGACAGAGATGAACATAACAGGTGTAGTTGAAAGCTTCATACTGATTACATCAGTGACACCGAGCCATGATTTATACATCCGCATAGATCAGCTGAGAAAGTGAAAGGAGACGATGCTAAATATGATCAGATCAGCTACTAAATAAATTCCACTAATGAGTGGATTGTTGTATTTATAGTAGTACAAGGTGGAAGTTTCTAATAAAGTGGCCAGTATGTGGAAGTACAAGGTAAATGTTTCCAATAAAAGTGGCCAGTGAGTGGAGGCACAAGGTGGGTGTTTCTAATAAAGTGGCCAGTATGTGGAAGTACAAGGTAAATGTTTCCAATAAAGTGGCCAGTGAGTGGAGGCACAAGGTGGGTGTTTCTAATAAAGTGGCCAGCGAGTGGAAGTAAAAGGTAGATGTTTCTCAAAGCGACCAGTGAGTAGAAGTGCAAAGTAAATGTTTCCAATAAAGTGACCAGTGAATGGAAGTATAAGGTGGGTGTTTCTGATAAAGTGGCCAGTGAGTGGAAGCACAAGGTAGATGTTTCTAATAAAGTGGCCAGAGAGTGGAATTTTTCCTTGGGTTTCTTCATAGCAGAGTGGTGCAAGCTTTATCGAAGTTATGATCATTAAATGAGCATCGTTAAATGGATCAACAATAAACACATTCTTTCTAGGAACACCGTGCATGTTTTGCATTACACTCCAGTTTGGTCACTTTTTCCATATCGCGGTTTCATTCATCCAGGGATGGGTCCAGAGAGGAGTCCATTTATCACATCAACACCCCCAGTGAAGCTTTTGGGGGACAGGAAAAGGAATTAGCACAGCATCCCCTGCTGAAATGTCACAAATATTTTGCTTGGGATGTTGATTGTGGGTATCACCAAGGGGACAGGGGTCAACTCCGACGCACGGCACTGACGCCATAGACATACATACATACAGTCAAACATGGACAATGGACTGATTCATGCTAAGCAAATAGTGGGCCTCTCCATTGTAACAGGGCCCTTCCATTGGTGGCACTAGGCAAGTGACTAAGGAAACAAGAATTCGCACAACATTCCAGATTCTTTGTTTTGGCTGAACTGTGTGTATGTAGTAAGGGGGGAATCCAGACAGCTGTTTTTTCAAAGCCAATGCTGAAAAAGCTTTCAGGAAGTTGGTCCTTTGGGGAACACACAGTGTCAAACCAACGCAAATGAAGAAAAACCCTTGGAACATGCCACTCTGTGTCCGTCCGCCACTCGGAACATACCACTCTGCGCCTGTCCTTCTGACGTTGCCTGCTTTCCTGAATGGAGCCAACCTTCTCTTCCGCAGTGACCTCTGTGGTGCAGAGGATAGCATTTTACGCCCTTCTCTCCCATATAAGAGAAAACCATGGCTATCGGATGGCTTTTAGACCCAAATCCATTGAGACACTCAGTTACTTAACCTTTTTAACTGCAGCCTTGTTGTTCAGTCTTTAAAATCAGCCTGAAATCAAACATAACCTTTAGTTGAACCCAGCTACATAACACCATGCCATAAACATCTCATCTCATGGAGGTCATATGCTGTCATCACATACTGGACATAATCCAACAGTGTCATTACAATCATCGTTTGATGCCATGATGGCTAACTAGAGTACAAATTAGCATGCAACACACAATGATCAGGCATAACATTATGACCACCTCCTTGTTTCTACACTTATTGTCCATTTTATCAGCTCCACTTACTATATAGGTGCACTTTGTAGTTCTACAGTTACAGACTGTAGTCCATCTGTTTCTCTGCATACTTTGTTAGCCCCCTTTTACCCTATTCTTCAGTCGTCAGGACCCCCATGGACCCTCACAGAGCAGGTACTATTTGGGTTGTGGATCATTCTCAGCACTGCAGTAACACTGATGTGGTGGTGGTGTGTTAGTGTGTGTTGCGTTGGTCTGAGTGGATCAGACACAGCAATGCTGCTGTTTTTAAACACTGTGTCCACTCACTGTCCACTCTAAGCTCTTATACATCAAACATCATGGCAATTACCTATAACGGTAATATGATACCTGCCATGACATGTTCATGGCATGTTTATTGTCAATGTCATCTAGCAGGGTTCAAGAAATGTGTTACTGACCTTTGTCTCTGGTCACATTAAGTACAATTTGTCATATTGTGGCATCCGTCACTGGCCGCCCGTGGCCATGCAAAGAGGCTCTTGGGAGGTGCCACGCTCCCTATAAGAAGAGAGACATTTGCTTTGATGTTGTTGCGGATGTTACTGGTGCAACAATGTTTTTTGAGCTATTCTGTGTTGGGCTGTGGGGTAGTTAGTGTCAGGTCGGTGCCTAAAGTCAAACTGTATGGCTAGAAGTGACCTACCTGCATCCCATCTGCTTGAGCAGCACTGGTCAGCAGTTCTCTCTTGCTGCCTGTTCAATGAAAGAGCATTTCCGTGCTTGTGCAATGTTTCCTTCAGGTTCTTTTTCACCTAAACGCTACAATAAATACAATGATACAATGTTTTTTAAACTCAATTTAAATTTTAAGTTTAGTCTTTAGGTTTAATTGATTTAGTGAATGTTAGGAACAACAGCGTAGCTGGTCCCAGATCAGTTGGAAATGATTTGTGCTGATGTAAGAGCCACTGTAGCTCACCAGCTGCTTCAGACACATGAATGAGATGAAGAGAGGCTAAGGAGACCAAGGCTTAGAAACCAGACCCCCAGGCCTTGAGCTGGACCATCAAACGCAGACCTCATTTTTGAGAGCCAGATTCCTGCGTCAGCTTGCTCTGAGGCAGCACTTCAGCTTCCTGATCTGGAATGGTTTACTGTAGTGAAACTTACAGACTTTTCTTCGCAGTGGTGGTGATAGGAACCAGGAGGTCCATGTCTACAACCAAGTATAGCCATTTTATTTACTATCCAAAATTACTAGTGAACCTACACGTCTTCCCAGTTTTATATGTAAAGTTGATAATGGTAAAATAGTGAAAAATATGATTTTTTGGGAGACTATTTTGCCTCACAACACCGTGCATGTACCCCTCCACCACAAATGTGGCATTTAAAAATACACCTAAGGCCAAAATCTTCTCAAAACTGCAGTAGAACTGAAACTGTCTCAGGCATCAAGCAGCGTATTCATAACAACTCTGGGTAATAACTTTCCGTGAGGGAGCTTTTACAGGCATTGAGCTCTTCAGACGTCTGGGTCCTATCACCACCAGCGTAAACTTGCTGACTCAGCCTTCTTTACAGTGGTGGTGATAGTAACCAAGGGTCGTGATGACTACAACACAGATACTTTTATTATGTTCACGACATAAAACCACCAGTGAATCTTTTTGTCCTTTGAGTTGTTGTCTTTGGCCAATATGTTGCCTCCCAACGCCCTGCATGCACCCCTCCACCACAAATATGGAGTTTCAAAGCACACTTCAGGCCATAACCTTCTCAAAACCATCATAAAACAATCCAGTGACTCTTCAGACAATGTTTCAGATGTCTGGTTTCTATCACCACCACTCAGAGCAAAACTAAGAACTGAGAATTTCACATCAAACCACTCTGAATGACTCTGTTTACATCTTAACGATATAAAAGTTGCAGACATTTGGAAAAATCCCCTTTAAAACAGTTTCACCACCATGACAAAGAATCTGCAAGCCATAATCTTGGCTCACGAGATACTATGCTGCCTGTTGTTTGGGACCGTAAAGCATCCTTAGGTTTGAGAAAGGCGCTACATAAATTTCACGTATTATTATTTGCTATTATCTTTGTGCTTCTGTTTCCAAGGCGGAGATGTTTCATCGTTTAAGGAGACGAACTCCAGCTCCGTCTTCGTCTTATCGAGCTTGGGTAGCGGCGGAAGAATGCAAGCAGCTTTGCCATTTATCTGCCACTAATAACCCCTCTTGAACCTCCGCTTCCTCTCAACTCTAACTGAGCCAAGCAGTCTGGAAGACTTTGTCTATACAGACGTGGCTTTATATAAAACGGTATCTAGGCAAAAGAGACTGTTGAAGCAACACAATGGGCCACAAGTCACACGCGACAAGAGGTTTTTTTCAGTTTCTCTCCTCCCTTGCTCAACGTTTTTTCATGCTAATCGCCTCTCTCAGTTCCTCTACGGCCTGTCCTCTTCGCAACCGGTTCAGGCTGGAACCAAGGGCGAGTTCCTCTCGACGGACACACCATCAGCTCTCCTCAGTCGTAGTAACATACACATATATACACACACCCAGAAGCACCGCAGCCGCGTTGTCTGCCAACTTCAAAGACTTGAGCTTGCTGAAAGCCAGGAAAAGGGTGGGCGAGATAGGACGACCCCGCCACTGGCGTAAAGTCCAAGCTGCAAGATTTAGCCCTTCCAGTGCTAAACAATTGGATCGCCTTAAAAGGAAAGTAGGCAATAAAAGAGGATAAAACAAAGTACAATGCAAGACCCTGGTGCTAAAAGTGGATCCCTAACCATCTGCACACATACTACATGTACATGTATTGTTACGTGTCAGGACACTGACTCCAATGCTGCTTTAACGAAAGAAGTTAGGCTTAATCCTTAATCCTAATCTTGTTCTAAATAATTTCAGGACCACTTTATAATAATAATACCCTTATAAGGTGCTTATAAATGGTTTGAAATGCTTATAGTTTTAATATTTATTAATTTGGTCATAAACAAATTCAGTCTCTATTGCACAATGTTTCCTCAGGGCAACAAGCCCATTTTCCTCACTTTACAATGACATTACACATGTTGTATAACAAATAGAGAGTAATAGTGATGGGGAAAGTGTGAATAAGCAAATAAACAGTTAGTATTTGGTCACACTATTTCTTGGTGGACAATTTTAAGCCTCTATTTGGCTTTTCTGTGGATGAATCATGTTTATGCACTGTATTATTTCCTCCGAAAAATCACTTTATCACTTTATCAATCCAAAAATAGAATTCATTGAAATCTGTTAGAGCATGAAGTTCACTGTTACGTTCATTTTTTCAGTGCTGTGTAAATAATTTATGCTATGAGAAATTGCTAAATAAGTACGAGAGTGGACTATGTTTAGAAAGTCACTACCAAAGAGGCACTTCTTCACTCACTTCTGAGAACATTGCAGTAATTGTTTAGTTTTTCCATGCAGAATGATTTTCCGACGGTTATTTTTGTGTTTTTGTTTATTTAGGTATTAATGTCCATACAACATTAGTTTACTGGTAGAAGCCCATTCCAGGCAATAATGTCATGTTGCAGTCAACATGCATAATATTTTACTAGCGTAATTAGTTTAGAACTGAAAGGCAATTCTGAAACCTTGATTGGGACTTGATTATTTTTTATGTTTTAGCTTGGTTTTAAGCATTTTCTTTAGCATTTTAGTATTTCAAGATCAACAAATTTGTAGTTACACAAATATTTAGATAAAAAAAAAAAAAAATCGCATGGTTCTTATATGACGCTTTGTATCATCAACTGTTGCCTCAAGGCAACATACCCCAAAAGGGCCACCAGCACGCATTGTTTTTTAAAAATTGTGTTGGATTCTAATAATTAGGTTCTTTTTATGCAAGAAAAACAAATAATTACATTCTTTTTATGCAAGAAAAACATGATGTGTGCAATAGAGGATTAAAAAATCATTATTAAGCAGTTATAACACATACTAAAAGGGCAACAGGGTTGGGTAGTCTTGTAGTAAAGTAGTACCACATCACACAAAAAGGACAGCAGTAGCATAATATGCTAAAGGTTTGTTTAAACCAACAAGTGGCAAATATTATGATATTCTTGTCAGTTTCTTCAGAAATAAATAAAGCATCATATTAAATGTGCAACTGCTTTTTACCAAACTCAGCATCATTTTCAATCATTTTAGTCCCATCCAGATACACATCTCCAATAATTTTCAGGCAGATGCTGCATTGCATTAGGGAAAAAAGTTTTTTTACAGCTGCTATTGCCATATTTAGTCACCTAGCACATACATCCACTTGAAAAACTCAAAATAATTAAGAATTGATAAATTCCTGAATAGTCTCTCAGCCATTTACCTGGTCTGGGTCATCTCCATCCTCTCTATGCCGGGGAACATTAGCAGGATGAGAGAGAGAAAAGAGATCCTGTGGGCTGACTATATTGTGTATTGTGAGCTACAGGTGTAAGGCATTACTTTATATCCACAATAACAACATACATACATACATACATACATACATCATCTAAACCGCTTATCCTTCTGGGTCACGGTGGGGTGCTGGAGCCTATCCCAGCTGTCATTGGGCGGAAGGCAGGATACACCCTGGACAGGTCGCCAGTCTATCGCAGGGCAGACACAATAACAATAACAACATTTGTTTCCATTAATCATATGACTGTGTGTGATGAAACAAATCTGGGCACATAGAAAATACAACCCACTAGAAACTCACTCATCCTGCACTACATTTATTACAATCCATGTAAAGACATGTAAAGTGTCATTACAAACCTTTTCATGATCTAATCCAAATAAGGCTTAAGCTTTCTCCTAATGTACTACAACAAACACAAGCAGAGCTGTGAGGGGCAGCTAAAAGATTTCCCAGTTCAGTGGACTTGTGAGGATGTCTGGTCCTCGCATGTGTAGCACTACAGTTACATATTCACACACAATAACACACGCTCTGTGTTTGGACAAAATCACGTTGCATGTGATCGGCCAGTATTGCTGTGATGGAGCACATATTTCAAACTGTCAGGGGTGTCTGCGTATGCATGATTATAAGAGAGAGAGGAAAAGAGAAAAAGCATACTCCAGAGCAGACACAGTTCACCTGGGGGCAGCTAGGCAGGTGGTCTTCTCCAAAGGAGGCTGGTTGAAAGAAATGCAAGGAGCAAAGGGCCCTTTCTTAAAGTATGAATTGTAACCATATAAAGTTTTTTGTTTAATGTTTACTTAACGTTTTAAACTATAAGTGTCCCATTTTTTACCCCAAGTATGAATTTTAACAAGGTAATATATATATATATATATATATATATATATATATATACATACACACTCATTTAGGCACAACTTAATTGATATTAAGCGCTACTACAACTAAAACTACTAGTAAGACACACACACACACACACACACACACACACACACACACACACACATTATCTAAGCCACTTATCCTTCTGGCTAGCGGGGGGAGCTGGAGCCTATCCCAGCGGTCATTGGGCGGAAGGCAGGAAACACCCTGGTCAGGTCGCCAGTCCATCACAGGGCAGACACACAGGCATACACAGTCTCTCTCTCTCTCTCTCACACACACACACACACACACCTAATGGCAATTTAGCATGTCTAATCAGCCTGACTGCATGTCTTTGGACTATGAGAGGAAACCCACAAAGAAACGGGGAGAACAGGCAAACTCCACACAGGAAGGACACTGGTTGCCCAGCCGGGGAATCGAACCCAGACCCTTATTGCTTATTATTATGATGAGTAGTAGTAGTAGAAGACAGTGTTCAATAACATCAAGTACACTTACACTGAACAGTAGGCCTATATTTATATGGGACTCTTATTGTGATAGCAGGGGCATTCCTGAGTGAAGTTACTGCGAATTAACGCTTAGCAAAGGAGGGCAGTTAATCAAGCTCTCAGTGACTTATTTATTTATTTATTTATTTATGGATATTTCCATTCTGACACACTGTACTGCTTTAAATGAATCTACAAAGGCATATTTAACTAACTCACAGTCTTAATTAGAATAACAGCCAAGTTAATTATAGCTAAATTACTGTCAAACGCACTCAGTGTGCAGCATTCATGCTGCATCAGGTTTTCATTTGGATGATCCATGATCTCTCCTGCATGCAGCTCTCTATTTTTGTTTTTAGCATCATAATCACCAAACTAAGCTGATTTATAGAGCTTATGTTGGGTAACAAGCCACACTATCTCATGGGGGAAAGAACTCTACCATCAGATGTAAATATTTAGCTGTGGAAAACTGAAGCTATTTGTGGGCCAAAATTTAGGGTCAATTGTAAATACATGGTGGGCTGTATGAAGCTGTTTCAGACGGTGGACCTCTACTCTAGAGTATTCATCAAACTCACTTAACAGTAAACCAAAAGCCCCCAAATGCCATATTACGTCCACTCAAAATCTGAAGCAGCAGTATGAAGTGCCATGACTTCTGAGGTGGTCAATCGAGTTTGAAATTACAACAAATATTCCTTGTTTTTGGATTGTTGTCCAATTTTCTTCCCAATTTAGCCATTAGTCGTGTCCAATTTTGACCTGCTAGGTACATCATATAATACTACCATGGGGGTGGGGGGGGTGCTAACTGCTAATTCTGTTTTGTCAGCTAAGAGACTCCCAGGTTGGCTAGCACCACACTAGCCAATATAGGAAAGGGAGGACCATCCTAGCCACCCAGAATGAGCAAGGCTAGTTGTGCTCTCTAGGACTCCCAAACACAGATGGCTGTGGCATCACCAGGATTGAACTTGCAAATCTCCGACAAGAGGTCCAACCTTTAGATGGAAGTCATTGACAGATACCTGCTGTACATTCTTGACTTTATGTACTCTGAAGTAATTTTGAACTACTTCTGTTGGGCCATTCATTCACTTACATGACATGCATTTTTTGTCAAAACAGCCAAGTTATTCATTTTTCTTGATATATTTATTTGAGTAGACTGAGTTTCTAAAATATAGTTAAATATATTTAAAATATACAGAAAAAAGGGGACTCCAAACAACTGTTAGACCACCAAAACGGTCCCCATCACACTGGAACTGGACATTTAAGATGAGTCTGAATTTGTGATTAGGATTACTTGTGAGAAACAAAGTTCAACCAACGTCTAAGACTGAACTCTGGAGGTGTGCAAAAGCATCCCTGCAAATTTCTTGGAAAAACTGAAATTGAGTTGCCTGAAAAGAATGGAAGGCAAAGAGTGGACATACTATTTTCTGAAAAATTGATATATTTAGTTGTTGATATTTCTGTGTAATTTTGCACAGTACTGTATGTAAAGTCTATACCATGTAGGTCTCGGTTTCAACACATGAGAGAACGAGGTAGAAGGCAGGCAGCAAGAAAGAACATGAGACAGTGAAAGAGAGCCAAGGTAGAAGAGAGAGAGAGAGGGGAATAGGAGGAAGAGAAAGGTAGAGAGGGATGGTGCGGGGGAGGGGGGGGGGTTGTGGTTTCCTTGCTGCTGAATATTTACCTGTAAACACTCACTACTCTGCCCAACCCTCAACAGCCAGGTAAAGCCCTCCCCCCGCCCCCTCAGGTCGGTGCCACATGCAGCAGCCTGTTAGTCAGATGTCAAATGACGCACTCCCAACTGCATGGAACCGGTTTGAGCTGCCCAAGCTTATACGGCCATCCTCTGATCCTCCCCGTGCTGCTGGCCTCTAATCCTAAACTGTACCCGAAGCCTGGCCTCGCTCCTCTCAGCCCTGCTGACGAAGCCACTTCGGAGAAAAAGACACAGAAAGAAAGAAGAAAAGAAAGATTCTCACAGCTAGCTGGAGTATGGGCTAGCCATGGGTGTGACTAGCTTTAGGCTAATGTACACGCTAAGTCTTAAAGAGATGAGACGCTAAGCAAAAGCCTGGTAATGCTGCTTAATTGAGCGCTTATCTGGAGAGCAGGGTGATGGAATCTACCTTACACAAACACAGCGTGAGCGGCCAAGTCCCCCCCCCACCCTTCTCCTGAACTGGTTCGTGCCGGTCTGGTTAGCTACGTAGCGAGGAAGGTTCAGTGAAGGGTAAACCCCAGCAGGCGAAGAGAAACCAAATTCCCCTTCAGATAGTCTTATCTCAACAGAAGATACAGGGGTGGTGGACAGTGAAACCAACACCAGTGACTCAACTGAAAGTAAACACACAACTAGCCTTCCATTAGCTGTGTAGCTAATCTTATCTATCCACTTCCCTTTGTTTCTAGAGATGGATAACACTGAAAACCAACTTAATTTTGAGTATATATATCAATCTCTCATCAGAAGATACAGGAGTGGTGGACATTGAAACCAATACCAGTGATTGAAAGTAAACAAATAACTAGCCTTCCATTATATGTTCAGCTAATCTTAATCTATCCACTTCCCTTTGTTTCTATAGACAGATAATACTGAAAACCTAATTTTGAGTAAATATCAATCTACATCAGACAAGTGCTCTGAGCTAAGAGGTTGTAGGAAGTAAAAAATAGTTGCGTCACTGAAATAACAACCCTGGAGGAAGTAAAAGTAGCCTAGCAAAAACTAGCATGGCTTTAAGAAACACTAGCAGGTCCAACAATCCCTCCAGTACCGAGTTCCCTATAGAACTGGGAACATCTTAGTAGTTTAGAGTTTGTTAGAAGAGAATTCCACTGATTGACACTGAACTTTTTGCGTAAGTCAATTATTTAGATGTAAACAGTCATTTAAAGATAGAAAAACCTCAACTGATTTCTTCACAGTGGTGGTGATAGGAACCAGAGTTTGTGATGTCTACAACACAAATATAGCCATTTTATTTACTATCTAAAGCCACCAGTGAACCAACACGTGTCTATTTTTTTGTAGTGTTGATGATGGTAAAATACAGTTGTGTGCATAAGTTTGAGCGCCCTGGTCAAACATGTTTTCTTGCCTGATAAGTTTGATAAGTGTTCCATGTAAAGGATGCAAAGGCTATTTTACCTTATTTTCACTTAGAAAATCAATAAAACATCTTGTTTAAACTTATACATATGACTATAGAGGCAAATATGAACATATAAGCTTTTTTTTAGGGATTTCTTTGCCTCACAATGCCCTGCATGTACCTCTCCACCATGAAAAAAAGTTCTAAAAAGAATTTAGGCCAAATACCTTCTCAAAACTATCATAAAACAATGTGTCAGACACCAGGTAGTGTATTCATAACCATTTCATTTAATAATCTTGTGAGAAAGCTTCACTCTTCACACGTTTGGTTCCTATCACCACCACTGTAAATAATTCTGAGTTAGTGAGTTTCTCTAAAGTGGAGAATTTCACTTCTTAACCATTTATTTATGCAAGAATGTTGAAAAGACAGTCAAACTCTCCTGTAGGCCTCTCTGTCTGGAAATAAAATGCTATTGCTTAAAAGTGCTAAAGCAGAAGAAAGAACAAGGAACTGAGGATAGAACTGACTTCCTCACGAACATGCTTGGGTAGAAGTGTGATTTGAGGTATGCAAAACTGTACTTGATGTACTTTGATTTGAAGTTACTAACGTCGATATATTTATTCTACAGTGGTAGCAGTGTTGACAATTAGCCCTCAAACAGCTCTTGTGGTGAAGTAGCTGAAGTCCTACCCAACACTAAAAGAGCATTTGACAGCTGTGAAAGAAGGATGATGTCAGCTGGTGAGAGGAAGCGTCAGTATGTCAGACTCGCTGAGGTCAGATGGCTTTGCCACACATGTGTACGGCGGTTGCCAAGACAATGCTGAGTAAGTCTTTAGTGCCATTTTGATGGACCTCGTTGTAACGTAACCGGCAGACGTCAGCGTGGATTTTTGGCTCGAATGTGTAGCACTGGGCTCTAAACTCTTCAGCAACATTTACCGACAGGTGTGAAGCAAGATATTAGTTCACTGCAGAAAGGATGCTGAGGTCTACCACTGATATGACCTACTATACCACAGTTTACAATATAGCCAGTGAGGGGGTTTCCCATTGAGCGTATCCTAGTAGTCATATGCTTTTTACATGAAGGGACTTATTCCTTTTATTTCTCAGTTTGTTACCAATAATGTGGCCAGTGAGTGGACACATCACCTAATCCATTCTACCAGAAGGTACTATAACTTTTGCACAGGCCACATTTTATCTCCCTACCACCCCCCAAGTAAACAGTATTTGTGCATCAAAATGTGTTCCCTGTTGAGGGTGCGTTAACTTATTTTAGTCATTCAACCAGGGGTGCCAAAACTTTCGCACACAACTATAAATAATTTCGTTTGTTGCTGCAGGCCGCCTGTATATATTTAAAAATCTATACATTAATGTTAATCAATCAATTCATGTATACATTAATTATGTATTTGCACACAAAAATACCCCCCCCCCCCAAATGTTCAGAAACAGCCCTGGTGGGATATTTTATCCACTGAATGGACCTCCACAGGTTCTATTTCTAGGCATCAATATAATAGCATCAACTGCATTTGCATTCATTTCATATAAATTGCACACATCAAGAACAGAAGACACTGACAGTGACGTAGATGTTAATAATTTATTGTGAGAACTGACAAAATTGTGAGGAGGGAAAAAAAAAAGTACAAATAAATTAGTGGCCACTTGATATTGTGGTATAACACAGGAAAACTGAAACTGAGGCAAAAGGTGAGACAATATTAACAGGCTTTTTTTGTAAATATAAATATGAGGCGTGATCATACAGGCGTTTTTTTTTCCCTTCATCTTCTCGTCGTCACGAGGCACATCATGCACTTAAACGTGCATTTACATGTATAAAAAAAATTATAAAATGCAAAAAAAGAAAAATTAACAACAAAAAAAAAAAGTTCACGTAAGCGCCTTTTTCGCAGTCTGATTGGCTCCAGAAAGCGCGGGAAAGGTGCAGCGTTCCACACAGGAGTCTTCATCTCCCGCGTGCGAGAGGAGAGACGCGTCGCCCTGGTAACCGCGGTACCTGAGGTAACCGCACTGGCTTCGTTAGCTCGGGCTAGCTCAAGTCTCTCGTTTCTCCCGTTTCTCCTTCGGTAAAAGTCCCGGTGGGGGGGTCACCGCGGGTTCCTTGGTTCTGCTCCAGCGTTTCGCTGTCCGTTTCTGACCCTCGCGGCTAAGTTTTCACCCCCTTTTCAGTCCTTCAGTCCTCCGCGGTCTGTTAGCCGTAACGGTCTCCGCTCGCTCAGTGCGCGTGCACACAGCCGGGCCGTGTTTCTGTTCAAAGTACGTGTTTTAAAGACTTTTCAAGTCGTTTCTCCTCCTCCAGGCTCGTTCAGCGCACGCCGAGGAAGCGGCGCACGGCGCCGGCGATGCGCAGCAGCTTGTCCTTCTTGCGCTGCCGCAGAGCCATGAGCGCGCGCGCCGTCTCTCCGGGTTCGTGCGACGCCGCCGCGGCGAACACGCTCCTCGCGCGCTCCTCTGCCTTGGCGTCGCCCGCCTTGCGAAAGAGCCGCACGAGCGCGTCCTCTCGCACGTGCTCGAAGATGTGCGGGGACGCGCGCTTTCTCCGCGCCGTGTCGAAGCCGCTGCCGTGCACGCGGGGGCTCACGCGGCGACTCTCGGAGCTCAAGTACGTCGACATTGTCTTTGTCTTCTTGGTCTTTCTCTCGCGAGCCTTCGTGTTTCTCGTTTGCTGTGTTTGTTTGTCGCTTGCGCCTCTTCACTCTCTCGCTCTTTTTTCTGTTCTAAGATGGTTTACCGGTTGCGAGGCGCGCGAGGCCGGTGGTGAGCAGCTCAGCGGCGATGCGCGCGATTTAAAGGGCTGTGGATGACATCACTGGCGCCAGGGGAACGCCTACTCATGAGCTCAGCCAATAGGAGAGCAGCAGAGAGGCGCCAGTAACGGGAAAGCGGCGCGTGAAGTGCAGGGTGGAGAGAGACAGAGAGAATGTAAGTTATTAATTACTAATAGATCTGGAGCTTGATAAACTCGGTTATCCATCAGATTGGGAAATATGCAGCAAGTGCGTTTACTATCAGGCCTCCAATTAATCTAACCAAAGTGGCGTTTTAATGTTTATTTAAAGGGAAACTCCACCGACTTTTCAAAGTTTCTGCATAATTTAATGGTGCAGATGTAAACAAAGTCATTCAGAGTGGTTTGGTGTGAAATGCTCTGCTCTAGAGAAACTTACAATGAGAATTATTCACAGTGGTGGTGATAGGAACCAGACGTCCACCTCTAAAAGCTCCCTCACAGAAAAAATATTACATGCAATGGTTATGAATTCACTGCCTGGTGTTAATTACACTGTTTTACAATAGTTTTGAGAAGGTTTTGGACTAAAATATACACAACATAGTCCCCATAGACATTTACCACTATTTCACCATCGTCAACATTACATGTAAAAACTCAGAAGATACGTGAAGGTTCACTCGTGGTTTTGGATAGTAAATAAAGTGGGTATATTTGCATTAGTGACCCCTGGTTCCCATCACTACCACTATAAAGAAATCTGAGTTGCTGCAATGAAGCATTTCACTTCAGATCTCTCTCTCTCAACGACTGAGTATATGCAAAAAATTTGAAAATCAGTGGGCTTCCCCTTTAAATAAGAGGAATGGTGAAAGTGCTACATTAAAAGCAAGCAGTGATTGGCTATATAGCCCAATGAGTATGAATTTGCGGCAATATTTTGGTGTAGATGTAGTTATTTACCTTTGAAACTGATCTGTAAAAATACAGATCAGCCAAATTCTTCTTCTTCTTCTTCTTCTTATTATTATTATTATTATTATTATTATTATCATTATTACTGATAATACATACATACATACATACATACATACATGTTCATGCGCTGTCTATACAGTGCACATACTATGTTTTTGTCTTTCATTACTGTAATACACTAATCCTGTTTTATTTGACCCTAAACTAAGCCCTGTTGGTCAGTTTATGATATTGGATAATTCATTTTATTGATCATTAAATATCTTGTATTTAATAAGCTCCCATATTTACTTTTTAACTGTAATGCATTACCATATTTTCATACTGCCTTTCTTTTGAACAGGCTGTTTTCTTGAATTTGGAGAATGTAATACATTTGTGTCTAAACTTTATTGGGCAGCTCATGGTGAGGAATGATCATCATTTTATATCATTCCATCATATCTACATGTTAAAGAGGAATTCAACCAGTTGTTCATCAATTCTACATTAATTAGCCACACTTATTGAGAGTGGTTTGATGTGAAATGCTTCATTGTTGAGAAACTTACCAACTCTTTACAGTGGTGGTGATAGGAACCGAGTCAGTAACACAAATATAGCCATTTTATTTACTATCCAAAGCCACCACTGAACCTACATGTGTGAGTGTTTATATAAAATACAAAATTTTCTCTTAAAACTATCGTAATGTATTCAGTGGGATCAGGGTGTATTTGTAACCCTTTCATATAATTAGTTCTGTGAGGGGGCTTTCTGAGGCTTCAGACATCTAGTTCCCATCACCACCATGATTCTGAAATGGTAAGAACAGAATACAGAATTTCATACCAAACTACATATTAAACTGAATAATGCGAAAAAAAATGTTGAAAATCAATGAAATTCCCACTTAAGTCGGTCAAAGGCTGAGGTAAATCTGGGAACCTAGTAGCTAAAGCTATTCCCGTAAGGCTGGGTGCTATAAGTGTCACCCCACTGTTTTTCCTGGCTGTTTATTATAGAGGGATTGCTCAGATCCTGCCTGTCCTGATGTCTGTAGATATGGAAATGGTCTGTAGAAAGGGCCCCAATGCAAACAAAGCTTGCTATTTTCCTCCTATTATTTCCTATTTACATGCTGAGCCGTTTCTGTTTTGGTTTTGGTTTTACTCCTTTCCCCCCTTGACAGTAACTACAGTCCAAACATCTGATGGAAAAAACAGCGTTAAATGCTTGGAATTTCCACTCAAAGGCACAAGTCTGCCAGTGGCACTCAGCTCGGCCCCTGGAGACCCCAAAAAATGTGCCATTGTTGCATCGAAGTGAAGGAATGCATGGCACTTGGCACCCATTGTCAGACAATTCTGTCTGTTCTCAATCATATTGTTTTACTTTCCTCTCACTCCGTCTGGCCGAACTGTGTTTTGTAACAGGAAGCCTCTCTGTGAAATGGGACAGGAGGAACATGTCATAAATTGTCCATTCCTTGTCTTAGACTTGCAGAGACACCAACCTCAGCATGGCCTCCCCACCAGAGGAAAGGAAGCATCGCTTGGTGCTGTCCTTCCAAAGCCCAGCCAAGTTGTCCCTTATTAATCATAACAAGGGGAACACTAAATTTAACTGGGGTCAAGGGTCACATCAGGCCGGAGAAAGCAATTCTCTCCCATAGCCCTAACAGGAGCCAGCGAAGATTTTTTAGCGTCTAACCGTAAAATAACAGTAATGAACACAGGGGGGCATAGGGCAGACGAGAACTGACGAAAAGAGGACAAAATTGTGTATTTAAGAATGACCATAACTCAAACTTTTGTATAAGCATAAATATCAACTTCATCCACTGCCCGTAAGTGTGGAAAGCAGTAAGCAGCATAAAAACACCATAAAAGGAAGAGATGAGACAATACAACAAAGCTGATATACTCTCACTGTCCGCTTTAGAAACACCCGCTTCGTATTATTTTTTCCCCACTGGCCATTTTATTAGCAACACCCACCTTGTACTTCCACTCACTAGCCACTTTATTAGAAACACCCATCTTGTATTATTTTTTACTGGTCATTTTTATTTTATTTTTATTTTTTTTTTTGTGCTGCTGCTCTCTGGCCACTTTATTTGAAACACCTACTTTGTGTTTACACTTACATGCCACTTTATTAGAAACATGTACCTTGCGCTTCCACTCACTGGTCACTTTAGTAGAAACACCAACCTTGTAAATCTCTTCAATAGCCACTTTATTAGAAACACCCACCTTGTATTAATTTTCACTGGTCATTTTTATTTTATTTTATTTTTTTTTAGGAACACCTGCCTTGTGCTTCCACTTATTGGCCACTTTATTTGAAACACCTACCTTGTGTTTCCACTCACTGGCCACTTTATTAGAAACATCCACCTTGTATTTTCACTCATTGGCCACTTTGAAATGCCCACCCTGTGCTTCCACTCATTGGCCACTTTATAAGAAACGCCTACCTTGTACAGGAGAGGAAAGAGAGTAGTCTCACTAGTGATAGTAGTCTCACTAATAGTCTCACTGACTATTTTGTTAGAAATAAACCCTTGATGACCATTGCTATTACATTACAATTTATTAACCTACCTCCCATTCATCACTGGTCAGTTCCTAACCATAGTACTGTTATCCAGATATTTGGGTGGTGGACCTTTTTCAGGACAGCAGTAACTAACATGGTATTGCTAGATATCCAGCCAAGAGCAGCTCTGTGATAAAAAGCTGACCACTGATTAGTGGCTAGAGGATAGCTAACACAAACTGTGCATCAACAGATGGGCTACAGTTAAACTGCACACCACCAAGGTGGAGCTACAAGGTAGTGTGCTATTATAAGGTCTACGACTAACTTCTGTTTTTGTCGGTATTCTTAGACATTACCACAGATTGGAACATACTTGGCCATGCATTAAACAGATTCACAAAACCTCTGTCCTTCTCTTTGGTTCACTTTTAAATTGCATAAGAAAATGAGGTTAAGGTTCTCCACTTCAAAGTGCATGCAAGACTACTGCAGATGTTAGGATGGTAATGTTCTCAGAATAGTATTTACCTCAGCAGTCTCCACAGAATGAGCTAAAGAATGTTCTCTTGTTCTTTGTTCTGGTTTCTTCCTTTATATGCACGACTTGTTTAGGACGACTTCCCTGGTCTCGCTGTTGTCGGATGTGACAACACTTCATCCCAGGAGCAGATGACATTATTTGCTGTAGCAGACCCATTTAGGATATGATGTTATACCATCCAGGAGGATAAATTATTGATGTGATACTGTAATGCTGCAATCATTGGCTCCATTTAGTTTATGAAAGGACGTCTTGGGGCTCTGTGGAGAATTATGTAAAAGAGCCATCTGTATCAATCTGTTTGCCGACTAAATCTAATCAGCAAGTGGAGATGGGTGATAGGCGGTCTGTTCTGCAATCACATTCATAATCACTAATCCTACTTCAGATCACAGTCTCTAATAACACCCTAAATCAAGTTAGACTGCCCTAATTTTTTCTTTTTGACATCATTTAGTAAGAATTCCTTCTGTTGACACACCACACTCAGAGGGAGAATCATGGCGATTCTAGTATTTCACACTTTTTAAAATTCACTTGTCAGTAAATCAGGTCACACTCTGTCACGATGAACACAGTGTGCTGTGCTGGTCATTACATGCGCTAAAAGAATGGTCAAAGTCTCGGGAGCCTCTGGGATGCGAGTGAGTTGAATCACAGGTCTCTAAGGTCAAGTCCGAGTTGAGACTTTGGGGTGAAAATGAGTTGGTGTGAGTCAACTCTCTGAGAGGGTTCTGATTCAATCCTCTAGTCTTTGGAGTCTCTGAGATGCCTCTCTGAGTCAAGTCTTGAATCTCTGGCTTGCGAGTCAGAGTCAAGTCCAGAGTCATTGGGGTATGAGTCCAAGTTGAGCCTCGAGTCTTTGAGGTGCGTGATGTGGTTTAGATCCTGTTTGCAAGTTTTTTTAGATTTAATTTTTTTTTGTTGTTGTTGTCGTCAAGACCATCAAAATTCAATCTGTCTATGCCAAAAATCAGATTTCGGCTGGCAGTCTAAACAAGGCCTAAATGACACCCTGGTCCCAGGCCTAAGTCTGAGTCAGTTCTCAAGTCAGTTAAGGACGAATCTGAGTTAAGTGCTCATCTCTGCCTTGTACTATGCAACCTCAGCAGAACAAAAAAACCTTTGGACAGAGCAATCAGTGGTGAGCACTGTTCTGCTATCTCTGTTGTTGCTTAAACTCATTGTAACACAGCAATCAGAAGCTCCACACATGATATCAACAGTAGAAGAACTACTGCATGGGCAGATTTCCATCCGCCAGTTAACTGGAATTTGACCTTTAGTGTAGACTCATTCGGCAGTCATGTATGTATAGATAAACAATGTGGGACACACCTCAAAGGTGTTTTCTAGCGTCATTTACTTGAGCTTGATTAAACAATCTAGGGATTTGCTGTAAAGGTATTAAACGTTTATCATAAGAGATTTGTATTTGGTGGTTTTCTCATTCCACCACTGAAGAATAAGAAATGTCTTTGAATCAGACCTACAGTACTGTACAAAAGTAATAGTACTTTCCAGTCAAAATGACCATGAAAAACAAGTGATTCATTTGTTCATAGGATATTTTTGAGGAGGTTACATAAAATAATCCAGTTGGATAAGAGGAATCCAGAGGAGGATGGGTTCCCCTTTTGAGTCTTGGTTCCTCTCAAGGTTTCTTCCTCTTGCTCTTAGGGAGTTTTTCCTTGCCACTGTCGCCGCTGGCTTGTTCATGGGGGCGTGGACCCGGATTTTTCTGTAAAGCTGCTTTGTGAGAACACCCGTTGTAAAAAGTGCTATATAAATAAACTTTGACTTTGATAAAGAAAGGGACGGTCAAAAAGTGCAAAACAGGAATTTTTTTGGAAACAGGAAGTTTCCAAAACTGGAGCTCCACTTTTGCTTCAGATCTGGAAACATCCACAGGTGCTTCTGTCCATCTTCCACTGTGAGAAGACAACTCAATGCTGTGGGTCTGAAAGGATGTGTGGCTGCCAAGAAGCCAAAATAAACCAAAATTTGATTAAATTTAAAGCTGCTGATGTTCAAAGAACAATGGACTGACCATCCCAGGGTCCAGACCTCAACATCACTAAATGTGTTTGAAATGACTTGGATCATGAGAAGCAAAATGCAACGAACGTTTAAAACTGAACTTAAGAGGTGTGGAAGAATATCCCTGCTGATTTCTTTGAAAGGTTACAAGCAATAAATATTCAAAAATACAGATTGGTTTAGTTGTTGAGGCTTCCTTGTAATTTCCTGATGCTGAAAAAGGAATAACCTGTACCTAATGGCCATTTTAACTAGACATCAAATGAATGAAACATGCTGTCTGACTTTAGCACAGTGCTGTATTTGATGCCAGATGATCAGGTCAATTCGGCAGCTTGGGCATCACGTATTTTCCAACCCGCTCTCACAAAACTTGCATCCTGCAGAGTTCAATCCTAACCCTAATTCCAGAAATCTTGCTGTACCATTCTGATGCCCTTAAGGACCCCAATTAGCCAAAACAGGTATGTTGAGTTGGAGTCAAAACTCAGTGCAGCAGGAGGGAATCTCTCCAGGAGCTCTTTCTTGAGTTATCTGTTGTTAACATTCCACCAGGGTCCAGGATAGCGACATGGTGCACAAAACAAGCCTTTACAAGAAGGATCGAAAATTGCTGACTGGAAACAGAGCTTAGCAATCCAAGACAAAAGAATAAGCCTGGAGCTAGCTGCTACATGTTAGCAAGTCCCCCACCCTTTCATAGGAAAATATGAGGCTGGATAGACGTCTTAATGACTGGCTTGTTCCAGGAGACATAGTTGGGTTACACAACTGGAAAGCAGTATGTTCAGAGTTTCATTTGCATAGCACTTTTTAAAAATCATTTACATTGTCCCGAGGCAACTTTACTGACGTAGATATTCTTTCAGAATGTACTCACTGGGTATTCAGCACCACCCAGCTTCTACAACCTTGGTCCTCAGATCAAGGATAAAAGGACACATTGGTCTAGCATGACCTTCAAAAGGCATCTAGCCAAATTATGTAGCGAGGCAGCTAGTCAGTCTCATCAAAGCTCCAAATACCATTCTCATTCCACTGCAGTGTCTGGCTTGGTTTAAATCCAGCTGGTTGTGGATAAGCATCCGGTAAGAGCAAATCTGTTCTGGGAAACAGAAGCGCCTTGGGGGCCTGTTTTACATCCATTAACCAAACTCTGCAGGAGGGCCACGCATTTGTTTTTGCTCAGGTTTAATGTTTAGTAGAACTGAACTTGAGTAAGGATGTCTCACAGTTTACTGGAGCACTGAATAAGCTGTTTACAACCTTGCAATTAGGGACTTTGTCAACCATGAGCTGTGAAATGGCAAAAATAGAATCCGCAGATAAGGGTAAACAGGAGTCATCTCTGATGTCACAGAAAGGGGACATGATTCTCAAATTTTTTGGTCACTGTGACAAATGTTGAGGGGAGAATAACAAAACTAATCCTCTTTCTCGGAGTTTGCATAAGTGTAAGACAGATGGCTGGACTGGCAACAACAATGCCTCATGGTCACTAGAGCCACCACTGGCTCTCGATCAGGAACGAGAGGTTGTATTACCAGAACACTCCCTACCCCCACCACCCGCACCTTGCACACACACTAGAAAGGTCCATGTGTGCAGATTAAGTGACGCATTATTACGCACCCACTCAGGGCACCCAGCCTCAGTTACGGATAAACCAGACTGAACCGGCCACTGCAGTAGGCACCCTCTCTATGTCTGTCTCTTTCTCTCTCTTGCTCTTACACACTTCCTGTTGGTCCAGAGTCCAGTGTCACTGCCCTCCATCCCCATTTGCTTACTTAGTACCAACCCTCTTAATCAGTCTCTGAATAATGGTGCCACATACGTTTGATGTCTCCATGTTTCCTTCCCAGCCAAGATTTCTGTCCTGAAAAAAAGAATAAACTCTTATTTATACATCCACCTACAGAAGACTTCGTCACATACACAAGATTTCAGCCCACCCTATTTTCTCATGAAATAGAAAGAAGTGTTCGTGGGCTGAGCACAAGTAATGACATCATGGTGACGTAGAAGGAATGATGATGGGGATTTCACTCTGTTGAACTTCAACACCCACTGTTGTGGCAATAAGCGTGTAAGCATGCGTCATGGCCGAGGGAGACATACGTTGTTACAACTAGTGTTTACCACCCATCTCTGTTGTGCTTACACTTGACCAACACACAGCTGTGTCGCTATGGCATCAGATCACTACGTCCCATAGTCTCCATGACCACATGAGAGTTGGGGCTGGAATCTCTGGCCACTCAGACTTCCCACACAGTGACCTTGTGCTTGTAGAAACCGCCCCTACACCACTCAGTTTTGATGCATCTCTTTCAGACACTGAGCCTTTCAGTAATAAAGGGCCAGCTTCAGAATGGCACAACAAATGTAAACACGAATGTAAAGTCTTTCAGAATGTCATGCATTTCAGGGAAAGCATCAGGAACAAACAAAAAGCTGAGCAACACTCATGAGCAAGTGGCTGATCCTGACTCGGCCAGCCACGTCAGCTACAGGCCACTGTATCAGCTGGTGCTTTTGCACGCTGAGAAGACTAGCACAAGGTTTCCATGCTAGCCAAAGGCCATGGGTGGGAGAAAAGCTTGAAGCTGCAGGTCAGTGACCTCACCCTGCTGGCTAAACTGGGTGATTGTGTAATTACGCTGTGAGAAGGTAGGAGTCCAGTGTGGAGGCATGGCTTTGTTTGCTTCGGAAGCGAGTGCACACATAATCTGAGTAGTTGGGCAATACGGCCTGAAATTTTATCACAGTATATTTTAACAATGTAACAATGTATTAATTCTAAAGAGACTCTAAATTTTATATGCATTTTCTAATGGTCCATTTTAATAGCACTCCATGCAGTCTCTAATACTGGCTGTAGAATGGGTCATACTGAAGAGATCAGTGACTTCAAATGTGGCTGAGTTCCACATACAAGCCTAAGATCACTATGTGCAATACAGAGCGTCAGCTGGAGTGGTGTAACACTACCACTGGACACAATGGAAACCTTGTGCTCATGTGCACCAAGCAAGGTCCATAAAGACATCATTTTTTTAAGTAATTATCTGTTGATACCGATAAAATTCCAATATCACTGTGCATCCCAAATCCCAAGGTGTTGTGAGAGAACAGCTAGACTTCTTTGTACAGAGTAATAGGCATATATCACCAACTAGCATACTGAAGTTCATAAAATGTGGCCTATGTAAAAATTATATTTTATTTATTTTTCTTAGTAAATAAATACATATTGTGCAGAAAAATGCCTTAAAGTTCCCTGTAGAGAATTAACTCATTTTCACTTAGACAATCAACAAAACGTCACATGACCAGTGCGGGCCACTGGGGCCACCGAGCTGAAAGCTGTACTTTCATCTTTTACACAAGTAAGTATATATTCATTGTATGAAAAATGACAGGATGGCCATGAAGGTGGATACTTCCATGCTAACAGTTTATTCCACCCTGTTGGTGGTGACAACCCAAGGCCTCACAGTCTGAGCTATTGTGTCTGTCCATTTCCCCCCATCTCACCACCCTTTTGTCTCTCTTGGCCTGAGTGTGACGAGCACAGGCCACGTTAGATTACCGGATAGCTTAGTTATTTAACATGTCCATTTGCTAGATAGTTTGAGGGGAAAGACAGAGAGAGAGAAAGAGAGAGAGAGAGAGAGAGAGAGAGACAGAGAGAGAGAGACAGAGAGGATTGAACAGTGCTATTGTTTGCCCTGGCTGGGGAACAAGGTCAGTGCTGCTACTGGCTGCCAACAGCCTTCGCTAAAGACAACACATACTCAATCTCACACACACACGCACAGTCTTTCACTCAGTGTGTGTGGGCCATTGCCAAGGCACTATTTAATCGATTGCTCTGTAGGGCTCAGTGCCAAAGGATAATGCCAAAACAGCAACCTTTGAACTGGAAGGTATCATTTGCCTGCACTCTGCAGAAATAATTTAAAAAGTGCAAAAGAAGACATAGGATCTTTTGATTTTTTATATATATATATATATATACACACACACACACACACACACACACACACACACACACACACACAGCACACTACTGTTAAATTATGCAAAAAATTCTGGAAATCACTCACTGGCCACTTTATTAGAAATACCCACCTTGTATGTCCACTCACTTGCCACTTTATTAGAAACACCTACCTTGCACTTCCCCTCATTGGCCACTTTATTAGAAAAACCCACCTTATAGGTTCACTGTATACATATGCAATTGCAAACTGCAGCTCATCTGCTGTCATGCCTCCTTCTACCCATTCACGATTGGAAAGGACGCCGCAGACTCACCACCAACAGTTCTGTGGATTTTCTGAGTCACATTTTCTGATTTAAAGATAACTGATGACTGTCAACATGAATCAAAAATGAGCAACTGAGCGAAACAGTTGGAGGGTAAATCATGTTACACCCTAACAACTTAAACAAAACATCAGCAAAGACAGCGGGTGCCCGTGTCTGTTCTTTAGCCAGAGCTAACTGAACAACGGGATCATTAGGAAATCATGATCAGTGGACAGTAGGCCTCATGTTTCTCATAACTACACTACCTCATCCATAGGGATTCTTTTTAAATCTCCTGTTTTAGTGTTTTACGGTGTTTTCAGACTTGTTCGGCAGAGTCGGCACCCAGGAACGTTTTGAGGCTTGTTTGAGGGAGAGGCTCATTGTCTCAGGTTAGTTTTACATAGGACCATTTCTTCTGAACCACAGGTCAAGTACATTTCATATGTACATACACTATTCCATTCCATATACCTTTGGGTGGATGTTTTTTTTGCAAAGTGGTAGTTTCATCATTTTGCTTTTTGATGGCAATTGACAATAGGCTCATGTCTTTATAATTGATATGCCAAGGCCATTAATATATCCCAATACCATAATAGTCTCTGGCTTTTAAACTTTAGGTTGGTAACAATCTAGAGGGTCCTTTTCTTCCTTGCCCTGGAGAGCACAACACACATTAGTTCCATAAACAATCTGAAAGGTTGACTCATCAGACCACCATACACGTTTCCACTGTGCATTAATCCATTTCAGATTAGCTCTGCTTGCAAGGAGCCATTCTCACTCTGGAAGATTTTTAACCTTGTTGGATGGCAAGAGACATGCATTTTTCATGAAACTCTCAATGCAAGCACTCGCAATACTTTGTTTCCTTTCTCACCTGAAAAGCCTGAAACAGAGAGTAAGGTGACAGAATTAGCCAATGATGTTACTTGACACTGCACTGGGCGCTGCAAACTGCACCAGGGTTTGCCGAAAGAGAACCACTGTGCTCAAGAGAACCATGGATCTGTTCTCTGAATGGCCCCCGGACTCAAAAAGACTCAAACAACTTGAAAACAGCTTGTGTCTGCGGGGAGTCCAGAAGCTTGATCCCAAGTGACCCTGTGAATCGCAGGCCTAGAATAGGCAGCATTCTGCTGTGTGTGTGCATTTAAAGCGGCTGCTGGCAGGGAGTCGCATGCAGAAAGTGGAAGCGTGAGTCTGCTTAGCTTCGAGACTGGTTTGAACCGGCCGCACAGAGAAATGAGCCTGATCTAGCGGATGACTTAACTGACCGCAAAGGCCTTGGATATTCATCAGAGTGCTCAGACAATGGGGGAAAAACAGGTCAGAGAGCAAACTCAGCACTACATTGTGAGACATACACACCAGCTTGACAGTTAATGCTTTCGCAGCCTCTCAAACTGATTAAAGACCACACACTGACACACACACACACACACACACACACACACACACACACACACATATGTATTCCAGTCTTTGTAGGGCTTTCATTGTCTTTCTGTAAGTATGTATGTGCAAACCTCCATCCCCAAAAAGTTGAGGAAGAATGTGAAATGCTAATAAAAACAGAAAGTAGTTTTACCTTATGAAATGTATTGTTTTCTTTGTAAATATGCACTTATTCCAAATTTGACACATCCAAACATTTTGGGTGCAGGAGCACATTTAACACTGTTACATCACCTTTGCTTTTAACAATGTTTGATAAACATTTGGGGACTGAAGACACCAATGGATCCAGTTCTGAAGGTGGAGTTGTTTTGCCATTCTTCCATTACACTGTTCTTCAGCTGTACAGGGCCTTCATTGTCATCTTTTGCGCTTCATAATGCACCACAGATTTTGTCTGAACAGCAGGCAGGCCAGTCTAGCACCTGCACTCTGATTACACAGCGTTGTAACTCATGCAAAATGTAGCTTGGCATTGTCATGTTGAAATGAGCAGGGATGTCTCTAAAAGTCATTGTCTAGAAGGCAGCATTTTGCTCCAATATGTGTATATATCTGGCTTTATTAATGGCGCCTTCACAGATGTACAAGTTACTCATGCAGTGGGCACTAATACGCCCCCATTCAGTGACAGACTCTGGCTTTTGAACTTTACACTGGTAACTGTCTGGATGGTCCTTCTCTTCTTTGGCCCAGAGAACATGATAATTATTTCCATAAACAATCTGATTCGATGAGGTTGACTTGTCAGACCACAGTACACATTTCCACTTTGCATCATCCCATTTCAGATTAGCTTGCACCCAAAGAAGTCGGAACCATTTGTTTCTGGAACACATGTTGTTTAATGACAGTTTTTAAAGAATTCTCGAGCACATGTGGTGATAGCCATCAGAGAACCATGCCAGTATTAGTTCATTGCCACCTAGTTTCCTTTGCTTGATAACTATATTAGCCTCATAGTTCCAATGCAAAACTAGTGAACCTTAGGCACCAAACATGTCCTAGCCTGGGCACATTTGGTCCCCACAAGGAGCCAAATACCTACACACACCCTCACCACTACACCCAAGCTAATGACTAGGCCAGAGAAATCCACGCCTCATGCTGCAGATGTTCAAACACACTGGCATTAAGTTAATTGCACACTCATAATTCTGCTAATCCAGTGGCTGGATTCTACAGTTCACAGGCAGTCAAAGAGCTCAGCATGGAGGCAAGTGCTGCAGATGCCCTACTTTTCCTGCAGGCTACGAAATCTCATTTGTGGTTTGAGTCCATTTATTTGGATGGCAACCCGCTCTGATTGCCATCACAGGCCTACCCAGAACCAGTGTTGTTAGCCTGAAGAGATAACTTAGCCAGTCCAAACCACAGCCTCTCAAACAACACCAATAGCAATTACGTCAGCCTACAAGCAGACGTTTCATAGATGTGGCACAATAAAAGATGCAATCAGCAGTGAAGAGGCTCAATAAAATAAATGAAAGTGAACTGAATAGCCAACATCAAAGGCTAAGTCCTGCTAGCGTCTGGAATCTGGAATGAAAGTTCAGACTCAGTTGCCACCAGCTTACCTCATCTCGCATACATAAAGGAACTTCATCCTTAGAAGCTGAGTTACATTCTGTATCGACAGGTTCCAGTCTGCAACTTTTTCAAGGTGGAAAAAAAAAAAAGAAAACTTTTCTTCAAATTCAAATTACAATATATCTTGTATTCTATTTGTAAGCACAAATGTGGAATGGCTTAAAGGTTTAAAATCTGCACTTTCCACAGAATTTCTTCACTTGTTTCAATGAGCTACGACTGAAAAGTAATTCATATCAAATTACAGACTGGTACACATAGCTCGTCCAGCACCTTTTCTGAAATTAAGGATATTAATATAGAGTTTTACAGCTTCTACACTTTTGAGAAACCTTTCCACCAAATGCTGGAACACTGCTGTGAGAATTTGACTGCATTCAGCCAAAAGAGCATTAGTGAGGTCAAGTACTGATGTTGGATGATCAGTTCTGAATCACTCCCACTCATCCCAAAGGAATTGGATGGAGCTCCATCACTCCAGAGAATGCTGGGGGGCTTTATAATTCTCTAGCTTGGCATTAGGCTTGATGACCTCAGGCTCATATGCAGCTGCTCCAGAGCATCCCAATTCTATTGGTTAGTACTTTTCTATGAAGATAATAAAAGCTAGGTGTACAAGTGAATGCCTGTGTTACCAGTGTGTGCAGCAGAATTCATTAATTAGATGAGCTGTCTGGATATTTTTGAACCCAGGATATGTCGAAAACAGCAGTTTTAAAGCCTTGCAGGCCTGACATGCCACAAGGCTGATGTAAACCAAGTCAAGCTCAGGCACATGAACTTCCATCAGAGACATTTAAAGCCTCTGTTGTGAACTCAGCCACAGGCAAAGTGATCAATGTTACTGAACTATTGGCAATCATTCTGGTCACATTAATTCAACAGGACACAGTGTGAGACAGAAAAAAGAGAGGACCAATGAGAGAGACATGCAAAGTTTGATGCCAAGCTTCCATGTAAATGTCTATGAAGGTTTTCATTTCCCTAAATCAGTGGTTCCCAACCCTGGTCCTAGAGTACCCCCTGCAATGCAGTGTTTTCCCTGCTCCCAACACACCTGATTCAACTTATCAGATAATTAATAAACGCTTGCTGAGCTTTAGTCAATGTTTTAGAGAAGGAAAATAGAGAAATGTGCAGGACGGAGGGGTAGGCCAAGACAAATGTTGGGAACCTGTGCTCTAGATCATTTAATTGTCTAGGTAATGCAACTGGACCTGCAGTATCATATTGTAATTGTAATAATATCTCAATATTAGGATTGTGCTGCACGTCCAGTAGTCTTCAGTACAACTGAACACAAATGTGAATCTCTAGTCCAAACTGTAGAAGTGAATTATCGGAGTAGAGAGGCCTCTTGTGGCCAAAGGTGTCACTACACCACACAGTGGTACTCAGCTGTTAGCAGAAGCTTTGGGTTACACTGTACTAATGGGTGATGTTCATGAGGCTACAAAGCCCTTCATAACAACTGACATGAACCTACATACATTGCTGGGGTCAGCTGCCACCTAGACTACTCTTCTTTTTCCTTTTGACTGGTCAGTAGCATAACCAAACAACTCAAACCAAAAAAATCTTGCAGCTTGATATGTTTATGGTGTGACAAAGTGTTAATGCTCATATAGATTGGTTAGCTTAGCTGGTACACTCCAGAAAAAGAAACTGCAGTATCTGGTATACTTAGCATTTAGCATTTGGTGGGAAGATTGATGTAAACAACTTCTACTGAAATCATTACACACTCAAAGCTTGAGGGCAATAATGTTCTATGTGGGCTTCCTTACTTACCTCCTATTGGCTGAGTGCATATTGAAGCACATAGTAGACAGCAAATCAGCTGATGTGCCACCTTCCCTTTATGGTTTAGCCCAGGAGTTATGCCACAGCTACCTTAGGATGTCCTGTCCTTTTGAGAATGAGACAGGTTGCTAGCCAGTCCAAGGTCAAGAACATCATAAGGCCATTACAACAGCTGTTGCTAGTAACCTCAGAACTGCAGTGGAACACTGTCTAGAATTTGCGGACAAACAGCGCAGTCAGGCTAAATAAAGCTTTTAATTCAGCAGACATGGGCTACAGGTGTGGAAAGTGGTCATTACTGTGGCAAGAGTGACCTCTGCAGGCAGAGAGGGGAATCTCCTGTCATAGATGTGATCTGCAGATATCACCTGCTATTACTATCTACACAGGCACTGTCTATTTGTATGTGATATTACTTGCTATTATTCTGTATACACTATTTATTATTTATTTGCTATGATTATGAAGTTGTGCAATGGAATTTCATACACTAACACACTTGAATCAGCTCATGAAAGATCTACACTCTTAAAAATAACAGTTGCTAAAGGGTTCTGGGTTTGGAATTGCTACAGAACCTTTATATTATGTGAAGTTCTTTCAAAAGGTTCTTCACACTCACACATCTTATTTACAAAAAAATACATTCTTAAGGAAATCCGAAAACATTTTTCCATTTGGCACCTACAGGCCCAGACACACCGAGCCAACTATTGGCCATCGGATGCCATCAGGACATCAATGAGCACTGACGACTGATCATTGCCAGTAGTTGGTGGATGGCCATGAAAGAGAGCTGAGAATCAGAGCCTGTGGAACGTGGAGAGAAACAAAAGAGAGTAAAATAAACACTTGAACTTGAATTCCCAATGAGAAAAAATGTTTAATATTGTTATGAATACTCTCACCAAAAAAGTATATTTAAAGTTCATTTTATTAAGTAAATCTAAGTACAGTTCAAGTATATTATATATTTCCTTCGGGATCAATAAAGTATGCTATCTATCTATCTATCTATCTATCTATCTATCTATCTATCTATTTCAGTATTTCTTGGGAATAAATTTGCCCACTTTTTAGTTTATAAAAGTATACTTTTAAGTAAGTAAGAGTAGTAAACTTTTGTGAGTACACAACTGGTTTACATTTAAGATTTTTTTGTAGTGCAACTATATTTTTAACTATATTAAAAGGAGCTTATAGGTATAATGTTCACTTATTAGCTATATACACCGATCAGGCATAACATTATGACCACCTCCTTGTCTCTACGCTCATTGTCCATTTCATCAGCTCCACTTATTATATAGGTGCACTTTGTAGTTCTACAATTACAGACTGTAGTCCATCTGTTTCTCTGCATACTTTGTTAGCCCCCTTTTACCCTGTTCCTCAGTGGTCAGGACCCCCATGGACCCTCACAGAGCAGGTACTATTTGGGTGGTAGATCATTCTCAGCACTGCAGTAACACTGACGTGGTGGTGGTGTGTTAGTGTGTGTTGTGCTGGTCTGAGTGGATCAGACACAGCAGTGCTGCTGGAGTTTTTAAACACTGTGTCCACTCACTGTCCACTCTATTAGACACTCCTACCTTGTCAGTCCACCTTGTAGATGTGAAGTCAGAGACGATAGCTCATCTGCTGCTGCACAGTCTGTGTTAGTCATCCTCTAGTCCTTCATCAGTGGTCACAGGACGCTGTTGGCTGGATATTTTTGGTTTAGTGGACTATTCTCAGTCCAGCAGTGACACTGAGGTGTTTAAAGACTCCAGCAGCACTGCTGTGTCTGATCCGCTCAGACCAGCACGACACACACTAACACACCACCACCACATCAGTGTTACTGCAGTGCTGAGAATGATCCACCACCCAAATAGTACCTGCTCTGTGAGGGTCCATGGGGGTCCTGACCACTGAAGAACAGGGTAAAAGGTGGCTAACAAAGTATGCAGAGAAACAGATGGACTACAGTCGGTAATTGTGGAACTACAAAGTGCACCTTTATAGTAAGTGGAGCTGATAAAATGGACAATGAGTGTAGAAACAAGGAGGAGGTCATAATGTTATGCCTGATCAGTGTAAGCCAAATATACTTGAGTATAATTTTGTTTAGTTAATAATTATATAATTTTGTTTAGTACATAAAAAGTAAACTGAAAGCAAACTCACTTATTTTTAGTTAAAAAGAATTATACTGATAGCACACTTGAATAACTCTAACAGAGTAAATGGTTAACGTAAACGTTTGCTTTTAACTGCCTACCTATCAGTGAATGGTGTTTCCAAATCTTCTAAGTAGAGCTGTAAGCATTGCAGTGATCCACTAGAGGGCGCCACAGACAAACGTCATGCTGCCGTGGCCTTATGTGGATACTCTCATGCGACACAGGAATTGCCACAAATACAAAAATTCAAAAATTATTTGTTTACTGGGTGGAAGTCCAGTGTGGTAATTTCTATTACATTTATGAAGTAGCTCAGGTTTGGGAAATATTAGATTCACCGGTTTGTAACAATAAAAAAAAAAAAAGTTGTGAGCTAGTTAGAATAATTTGGGTTTGATTCCTCTTCTCCTCAAGCTCCAGCCATTCAACAGATCTGTTCAATTCCACCTTAATTCTTACCTTACGGAAGGACTCTTAAGCCTTCCTGTGTATTGGATAGTAACTGCATATACTGGGCTGTATACATGAAAACATTATTGTATTGTATGTTTATTTACTACTATGTTAGTGTCGTTTTTTTTTCTGAGGAAATAAAATCTCACCATCCACAGTGAGGCAGTGGGTAGTGCTGTTGCCTCACAGCAAGAAGAGCCTGGGTTTGATTCCCCGGCCGGGCGGCCAGGGTCACTATCTAGCTAAGCAGCAAAATTCTAGGTCTGTCAGCATTATTTGATAGATAGGTAAGTAGGTAGGTAGGTAGATAGATAGATCAGTCCCAGAAGGAAAGTCGTCTATTACAGCACTACAAAGTACAGTAAAGAGCAAAAACAATAGCAAAAGTATTGTCATATACTATTATACAGATGCATAAATAGAAGTAATTTCTGCCATGCTAGATCTGCCCCTGTCAGCTGTAGGTGAAAAAAAGTGAGGGATGCTTTAAATGGTGTCAACTAGGCTTAGTGTTTGCATGCGATAACTCTTGTGGTAAGGGATGTTGGTTAAAGCACAAATTAGCCCATTTCCTGCTACATGTGAGAGTGTATTGACTTTGTCCTGCGAGTTTCTCACCAAAAGATTCAAGCAAATGCATCAGTTACACAACTTACTTAAATACTTTTTTAGTGGTGTTGTGTGCAGTCATGGATGTTTATAGAGCCATGTTGCACTAAATATGCCATTATGGTTTACATTGTACTCAAAACATTACCAGTGTGCAACACCGACTGTTGACATGGATTGACCCATGCCTGCCCACAAATGTCCAAATGGCCAAAGGCAATCTTTTGTAGCAACTGCTGTAAGGTTGGATGATATTAACGAAGCAGAAATCCCATTTACCCTCAATTCCACACCTCCAAAGTTCAGTCTGAGAAGTTGGTTGGGTTTTCTGCTTCTAACAATCCAAATAATCCCAAACACATTCAGTGATGTTGAGGTCTGGACTCTGGGCTGGCCAGAAGCTCTGTTTTTTTTCCACTTAATTTCCACTTTCTTATGCAAGTGGATGTCCTCTCCTCAGGAACATCTCCTGAAAAAGGAATAACATACATTTTTCACTGGAAATGAAGTGAAATTTCTACCATGCCAGATCTGCCCTGGTCAGCTGCAAGTGATATATAATAGGGGCTGATCTCTGACACAGTACTGTAGGTATGTATTGTGCCTCTTTGGAGCCAATCCCATTGAACTCAATGAGAAATTGTAGCACACAACCAAATGGTGAATGTGAGTTGTTTCCTTCTATTTATACTCTGTTTGTATGCATGTGAAAGGCATAATTTTGATTAGTTATAAAACCACAGTTCAGTTACAGGAGAGAAGTATTTTAAACAGGATGTCAAGCATTAAATGTAGAGTTTAAACATTATGTTAAGAATGTATCCCATTACACTGAATGGGCATTTTGACAAAGTTCATCTTTAAAGCTTGTCTGAACAAACTTGCAGCAGCTGCAATGAAAGAAAAGGTTTTTAGGCCAGAAAAATGTTCAGCTATGTCCACGATTGTGCGAGATGGCTTATAAGTCAGTTGTGTCCATACAGGACATTCTTTGATTTCATTGGAAATAACCAAGCTTCACAGCTAAGCAGTAGCGTCTTGAGAAACAAGCAGAGTCCAGTGGTTTTCCTGAGAACTGTTCATGAGGAGATGCTGATATCAGGCATATGACTCACAAATCAGCCCTTCGAAACTTCCATACACCGTCATATAAATCTGACTCAACGCAATGAATCAAAGATCAGCCCGAATTGACGTGTCACTTTTGGCTGAGAGTCAATCTAGAACCAACATTAAGCTGTCATACCCAGAGCTTTATTTAGAATCTGGAATAAGTTTTACTGGTTATTTTTAATTCATATTTAAAGGTAAAATAGATATGCTGTTATAGAGCTACAGTGGAATTTGAAGTCCTAAAGAAATAAGACATCAGTTAGAGAACCTACACTTATTTACCTAGTCCTTTATTCACTTATTCATTAGAACTCATTTTCTCTCTCTGTCACAAACACCACCATGCTAATGTGGCTGGGGTAGGCTGACCATACATCCTCTTTTTTGGCCCTAAAAACCTGTCTAGCTAGAACCTTTTCACACTTCCATATTCGACACAGTGGAAGTTGCTATAGTAGGGAAAACATTGCAGTAGTGGCAGTGTTTATTAATGAGAATGTTGAAGACTTGCACCTTTTTACATTCTTATTAAGGTTTTTTTCTACTTTTTCAACAAAAGCTGCTGTTCGTTTGGTGAAGCAGTTTTCATTTCAAAGTGAAGCAAGCTTCACAAGGTCTACATTACATGTACGCTACTTATGCCTGTTTGTAAACATTAACAATAGTGATATTATTGCTAAAACACTGAAGTAACTGAACATTATATTGGTTAGCTTATATAGGAACACTGATCTGGTCATTTATAACTGTACAAAACAACATTATTGATGGATTGATTGATTGTTACAGTTTGAATATCTACATTTCTGTGATAGATGACATAAAAAATAACCCCTTAAAATCCCAGAGTTTTTACATACTAAGGCTTATTATTCAGTAACTACAGGGACTTCTATGCAAACTAGCTGAGCTATTCTTAGCTATTCTTATAAAGGAGGACTATGTCTGCATTCTTGTTCATAAACGCCACCACTACTGTAATGTTTTCTCTACTATGACAACTGCCTCAAGTGTGAAAAGAGTCTGTTGCCTAAAATGTCCAGGATTTGGCTTTGCCTTTGTTTTGACATTTGCTTTCCACAGTCTTTCCCATGTCCTGCGTCTGGCCCAAACGCTGCATGCTAAGTGAAATGTTGACACAGCAAACATTCCCTGCAGTTTAGTGTTATGTTCGAGCCTGAGCATAAAGGAAATGTGTCACTGTGACTACCATCGTGATTATTTGTTCACCGGAGTCTCCAAAGACAGCCGCCCCTCCTATCAATCCTCCAGATTTATTCACCCGTCGTTATTTACACTGATTAGCAATGCTTATCACAACAGCAGGAATCATGAATAACAGTCTGCATTCTCTTCATTTTGAGACATAAAACCTCACACTTATAATCATATGCAAAATTTTGAAAACACCTGGTCAAATGATGTTCAACTGATGTTGCAAGTGAAAACACATTCTCTAAAGGTAACGCACCAATGTATGGCACTTTCCTGCAAATCTTAGTTGTTTGCTGAGTTTAACATATTGCAAATAAACAAAACACAAAATGTGCCATAACAGGCCACGTTTTATGTTCACCCAGAACATGTATGTATATATCTTAAATATATGTGCAATATATTCCAATACATGCAAACTTCCACCAAAGATGATGGGTTTTGTAGGTTAATCGAAACCTTTTATTGAAGCTATCGAGTAAACCTGCATGGAAAAGAAATACATGAGCATGTACTTTTTATATGTGAGATACATTTCAGATATATTGTCTCAAACATTAAGCAATAATACATACTATTTTCATGCATGTTGAAATGCATACTATAAACACATTCTTTTCTGTATGGGAATCCAGACTAGAACAAGCAACCCTTATTTTACTCAGTTTCTACCCAACAAACACAGTTACATTGTGACAACGTTGTGACAACGTTTTCAGTACGTTGTCACAACCTTCTAGAATCTTGATAAGTTCCATTATGTTGTGCATGGAATTTTGCCAAGTTGCTAACCGGTAGTCATAACACCGCACAGCAACCTTACTGAATAAGGGTTGTGACAACGTTGTGACGACCTTGTCCAGACCTCGTAAACAGCACCGCCTTTTGGCAACGCTGTAGCAACGTTGGAAGAAAGTAGACAATGTTGTGACAATGTTGTGTGCTTGCTGGGTAGATGTAGTGGTTAGTATTTGTAGGCCTCATGTGGGAGGCCACAGTTCAAGCCACCATTTCAGACTTGACCTTGTGCCATTGCAGCATTTAAAAATATGCCAATATATGTGAACGCTAAAATGTATGCACATATATGTAGCTTCAGTATATGTAATGGTGTCCATTTGCAATATATGTGAATATATGTTTGCATGGATGCATAGAACAGTGTAGACATCAGCACGATTTGTTGTCAAGAACACCATCAGTTGTGAAACATACAGAAACTGACCTAGAGAAAACAGTCCTGTGCTAATACGTCATTAGTGGTTAAGTGGAACAAGCCTGAAGATAAAGCTACCGAGCTACAGGCTTCTGCTTTTAACTGTTATGCAAAGTTGTCATGCCACCAATACTGACCGCCATGTAGAAGAGCAACTGCCTAAACCATTTTACTTTAGCCTAGCAAGAGTTCACCTCAAGTACAAATCTGTGATTGCACTGGCTATGCGGTTCTAATTATTCTGAAGAGGAAAGGAATCTGCTGTTTACTCAGAACTATTTCCATCAAATTTAGTTTCCTAAATTCCTTTTTTTGGGGCTTAATTATGTCCTGATTTGTCTGATTGTTTTTCACCTAACTGGTTTTTGCTACTTTTACAAGGCCACTATGTCAATATCCGTCAATGTTATTGCAGTATGTTTCCAATAGTAGATGTCCATATTTGGTTTATGTTTTCAAAACAGGAGGCTCCCTTTACCTGAAAGACTAAAATAATGTTTTATCTGGTTGCCCACCAATTTACAGGTTAACAGCAACCCAAAAATGCCTTAAAACTGGCATATGTTGATAATGTCTTGGAAATCTAATAGCACTTCACTAGCCATTCTGTTTATGTTCTTAACATTTTATTTTTCATGTTGCAAAATAACACTTAATCTACATAAATTTGGTCCAGTGAGTGGTTGCATTTATAGTCTCGAGGTTTGACTAAAATGGTTTGTTACACCAGCTTAAATAAACCCTGGCCTATTGACAGCATTAGCTTACTTGGACAGATGCCATCAAGCTGGAAGGGTGAAGACTAGCACAAGCATGCTCCAATGCACATGAAGCACCACAGAAACGTTTCAAACTGTTGCTAAGACAACATCATTGGAGCTCAACATACTTGGAGGAGAAAACTGACTGCTAACTGTGTAAGGCCAGCTAACAGATGCCCGCATTGGCTAGTGTCACACTGAGTGGTGGAAAGAGAGAGAACCATCTTACTCATCCAGAGAGAGCGAAGACAATTATGCTGTCTATGGATGGCTGTGGCATGACAAGGGAGCGACCCAGCAGTCTCTATATGACAGGACCAACACTCTGGCACTACTTAAAATCAGTTATTAGACAGCTGTAGATCTCAGACAATCAGAATTAAATACCATACCCCATGTTACTTATGTGGTAATATAGTTAATGACTGCCAACAGGCAACAGTGGTCTAAAAGGCCTGGGAGTAATGAGCACTCAGGCCTTCAAATAAGCACAGTTTGCAGTTTTTCTTATTTGCTTAAGTTCATTTTTCGCATCATTGTTGATGATCCAGTCTGTTTGAAATGTATTGCGGAAGAACATTGTGTAATGTGGTTCGGGTTCCTTTCCAAAGTAGATGAATCTGATGATTGCAAATGCATAAATTCAAAGAGAACTTGGTGAAGGATGTGTCTTCTGAGGATGTAAGCAAATTAGTATAATCAGTATAATCTTGATTTTGCTATGACCAAAAAGCCTGTGGACACCCATCCTACTGATTGAGTTCAGGTGTTTCAGACAGACCCATGGCTAACAGGTATAAAATCAAGCAGATAGCCATCCAGTCTCCATAGGGAAACACTGGCAGTAGAATGAGTTGTACTGATGAGCTCAGTGACTTTAAACATGGCCCTCTTCTATGTCACTGTCATAGGACGCCACCTTTGCCACAAGTCAGCGGGCCGCCGAGAGCTGAGCACCTATCCTCTGTTCTATCACTCACTCCAGAGTTCCAGACTTCCTCTGAAAGCAACATCAGCAAAAGAACTGCTCATCTGGAACTTCATGAAATGGGTTTCCATGGCTCAGCAGCTCCACACAAGCCTAAGATCAGAATGCACAATGCCAAGTGTCGGCTGGAGCGGTGTAAAGCACGCCACCACTGGACTCTGGAGTGACGAATCACGCTTCACTATCTGGCAGTCTGATGGATGAATCTGGGTTTGGTGGATGCCAGGAGAACGATACCTACCGGACTGCACAGTGTCAACAGTACAGTTGTTGTTTTTCTGCTGTTTTTCAGGGTTTGGGCCCCTGAGCTCCTGTGAAGGGTAATGTTAATGCTACAACATACAAAGACAATTTAGACAATGATATGCTTCCAACTTTGTGGCAGCAGTTTGGGGAAGAGCCTTTCCTATTCCAGCATGACTGGACCCCTGTGCACAAAGCGAGGTCCATAAAGACATGGTTTAACGAGTTTGGTGCGGTGGAACTCCAGTGGCCTGCACAGTGTCCTGATCCTCAACCTCACTGAACACCTTTGGGATCAATTGGAATGAGCCAAGCCATCCCGTCCAGCACAAATTCCCACAGACACACTCCAAAATCTTGTGGAAAGCTTCCCAGACAAGTGGTGGAATATATATATATATATATATATATATATATATATATATATATATATATATATAATCAACCTATCTAACCTATCTAAATCTGCTGAAAGAAAAGAAGAAATGACACCAAGTTCAGTGGGAAAAACAACGAGGAGTCCAGAAAAGGTCAAAGAGAGAGAGAGAGAGAGAGAGAGAGAGATGGGCCAGTAACAGACCCTCCACCCTAGAAAGACAGTGCATGCTTTCTCCATTTCACGGTGGTGGACAATGGCTTTGTTGGAGGATGCAGGAATCGTCAGAATACTGACCCCTTTATTGTCCTTGGCCACTGACTTTGTGTTTGGAGGACTAAAGAATGCAGTGCGGTGGTGGTCTTCAGTCCGTTCTGCTGGCTCTCACCAACCATTCTGAACCATTTCACTTTACTGATCTATTTGTGGAGCATGTATGAGTCACTGAGGAGAGGTGGGGCGCGAGGAGGAAGGAAATGACTTCATGAATGAATCAAGATTATATGGAGAATGTAAACGGCACAGTCAGCTGACCGAGGGCCGAAACGTGACACACAGGAACTGGAAGTACTTCACTGCAAAGGTAAGCTTTTAATATACCTTACCTTTAATGTTTTTATTTTTTTTTATTTGTTATAGTTTTATTTTCATGACCATGTTACATTTTATTTTAGATATTAATATTTTAAATGTTGTTTTTATTGTATAATTTTTTATTTATGAATTTTAATTATTATTATTATTATTATTATTATTATTACTATTATTATTATTATTATTATTGTAGTTGTTGTTGCTTTTAAAATATATGATTTTCATCTTTATTTTTATAACTGTATAACACTTATTTGATATACAGTTATACTATTTAGCATATGTCATGTATATATTTTTCAGTATTATTTTACATTCCCTCAAACTGTACACAACAGAAAGCAGAGCACCTGAGGGCAGCAGCTGTGTGGGTTCATATCTCCAGTGTGTCCTTCTTCTCAGTGGTACAGTCAGAGCGGCGGGCAGTAAGGAGTGCCGCTGTGTTGACACTGGACTGAAACTGCAGTAATGATTCCCTTGAGCTCGGTTGCATCACAGCACGTCTGCACTTCCTCTACGGTCTCTCTAGAGCGTGTTTGAGCACATCTTTCCTCACTTCCTCAAAGTTCTCGCTGTGTTTGGGTGGGCGGGGCGAGCGCAGGTGACCCATAAAGAGCTCGCTCGCTCAGCTCTTCTGTTTCAGTAGCTGTCCGCACACCCACAATGGCAGTTGGTCTCCTATTATGGATCCTCGCCCTCTGTGGCTCACTCGCTCCCTCAGGTAAGACACTGGATACGCCTGCACCTTCGCACACAATGACCGATTGGTTTACCTGGACGCCGAGACAGCCTCATTGATTAATACTAACCCATAGAGATCCACAGCTACCTGTGTTCACTACAGTCAGAACGCATTCAAGGATATGGACTCATATACACTGATCTGGCTGGGTTACTCTTATTGGGCTTATCAGCAGGGGCGGAGCCTATGACAGTAAACTGGACTAACATACCTGTGTTTGTACCTGATTACTTACACTGAAGACTTTGAACTGTAATTCTACGACAATTAGAAGAGATTATACTTCAGATTTCATAACAGGGCATTTAAGCTTCACCTGTAATAGAAACAAACCATTAACTTAAGTTACTGTACAGAAAATGAACATGTAAATCTTCAAATATTGGACAACTGTGAATTTTTCAAGGTTCTTTAAAGGTTCTAGTAAAGAAAATGGTTCTATACAGAACCATGAACACTCAAAGAACCCTTTGCATGACTAAAAAGTTCGCTGCATCTGGTTGTTTCTGTATAGCACCAAACAGGGTTCTTCTACTCTTACGATGTCAAGTTTGTAACAATAGAAGAACCCTGTTTGGTGCTATATAGAACCCTTTTCAAAAAGGTTCTATGTAGAACCATCTACAGCACATTCTTTACACTCTTAAAAAAAGATGGTTCTTCAAGGGTTCTAGTAAAGGAAATGGTTCTACATAGAACCATGAACAGTCAAAGAACCTTTTGCATGATTAAAGGGTTCATTGCATCTGGAAAGAGTTCTTCAGACTGTGCTGCCGATGGTTCTGTATAGCACCAAAAACGGCTCTTCTACTGTTATGATGTCAAGCTTGTAGTAATAGAAGAACCTCTATATAGAACCTATTTCAAAAAGTTCTATATAGAACAATCTACATGTTCTCCACACTCTTCAAAAATTGTTCTTTAAGAGTTCTTTAGTGAAGAAAATTGTTCTATGTAGAACCATGAACACTCAAAGTACCTTTTGCATGGTGAAATGTTTCTTCAGATTGATGGAAACTACTGCGCTGTAGATGGTTCCATATAGAACCTTTCTGAGGGTTCTACATAGCACCAATCAGGGTTCTTCTACTGTTACGATGTCAAGCTTGTAACAACAGAATAACCTTTTTGGTGATATATAGAATTCTTTTCGAAAAGGTTCTATATAGAACCATCTACAACATGTTCTCCACACTCTTGAATAAGATGGTTCTTTAAGGGTTTTTTAGTGAAGAAAATGGTTCTAAATAGAAAGAGCTTCAAGAACTCAAAGACCCCTTGCATAATTAAAGGGTTCTTTGCATCTGGAAAGAGTTCTAGTGCCGTAGATGGTTTTGTATAGCACAAAAAAAAGGGTTCTTCTATTGTGTATGATGTCAAGCTTGTAGAAATAGAAGAACCCTGTTTGGTGTTATATAGAACCCTTTTCAAAAAGGTTCTATGTAGAACCATCTACAGCACATTTCTTACACTCCTAAAAAAGATGGTTCTTCAAGGGTTCTATTGGGAAGAAAATGGTTCTACATAGAACCATGAACACTTTGCATGTCTAAATAGTTCTTTGCATGGTGAAATGAAAAGGGTTCTACATAGCACCAATCAGCGTTCTTCTACTGTTACGATGTCAAGCTTGTAACAATTTCCCACTATTTTACCATCATCATTACATATAAACTCAGAAGACTCATGTAGGTTCACTGGTGGTTCTGGATAGTGAATAAAATGTCTATAGTTGTGTTGTAGTCATGGTGACCCCTGGTTCCTATCACCACGACCACTGTAAAGACATCTGAGTCTCTACAATTAACCATTTTTAATGAATGTTTTACTACATTCACAGAACATCAAGTAGTTTTCTCTTGCAAAGCTGATAATAGAAGGTGTGAATACAGGAAATGTGGTGGTTAGTTTAGCATGAAATAATCCACCCTGTCAGAAGCTCATTATGGTAGGTTTTCACTTCACAGTGTTGCTTGGCACAAAAAAATACACAGTCATCTCCAAAAGTTTAAGCGTTCCAGTTCAAATGACATGTTTTTTTTTTTATTATTATTTTTTTCTAAGTGAAAATAAGTTGCTGTTTATTTGCTGAATGCTTTTGACATATTGGGGAGAAAAACACTAAAAAGTGCCATGTGCAAACGTTATTGCATTTTATATTTCTTAAAAGTAAATTAATAGGAATTGTGCACTAAAAGCCAAATTTAAGTTTGTTACTTATTTTCACTTAGAAAAATCAACATAATCGGACTGGGGTGCACAAACTTTCGCACACACCTTTATTCTCTCTGAGTTGGGAGAATCTGTTTTCGTAAAGAGCAATATCTAATCAAAACTGCGTAGGACGTGATTTCTTGACACGGCCATTTTTACATCTTCAAATTTCGGGACCAACATCAACTATTAAGACTGGCTTAGAACACTTGCATTAATGTGTATTGCATTAAAACTGCTGTAATTGGTCTGACTGTATCTCACGCTTAAAGCAGAGTTTCTTCAGAATTTCTGTGTAATTCAGTGTTTGAGATGTAAACAGAGTCATTCAGAGTGGTGTGGTGTGAAATGGTTCACTGTAGAGACTCAGATTTCTTTACAGTGGTGGTGATAGGAACCAGGGGTCACCATGACTACAACACAGATATAGATATTTTATTTACTATCCAAAACCACCAGTGAACCTACACTTCTGAGTTTTATATAGAATGTTAAATTAGTGTAAAATCTAAAGTTTTCTTGGGGACTATTTTGCCTTATAATGCCCTGCATGTACTCCTCCACCACAAAGATGTTTCAGAGAAATGTCTTTAGCCAAAACTATCCAAAAACAGTGTCTCAGACATCAGGCGGTGTATTTCATGCAATAACTTCATGTGAAGGAGCTTTTTGAGGTGGACGTCTGGTTCCTATCACCACCACTGTGAACAATTCTGACTCTAAATTTCTCTAGAATGGAGTGTTTCACACCAAACCACTCTGAATGACTTTGATTACATCCTTTAAGTACAACATGCCTCTGATTTCTGTAAACTTTCTGTACAAAGTGACTGAAAACAAGCTTAACTGCAAACTTTTAGCACAAACATTACAAACAAGTCCAAAACAGAGAGTCTCTAAATCTGCAGTCACACTGCAACGATTCAGCAATGAAGCTGCACTTTCAACAAGGAAACCTTCACTGCTTACTTCACTGTGTTTTCAACTTCTGTTTACTCCAATCTGACCGATCTGACCATTCTGATGCTTATCATGATTTACCTCGGCCACCTGCTTGCAAAATGTTTTAGCTCGTAGAGCCGGAGCTTTCTGTTTGCTACTTTTACCTGCGCTAATAAGATGTGCGAGGCTTCTTTTGTTGATGAACGTGAGCCCGTTCAGAGCGCAATTCCCATCAGTGAGCACTCATTATCGATATATGTCATCACACTAACGAGAAAAGTCAACCGATGTTTCATATGAAGCCATGTCCAAAGGTTTTGGCACCCCCAGTCAAATTACGTTTTGCGTCGTACACGTTCTCTATACATTTCTGCACATTTTAATGCACAATTTAATACAAGTTTATTTGCCAAAAAAAAAAATAAAACCTAAAAATGAATCCTAAAATGTGCACATTGCAAAAGTTATAGCACAGCCAGCAAAATGAAGTTGTGTACTAAAATGTGCAGAAAAACTTATTTTCGCTTAGAAAATTGACATTTTTCATACAGGGGTATATTTCTATTCATGCATTTTCTTGTTTAAAATCGTAGTTTGTGAGACAAACTGTATAAAAATGACTTTGTTGAGAAATCACCTGATTAAAGCTGATGAAATGGGAGAAACAGCAACAATTCTGCGTGGGCCTTAAAGGATTGACAGAGATAGAGACACAGCAGCAGTTCTTGGAAACAGACATTCTTGGCAGTGGGGTCGAGTTGCAGCTTAGGGTTGGGCACTTTCAAACAGCAAGTTTGATGAAAAATCAAATTAGGTGCATTCAACTGACTTGTTTGTTCCCTTTGTTAACCTTCAGATTTTCGCATAAACATTTGAAAGCTTTTGTTTCACTAAGCTTGGTGCAAATCAGGCTTTGGTGGGAAACTGTTATGACTTCATGTAAGTCAACTAGGCTTGATTGGCCAATTGCATCTTTCACCTTTCTAGTACAACGTCTCGGTTAGCGACCACTTGTTTTATGCCACTTGAGTTAAACCAACAGGAACATCTTAAAAATAAAGGTTCCTAAATGGTTCTTGGTTCGAAGGTTAAATTCTAGGAAAAGCCTTTCAATAGATGCAGAACCTTCTTCACACTTGCACATCTTATTTACAAAAATAAACCATCCATTAAAAGGCACCAGGGTTGGCCCAGATAGCACTTTACAGGTCTCAAATACTTGCGTTCCCAAATGAGTACTCGGAAATTCATTCTCAATACCACCCTTAAATGTATCCTTCCACCACAAACATGTTTTAAAGAAATGTCTTAAGCCAAAACCTTAAAAACTATCCAAAAACAGTGTCTCAGACATCAGGCGGTTTATTTCATGCAATAACTTCATGTGAAGGAGCTTTTTGAGGTGGACGTCTGGTTCCTATCACCACCACTGTGAACAATTCTGACTCTAAATTTCTCTAGAATGGAGTGTTTCACACCAAACCACATCTGAATGACTTTGATTACATCCTTTAAGTACAACATGCCTCTGATTTCTGAAACGTTCTGTACAAAGTGACTGAAAACAAGCTTAACTGCAAACTTTTAGCACAAACATTACAAAGAAGTCCAAAACAGAGAGTCTCTAAACCTGCAGTCACACTGCAATGATTCAGCAATGAAGCTGCACTTTCAACAAGGAAACCTTCACTGTTTACTTCACTGTGTTTTCAACTTCTGTTTACTCTAATCTGACCGATCTGACCATTCTGATGCTTATCACGATTTACCTCGGCCACCTGCTTGCAAAATGTATCAGCTCGTAGAGCCGGAGCTTTCTGTTCGCAGGAACCACAGTGTCTCACCAAAGAGCTCTTCTTGGCATTATCTCAAGTGTGGAATCAGGACAACATTCAACAGAGCCTGAGATTTGCGAAACAAAAACAAATCCTGTAGAAACTTGTTTGCCTATTCAGAGTGGTTTGGTGTGAAATGGTTGATCGTAGAGACTCAGATTTCTTTACAGAGGTGTTGATGGGAAACAGGGGTCACCATGTCTACAACACAACTATACATTTTATTTATTATCCAAAACCGCCAGTGAACCTACACTTGTCTTCTGAGTTTATATATGGAATGTTGATGACGCCCTGCATGTATTCTTCCACCACAAACATGTTTTATAGAAATGTCTTAAGCCAAAACCTTAAAAACTATCCAAAAACGGTGTCTCAGACATCAGGCGGTTTATTTCATGCAATAACTTTATGTGAAGGAGCTTTTTGAGGTGGACGTCTGGTTCCTATCACCACCACTGTGAACAATTCTGACTCTAAATTTCTCTAGAATGGAGTGTTTCTGAAACTTTCTGTACAAAGTGACTGAAAACAAGCTTAACTGCAAACTTTTAGCACAAACATTACAAAGATGTCCAAAATAGAGAGTCTCTAAACCTGCAGTCACACTGCAATGATTCAGCAATGAAGCTGCACATTCTTAAAGGAACTGCTTACTTCACTGTGTTTTCAACTTTTGTTTACTCCAATCTGACCAATCTGACAAGTCTAACGCTTATCATGATTTACCTCGGCCACCTGCTTGCAAAATGTATCAGCTCGTAAAGCCGGAGCTTTCTGTTGGTTACTTTTACCCGTGTTAATAAGATGCGTGAGGCTTCTTTTGTTGATGAACGTGAGCCCGTTCAGAGCGCAATTCCCATCAGTGAGCACTCATTATCGATATATTTCATCACACTAATGACAAAAGATGACCTATGTTTTATATTAAACTGTGTGCAAAAGTTTTGGCACGGTCAAATTACGTTTTGTGTCGTACACGTTCTCTATACATTTCTGCACATTTTAATGCACAAATTTATACAAGTTTATTTGCGGAAATAAAAATGAAACCTAAAAATGAATCCTAAAATGTGTAAGTTGCAAAAGTTATAGCACATTTTGTAATGTATGCCTTTTTTATTATGCCAAACTCAGCCAGCAAAATGTAGTGGTGCACTAAAATGTGCAGAAAACCTTATTTTCACTTAGAAAATTGACAGAACATGGATTGCCATTTTTCGTACAGGGGTATATTTCTATTCATGAATTTTCTTGTTTGAAATGGTTCTTTGTGAGACAAACTGTATAAAAATGTACATATGTTTGGCTTTGTTACCTCAAGTTCTTCACAAATCAAATAACTGCAATGACTTTGTTGAGAAATCACCTGATTAAAGCTGTTGAAATGGGAGAAACAGCAACAATTCTGCGTGGGCCTTAAAGGATTGACAGAGATAGAGGCACAGCAGCAGTTCTTGGAAACACACATTCTTGGCAGCGGGGTCGAGTTGCAGCTTAGGGTTGGGCACTTTCAAACAGCAAGTTTGACGAAAAATCAAATTCACAGTTTCACCCTGTAACCCAAATTTGGTGAATCGGTCAAGACATTTTTGGAGTTAGCAATTTGCTTCTTTTGTTTTGCACTGGAGGTACGAGGCTAATGTAGCTAAGAAGTAAACAAAGCTTATGGTCATAATTAGCATTGTGCCTCAATCATCACACTTAGTAAAAATGCACTGCATTCAGGTTTCATGATGCATCATAACACTGTTTCTAGTTATGCCTCCTACTTTGGCCCATGTTTAAGCATAACAGTATGTCATACAGTGTCATAAACCACGTAAGCAAGTATATTTGAGTTCACTTAACAACTCCACATGGGCAGGAATTGGAACCCACAGCCATCCAGTTTAATCAGCCTTCTTTGGACTTGTGGGATTCAAACTAATCTCCTTCTGGGTTTGAGGCACCAAATATCAAAACCTTCCCTTTGCTTGATTACCTGAGAGAGATCTTTGTTTTTGTGAGCATTTGGAAGTTTCACATTAAGTGCATTCAACTCATTTGTTTGTTCCCTTTGTTAACCTTTGTCAGATATCATATCGTTTCCATAAACATTTGCTTTTGTTTCGCTAGGCTTGGAGCAAATCAGGCTTTGGTGGGAAATTGCTATGATTTCATATGTCAACCAAGTTTGATTGGCCAGTTGCATCTTCCACCTTTCTGGAACAGTGTCTCAGTTAGCGACCGCTTGCTTGAAGGTTCCTAAATCGTTCTTGGCTTGAAGGAACGGTTCTAGGAAAAGCCTTTAATAGATGCAGAACGTTCACAGTAAAATTTCTCACACTTGCACATCTTGAACCATCCGTTAAAAGACACTAGGGTTGGCCAAAATAGCACTTTACAGGGCTCAAATACTTGCATTCCCTTAAAAACAATAACATTTATATTTTACATAATAATTTTTACATTACATATTTACATTGGACATATTCTGTCATGACATCATATGACATCTGCTATGTTTATGACATGGTTACGTCAATGTTACGTAGCAAGGTTCAGGTAAAGTGGTACCACATACCATCCACAAGAGTGTGTCTGGAATGCTGTTGGGGTCCAAAGCGTTAGCTTCCTTCTGAATACTAACATAAATGATTACTCAAGTATTCAAATTATTCAGGCCAGGCCTAAAAGACACCTTCAGGAACCACAGTGTCTCGCCAAAGAGCTCTTCTTGGCATTATCTCAAGTGTGGAAACAGGACAACATTCAACAGAGCCTGAGATTTGAGAAACAAAAACAGATCCTGTAGAAACTTGTTTGCCTATTCAGAGGCATTTTCATGTCACATCTGATAAAGAGCAATAACAGTAGCAGCTACTGTTAATCATTTGTAATTATTAACCACCTAATGCCGTACCAGGGCATGTTTTCTTGACTGCAGAAACAAAAAGTCAAACAGACATCTTTAATCTTTCACAAGACCAAGAGGAAGCAGAAACACATTTTACAGAAATTAAAGTGGAGGCCACGAGCCACACTGAACTCTTTCAATCGAAAAGCACAGATCTTTCTACAGGTCTTCTAGATTAATAAATACGGATTGTGGTATAAAACACCGGCTGTGATTTTTACATTAGAGTCATTGCCCTCAATGTTATCTTGTTTTGTCAATCTTCTGTTACCAACTATCAGAGTTTCTCGAAAACTGAAGCATTTTCTTCTCAAATTATCTTAATATCGGTGCCTCAAAGCAGAAACATCTGGGGCCCTAGGAAACCCAACGGTGGCATTACGGTCCAACATTTGCACACATAGCCATTAGTGAAAGGAATTCCCTTCTTTTGAACTCAGTCAAGAGGAACTTAATGCCATTGCCCCACACACAGGAAAGCAGGGTTCAATTCCCCATCCGGTCAGGAACACCACTGCTATATCAATGTTTGCACAGGACTTCCAAAGTTTCTTTCATCTACTGTTAGGTTACATGCATAAAATTAACCCGCTATTCACACCCCACACATGAGAAACTGTTGTTTATTAAGCTAAATGCCAGCTAGCACCGCTAGCCAGCAGTTGCCTTTTCTTTAGGGTGACAATAATTAGCCTTTTAGAGCAAGATACAGTGGCTGAGTTTAAAAAAAGTTCACAACATCATGCTTGGGCAATGACTCACACATACTCACATGCAGAAAACAGCAGTTTTTCAGGTTGCTGTAGCATCCCTGCATGGTTTACAATCGCTGCGGTTATCAAACTGTTAAATGCAATTTCACTATAGGCTGTTTTCAGACTGCTCTACATGGTTTCACTACCTTTTCTTGACTTTTGTACTAGGATTGGTGGGGCGTTGCCCCTTCAGCTTTGGTTTTGGGGAGGCCAATGACCCCCGGTAGTTGCTGCCTATGACATCACATTTTTGAAGGTTCTTCAGGAGTTTTATTTGAAGCATTAACAAGATTTTGACACATATTATTGATTACGCAATCATAACACATTCCTGTGGATGTGCTCTGTTTTGAAAATTGTCTGGCCCTGTATGTCAGGTAAAATGAATCGGTTTGTGACTGATTGCTTTGGGAATCATCAAGTAGCCCTTTCCCGCAAATGGAGGTGGTTCCTGGCCATGCCAAGCAAAGAAACACACCAGACTATCTGACGATAGTCAGAAGACTGGCTTGCGAGACTCAAGCATCCCTAAAGCAAAGACTCTTAAGTTCATTAGAGCCTCAAAGAGTGGAAAAGTGAAAAATTGTCCTGAAAAGTGAAGTTGTGGTACATAATAAATGGATGAAATTTGCAGAAAAAAGTGATATATATATATATATATATATATATATATATCGTCGCTGTCCAAAGAAAACCATGTATGTCCTTTTTTTCCAATTTTTATTTTTCTACATCATATCAACAAACCAGCTGTCCTTTACACTGTGTGACAGTTCCATGATAATTGGACTGATTAAAATGCTCTAAAACTGCTTGGAATAAAAACCCTTTACATTAACTTCCATTGAAAGGTAAGAATGTTTTTGCCTTCTCCTGTAACGTTACTATTTTGGAGATAACTGTTTTTGTTTGGGCAGCAACGATATGTAATTTGGCTTTTCAGTGGCTTATCTGACAGAACAGTCATCTGTATCCACAAGACTCCATTGTGCTTTCTGCAAATTTTATCTGTTTCATTCATCTGTGCAAAGTTAAGTCACAGGAACAAACCATGTCCATGCTGCAGTTACACCACTTCTGGCACCAATGAATTATACAGGTGCTTCTTACATGGCACATTAATGACACACCCAAGTCCAACAATGGTTGGATAAACAAAGCCTAAGGGCTTGCTCTGTTGTCATACACTGCTTAAAGCGTTAGCAAAGACACAAGACACCTGCATCACTGTGGAAATCAAACCAAACAGAAAGAGCCATGCAGTTTCACACACTAAAAATGAACTGCTACTTTGAAGTAGTCAAACAGTGACGGAAGACAATCCTGAAGATCAAATTGACAGAACTTGTGGTATGATTTTTCCATGCTTAACACTAACACACTTCTTCTCTGCACTACTTTCTGTCACAGGTAGCTACACACTACATGGAGTCGAGATATATGAGGTGGTTCGACCAGTCAGAGTGCATGACCTTCATAAGAGAGATTTAGAGGTGAGAGCTCTAGAAAACTAAAGGTCAATCATTACCAATATAATACTTCTACAGAAGACATTGCATTTACAGTGTATGTTTTTCTGCCTTAATTCAAATATCCATACTATGCACGTCAGAAATGTGTTCTTTTGTAGCAATAGTATGTCTTAGGCCCAAAGCTTTACAGAACTTCGGCAAAAATTCCTTTCAACATTATGAGAAATGAGCTTTCTTGTCGTGTAGTAGGGTTACATGATATGGACAGTCTTTTTCTGAACATATATGCCGACAACATGTATAAATATACTTTTTATTTCTAAATAGGTCTACAAAAAAGTTTTAGAACTCCTTAAAAGTTCCTTATGGTGATGCACGTTTGTTGTAACAGTAGCTATTATTGCAACTCTGGGACTAAAAATCATGTCTTTAGTATTTTTAGAGGGTAGTAGATAAGTTAGTAGATAATTGTTCTAACAGCTGCATGTGTATATGTTGTTCACCACAGCCCCGATTTGTGTTAGCATGTTGGAATTTTTTTGGTATTTCCATACCAAACATAGTTCAGTTTGATAACATAGCATTTTAATCTCTAACATTATGCAGCGGTTCTAAACAAAGATTGTTAGAATTTCTCAATTTGCTGAATGATGTCATTGTTACCTTGGCAGCATGAGCTAAGAATGCCTTAGAGTGATGATGACTATTACATTTGAATTTAATCAAGTCTTGTCTTCAGTCTTCCAGACCAGACATGGTGAAATATGCCATGACTCTTGGCGGCAAACACATCGAGATGCATCTTGAGAAAAACGAGTAAGCCCAACCATCTATTTTCACTGTGTCATCAAATATATTGGCTCATAGGACACTGACACGTCCTGTGGTCTTGAGTCTCTGGACAGCGCTTGCATGTGCGTCTGCTGTAGTTCCTGCTTTTGCAACCACAAGATCTCTGTTAAGCGTCATCCAAAGTCCCCAGTGCACGAAACACTGCGTGTGCTGGTTCTAACTTGAACAAACTGAACAAGGTAGACTTGTGGGCTGAGTTGTGAAACACTAATGTGGACAGAGTAGCGGTCAGCAACCCTGGTCGTGGAGGTCTACCTTTCGGTGGTGTCCACATCAATTCCACCTACAATCTTCCATACCTGTTCCTGCTAAGTTCGTGATTGGCTGGTTTAGATGCATTAATAGTAGACAAGGAGGGTGGTAGCCTGTTAGATGTAGGTTGGATGTTGGTCTGTAGGAAAGTAGATCTCCAGAAGGGCCACTGGTGACCACAAACGATCAATGGCAAGCATCTCATTATGCGTTCAACGATGTTTGCCTTTTTGTTTTATAAGAGGCAGAGCAGAAATACATTACCATAAACACGAGGTTCATTTCCTGCATCCGAGACCCTTCAAACGTCTGATCTCATTGTTGTCTTATATAGATCTTACAGAGAGCTGACATTATGGCTCCCCGTAATTCGAACCCTGATGTGACCACGAGTTTTGGTAGCCTGTATGAAAAACATGTCTTGCAAATGAGATGGGGATGATATCCCTTTACAGAACTGTCCACTGTTTCAGCCATTGGAATCAATATCATCCTGATATGTGGTGGAATGCATGTTCACCCCAACGGCTAGTTCAGTGTATGTATGTGGCTGGTGGTATTTGACTTGGTGTAAGGTTAAATGTGATGTCACTATGATTTGACAGAGGTGTGGGGATGTGAGTAATGGCCAACAAAGGCACCAATCAGGGTGAAGAATCTCCAGGAGTACAAACTGCCCTAACTGAGAATTGAATTAAAATGTAATAATGTAACAGAAAGAATGCAGACAATCGTAAATGTTTCTCCTTGCAAATGTATTCAAGTAAGTGTGTAAAGTGACTTCTATTAAAATGACCTCTACTCAATTTATTCAAAAGATTACTGAAGTAAATGAAACTGAGTAAATGTAACGCGTCACTACTCACCTCTGTGCTCAAGGCTACCTTCAAATGAATGAGCAAGCTTGCGAATGAATGTTTCCAGCTTCATACTATCCCAAATGGTCTGCTTAGGCTCATCTTATATCTGTGTTGGGGTCCACAGAGATTTATTAACCCAGGACTACACTGAGACGCATTACACGGACGACGGGACACAGGTCACAACCAAACCTAACGAATTGGTAGGTGAACCCCTATACTGCTCTTCAACTCCTTTCAGGTGGATATTTCACATTTCACCATAATAATACCACACCAGTTATCCCAAGTCAGTCTTACAACATTTGCCTGATACAATATCACTTGAAAGAGTTGTGAGAACCATGTCTGAAGACCATTTTACACCAGATGTGGTAAGCACATCGCATGACATGCCGCAGCACGCTGTGCATAATACACTCCTCACTATGCCGCAAAAATATGTTTTGGGTCTGTTTTTTTATGTGTGCAGCATGCTAGCAGTTTCTAGATTAGTACATCATGCCATGTTCTTGCTGTAATTTACAATCTAGGCTAATAAACAAATCAACAAATCTAGTTTTAAGTCCAGTAAGTTAATGTGGTGAACCCACATGCATCTCCCCCTCCTCTCCTCAGCAAGAGATAAAGAGCAACAACTTTCCATCAATCTTTAACCCCTTAAAATCTCAGGCTTGTTACATACTAAGGCTTATTATTCAGTAACTACAGGGACTTCAATGCAAACTGGTTGAGCTATTCTTAGGTTATGGAAGTGTATTGAAACCTTGGGCCCACCGGTGGGTCCTGGCCCTGTAAGGGGTTTTAAACATCTATGCTCAAAAGTTTTTTAAGCAATAAACAAAGACATTTGCTTAAAACATAAAAATGTGATGCAAACATATCCAGCTCTTGTGATGGGTGTTTATCGCATCTGATGTGAACCCCAGAGGGGTTACGGCACACCATGTGCACCGCGTTGTTTCTGGTGTGAAACTGGCTTAAGCGTTTAAGACCAAACATATATCCAAATACTGCACACTAAGACTAATTCTTTGTCCTTCTGTACCCTCCCAATTCCCAGGATCTCTGCTACTATCAGGGGAAGATCGTGAATGACAGCGGCTCAATGGTCAGCGTGAGCACTTGTGAAGGGTTACGGTATGTCAGCTGACTTTCACTCTTTATTTTTGCAATCTATGTTCTGGGAAAAATGCTTTTTGAAAAGTTTTATTTGGTATTAGAAAAATCTCAATGAGTTTCTAGAAAAAAGGCTTTGTCACTCACATGTATCCGAGTTCTGAAGTAACAAATAAAGCACTCTTGATAACTTCTTGATGTTCACATTGTTTAACAATTACAGCGAACATACTGTCATATTTGGTTAGTGGGACACATTTAGAGAGTTCACTGGGGCAGTATCGAAGACAACCACTTCCCTATAGGACCTTCACATCTTTGAAGAACTATATTTTAAACAACTTCCACATAATGTAGAGATTTTTCAAATGTTAACATTCATTCAGAGGGCTTTAATGTGAAATGGTTTATTGTAGCTAAACGTATTGACTTTTTTACAGTGGTGGTGATAGGAACCACCATGTCTACGACACAAAAATAGTCATTTTATTTACTATCCAAACCAGTGAACCTACACATGTCATATCACAAAACAATGTCTCAGGCATCAGGCAGCATGTTTGTAACCAATTTATTACATTTCTGTGAGGGAACCTTTAGAGGGATTAAACTCTTCAGACGTCTGGTTCCTATCACCACCATTGTAAACAACTCTGACAGTTTCTCTAGGATGGAGCATTTTACACCAAACCACTCTGAATGACCTTGTTTACATCTTAACTTCTTAATTATGCAGATATTTGGAAAATACTCCTTCCTTGGAGCTACTAGAACTGTACATTCAAGCCAAGAACCATTTAGGAAACCTGTGTTTTTTAAGACTGCTGTCAGTAGAGTATGCACTTCCAAATCCCTGGACTTCACACATATGCCTCACTTCTCTGAGACTGTACTAATTTCCAGAATGTTGCATTGCAGAGGTTATTTCCAGACAGCAGAGCAGAGGTTTCTCATTGAGCCACTGTCCAAAGATGGAGATGGTGACCACGCTGTGCTGAAGTACGAGGACGTGACCAACACCCCGTCAGTGTGTGGAGTCACCAACACCAGCTGGGATGAAAACACTGGCGACTTTCCCCCTCGCATCAGTAAATCTCGAGCTCGCTTGTCTGTAAGAGTGACATTTATAATTCTGAAGTTCCTCAATTTGACATGTTATTTTTAACTTTGACCAAAACAAGGCCTGGATTTCTAAGTATCTTAAAAAAGACTGGTCAACAGTTGAAGGCATATTCCATCATGGCAACCTCAAGAGTAGCAGGCAGGATAGTAAAAACACCAGGGCCAAGTTTCTCTGGCATGGACTAAGACTAATCTTGGGCATAACTGCAAAAAGTAACATTAAGGATCATTTTCCCAGAGCCAAATAAAGCCTAAACCTGGACTAAAGCAGGCAGTAAAAAAATGGTCAAAACCGCTTCATTGGTTCTGAGACCCTCCCCTTGACTGTGATTGGTCCTAATCACCACTCTGTTTGTTCTGAGACCCTCCCCTTGACTGTGATTGACCCCAATAACTAGTGTGGTTTGTTCCGAAACCTCCCTGTGACCATAATTGACCCCAATAACTGGTGTGGTTTGTTCTGAAACCTTCCCCTGACCATGATTGACCCCAATAACTGGTGTGGTTTGTTCTGAAACCTTCCCCTGACTATGACTGACCTCACTAACTGGTGTGGTTTGCTCTGAGACCTCCCTCTGACTGTGACAGACCAAAATAACTGGTGTGGTTTGTTCTGAGGCCTTTCCCTGACTATGACTGACCACAATAACTGGTGTGGTTTGTTTTGAGACCTCCCTCTGACTATGATTGACCCCAATAACTGGTGTGTTTTGTTCTGAGACCTCCCCTGACTATGACTGACCCCAGTAACTGGTGTGGTTTGTTCGGAGACCTGAGAACTATGACTGGTCCAAATCACCTTGTCAGGAACCTGTCAGGGCTAAGTGAAAAAGATGTACACCAGGTTCTTTTTAAGTGTGTTAAGTGCAAGTTTCATTTTGTTTAGTTCTTTTGTTCATTTACATGGACGACATTTTTAATGTTGGTCCATGACTTGTCTTAATCAATGTCCATGTTAGGCTTAATCTGCATCTAGAAATCTGGGGGCACGACTTGACCTAATAACTGATGTTTTACTGTTGAACTATAACAAGTATTTCCAAAAAGCCGAATACTACTTCCTTGTTTTTCTCTTGGGTAGGGGCCAACAATGTTCCAGCAGCAAAAATACAATGAACTCTTCGTGGTGGCAGACAACAGAATGGTATGTGACTGGCAGAAACATGATGCCTGCTTTCTGCACATAGTTTAAGCCTAACAAGAAATCAAGTTACACTTCCTCCTTCAAAATCCTTTTTTAGCCCAGTACTAATTTTCATTTGTATGCAAAATACTGGCCTTGAGGCTTTTTGTAAATGTTCAAACCACAATTGAGACTGTACTTGGAATTGTTTGTGTCAGCCCTATTTTCCTGTCCTTACATGAACCTGAAACAAATTTTTATGGCATGATCACAAGCTATTCCAGAAAAAGGAACTTGCTCATAAATGTGCTTAGACAAGCATATTCCTGTATGATTGTTGTGTTCACCTAAATTTGCCTACAGCTGACTCTGCATTTGATTTGTACGCCCACAGTATCAGAAGGCGGACAGCGACATGAACAAAGTGAGACAGAGGGTATATGAAATCATCAACTTCGTCAATGCTGTAAGTCATCATTTATATCTAGTGACCAAAATAGATGGCTACATCATGTGTGAAAGAACGTAGGCCTGCTTCGTCAGGAACTGGACAGTGGTAACCTTTGAAGAAAACTTGCACAATCCCAGAGTGAGCTATATAGTGAGCCCTGTTTAGGAAGACAACACAACTGAATGTGGGGTGAAATGTAACACAGCTTTTAGTTGCATTGTTTTGAAGCACATAAACAACTCACAGTGAGAGCAAGCCAGGCCAAGGTATGGCCTCCACTTGACGGAGGTAGTTTCAACACACTTTTACAACTAAGAAACCAAGAGAAACAATGGAAGGGATCCATATGTCTTTCATACCGGACTCTGCTGCTGGTCATCCACAAGCTAACTAATGAAACAAATGTTCCTCATATTATAACCGTAATTATTTTCGTAACTGTTATTTATGCAAGTTCCTCCATTCTAGTGACGCACACTATAGCTACTTTAGCGCTAATTTCCCTTCCTTGTGGAGAAATGTCAGTTTGCTAAACTGTAAGCGTGACTCACAAGGCAGGTGCATGAGGTGCGCACGATGAAAACACATGATAAACCAGCTGGACAGCGCATGTTGACCCATATTTATCAAGAATTTGAATGTAAGAACACTGATCTGAAATGTAATTTATATACGTGTTATGTAAAAGCTGTAAGCTGACCCCAAATCAGAATTCTTACTGTGAGAAGTTTGATAAATGTGGGCCATTATTCGCATCAAGTAAATCAAAAAGCTTTACAGCACGGAACCATCAAACATTCACAGTGTTGGTTTGGAAAAAGTATGTGAAGCCTCAGACTAATGACAACAAAAGCTAATTGGAGTCAGGAGTTAGAAAACCTGGAGTTAGAGCTACTTTGACTTGAACCACTCCAACATTTTGAGTTTGCTATTCACAAGAAGCACCAGAAGACCTATGATCAATAATTACTAATTTGCATGAAATTAGAAAGGGTTACAAAGTGAGCTCAAAGAGTTGAGGTGTTGATCGGTCTATAGTTAGAAACTATAAAAGTCTATAAATGGAGGCGATTTAGTACTGTGTCTACTCCCCTCGAAAAGAGTACACAGCCAGGATCACTCCAAAGGCACAACGCAGAATGCCTGACAAAGTAAAAAAGAACTCCAGAGTAACATATAACAGCTTTAAGGAATCATAAGAGCTGGTTATTGTCTCTGTTCATGAGTGTACCATACAAAAAACAATGAACATGCATGGTGTCCATGGCAGGAAACCACAGAGGAAGCAGCTGTTCTCTAAAAAAACTCGCTGCATGCCTGAAGTTTGCCAAAGAGCACCTTGATAATCCAAAACACTGCTGGGAAAAGGTTTGGTGGACTGGTGAGATTAGGGTTGAATTGTTCAGGAACAACATGCAGCACTATGTATGGCGTAAAATGGGCACTGTGTACCAACAGGGACACATCATCCCAGTGGTGGAGTATGGTGCAGAAAACTAGGTAATTCCAAAGAATTCACATCATTTTTCTTGCTGCTGCGTATGAAATTTCCAAAAACAAGATAATGGAAGTCAAGCAAACTGACAAGACAATATACACAGACCACTAGCAATAGTGCTATAAGATCAACCATATATATATTTGGGATATCTTAACCTAACAATGATACTGACTAGCGTCAAAGCAAAAACAGCATGCCCTACATGTTGCCACAATCACAGTTATTTTGAAATCATGCGGTGAGCCAAGCTGGTTGCAAAATGAAGCAATTGAGTTCTGGTTAGTGTGCCGTTAAATTGCAATTGCAAAGTATCTGATCAACACTTAGGGCCTGATTCAGTGAGACAATACACACCATTAAGCTTCAGATTGTTAGTATCAGTGGGATAATCCAGTGTGATAATCTCCAAGCCCCAATCCAACCACAGTTGCCTAAGATGGCGAAAGGGAAATGTGTGTATTGTTCTTTGGGCTGCTATTCAAAACCTACCATTGCAGTAACCAAACTTAATAGGCACTAATCCTGATCGAGAAACATTGCATTGCATTCAAGCCCCATTCCCACCAATTCATGCTGTAACAAGCGATGACAGGACCCAGACATAAAACACCAGAGCTGTTATGGGGCCTGAGGAATGACATTTCGTTCCAGTGTAAACAAGTGATATCACGGAGTGACAATTAGGACCACTTGACTCTTGACTTACTTCAGCATTACTGTGCTGTGCAAAAGTCAGAGACCACCTTTCATTTATTTGATTTCCAAAATGATAAAAAGTGTCCAGATACTTCTGAGGAGATTAGATGTAAGACAATTCGCTTGCACAAGGAAGGAGAAAGTCACAGAAAAATAAGTGGAAAGTTTAAAAAAAAGAAAGCTACTGAGAAAATGCGACTCCTAACAACCACCTGGAAGTCCTGGTAGACACCAAAACTGTCCCCATTAGATAAACAGCACTTCAAGCTTTCATCTTTCATTTGCATAGTACTGTGTATTGAATAAAATAAAAGCAATGTTGCTCTACTTGCCCATCCAGTTTGCTAAACTGTCACTGAAGATGTGCATTGATCCGGTGCAGCTGCCCAATCAAGTCAGGCAAAAAAGCGGAACTCGTGCCTGTGGTTTTTTTTGCGTATAGAACTGAAGACTGAGATTGAGTTGCATGTTCAACTGTAAAGCAAGCAAGCTTGGACTTGAATATACTGTTATGATTTATTGCACTCTTGTTGTTGTAATGCTAAAGGCTTGTTTTTTTGGCAGGTGTATAAACCAGTGAACACCTTCATCGCTCTAATTGGCCTGGAAATATGGACGGACTCTGATAAGATTGTAGTGACGGCCCCCGCTGGTGAGACCCTGGACAAATTTACATCCTGGAGGAACGACGTCCTGATTAAGAGACAGCGCCATGACAACGCTCATCTAATCACGTCAGTTGATACTGTGAAATAAATGTCTCGATGTTCACTTTATAGCATTTATACAGCGACTGGCTGCTTTATTAAAACCACCTCCTTGTTTCTACACTCATTGTCCATTTTATCAGCTCCACTGACCACATAAGAGCACTTTGTAGTTCTACAACTACAGACTGTAGTCCATCTGTTTCTCTGCATACTTTGTTAGCCAGCTTTTACCCTGTTCTTCAGTGGTCAGGACCCCCATGGACCCTCACAGAGCAGGTATTATTTGGGTGGTGGATCATTCTCAGCAGTGACACTGACGTGGTGGTGGTGTGTTAGTGTGTGTTGTGCTGGTCTGAGTGGATCAGACACAGCAGTGCTGCTGGAGTTCTTAAACACTGTGTCCACTCACTGTCCACTCTATTAGACACTCCTACCTTGTTGGTCCACCTTGTAGATGTAAAGTCAGACACGATAGCTCATCTGCTGCTGCACAGTTTGTGTTGGTCATCTTCTAGTCCTTCATCAGTGGTCACAGGACGCTGGTCACAGGACGCTGCCCACAGGACGCTGTTGGCTGGATATTTTTGGTTGGTGGACTATTCTCAGTCCAGCAGTGACACTGAGGTGTTTAAAAACTCCAGCAGCACTGCTGTGTCTGATCCACTCAGACCAGCACAACACACACTAACACACCACCACCACGTCAGCTTTACTGCAGCACTGAGAATGATCCACCACCCAAATAATACCTGCTCTGTGGTGGTCCTGTGGGGGTCCTGACCACTGAAGAACAGGGTAACAAAGTATGCAGAGAAACAGATGGACTACAGTCTGTAAGTATAGAACTACAAAGTGCACCTATCTTGTGCTTCTTCTCACAGGCCACTTTAATAGAAACACCTACCTCGTACCTCATGCTTGTAGCTCATCTGTCGCTGCACAGTTTGCTTACTCTATTCACCATTGGTCAGTGACTGACCACAGTACACCGTTGAACAGAAAAAGACCTTTGATGAAGGGCTAGGAGATGGCTAACACAAACTTGGCATCAACAGATGAGCTACCAGCAAGGTGGAGATATAAGGGTTTCCAATAAAGTGGCCAATTGTGTATTATTTGTAGAACTGTGCTGATCATTTTGGGTTTAGAAGGTGAACAATGTTATTTCTGTTGCCGTTTCAGTGGCATTGATTTTGAAGGTGCGACGGTGGGGCTGGCTTTCATCGGCACGCTGTGTTCAGGCCACTCTACCGGGGTCATCCAGGTACAGTAGCTCAGTCTGGCCATCACTGTCTTTACAAAGACAGATAGGGAAACTCAGATAGCGAAGCCCGAGTGTACTCGGACTTTGTGGTCTGATTTTGCAAGAGAAGCGGAAGCACAAAAACAGATGTTCTCATACAAAGAGCAGCCTGGAACAAGCACATCAAGGGCTGTGCCAGTGTGTCTTTGTTAAGGCGTGAATGAGAAGGAAAATTATTAGGTCACTTTCCCCAGCAACCCCATGACCAGTAACAACAATAACAATAGAAAATAATAGTGATAATAATAATAATTATAACCAATAATTGTCCACACAACAGATTTTATACTAAAGCGGGTTTAGTTAAATAACTTAAGAAATACTTGAATTTTAAAGTGCATACTGACATAAACTAATGTTGCAACTATTAATGCTCCATTTAAAAAAATACTGAAAAAAAATCACATTGTTACAGGTATTAAAGTTAATCCATATTAAAAACGTTAACATTTAATTACGCTTTTGCTGTTTTTCACTGATACAGTAAATATAGCACAAAAAAACACAAAACATACCTTAGCTGGTGCAGTAGAAGCCACCTCATATACTGCAACATTATAGCTGAAGCAGGCAGTGCTATAGGAACATACATACACATCATTCTACTCTCTTGAATAAATGTAGTTAATTTTACATTTTATTCTTTTCAATTCTGTTGTAATTATTTACAAATGTAAGCCAACACTTCCTTTCACCTTTCAGGACCATAACCCACTTGCTATAGCAGTGGGGGCGACCCTGTCCCACGAGATGGGCCACAACCTGGGCATGAACCACGACACCAGCTCTTGTGTCTGCACCGACTCCACCTGTATCATGGCTGCTGCTCTCAGGTAAAATGCTACCGGCCATTACTTACTCGATCCCAACGGTCCGAGAAATGACTTCAGTCACTAGTGATAATTTTGAGAAAATACATGGCAATCAAAACTGAACTTGCACTGAATGGGTTTTATTTACCTTCAAATATGGTACAATATATGGCCAAAAGTATGTGGACACCCCTTTAATTATTGTGTTCTAGTGTTTATACATTGCTAAATGTAGCAATGTCTGGGGCTGATTTTCAGGGTTTGGGCCCCTTAGTTCCAGTGAACGGTGATGTCAATGCTACAGCACACAAAGACATTCTAGATAATAGACGAATAGACTTCCAACTTTGTGGCAGCAGTTTGGGGAAGACCCTTTCCTGTTCCAGCATGACTGAACCCCTTTGCACAAAACGGGCTCCATTAGATATGGTTTGATGAGTTTGGTGTCGTGGAACTCCATTGGCCTGCACAGAGCTCTGACCTCAACTGCACTGAACACCTCTAGGATAAACTGGAATGTCGATTGCGACCCAGGCCTTCTCCTAGAAGATCAGTGCCTGACATCACAAAGGCTCTTTTGACTGAATGGGCGCAAATTCTAACAGACACACTCCAAGACCTTGTGGAAAGCCTGCACAGAAGAGTAGAGGCTGTTACAGCTGCAAAGGGTGGCTACTCGATAATAATTCCCATGGTTTTGGAATGGGATGTCCAGCAAGCTCATAAAGGTGTGATGGTCTGGTGCATGGTCTAGTACAAAGGTGGAGATCCACTCTACAGTACCAACCCAAAATAATGCTCCTAATTCAGTAATAAAAACACTGAAAACAACAAAAAACACTAATAGGCAGAGAACGGCTGCTTACATCTGAGCTTTATGAAGGAGTGTGCTGGGTACAAGCTGTTTCAAGCAAAACATTCTTTGGCATGACTCATCTAAGCCTACAATGTGAACGCCTTACACCTTGACCTAAAATCAAACATTCAAATGAAGCTTCGCAACAAGCCTTTAGAGTATCTACTCTGGAAATGTCAAAACATCAGTAAATAATGCTACTTCAATTGTAAAACAGGTGGCTATGTTACTTCATTTATCCTCAATGTGAATCCATTATTTATAAAAGTTAGAATATTCTTACAGCACATTTTACAAGTGCATAAACAATTTAACCCTCTACTGCATGAATTATTACTTAAACATGATTACAATATTTTAATGTGTTTTGTTATTTAAAATTGCAAAAATAATGAAAATATTTGTAAAAAAAATTTTTTTTTTTTTTTAAGTGAGGAACTTATACTTAGTGAAATGTGTGTACGAATATTGGAAATTGATACAATTTCAATCGGTGTTTGGAATGTATGGTAATAATAACATCATTATAAGCTTTCCTGGTCATGTGATGTCATAAAGCATTTGTCCTTTTAAAGTAAAAGACCCCTTTTCCACAATTAAATAGTAAAACAAAGATTTTATATTACTGCCTTTTAGTAAAATTGAGATAAAGTAATTGTTACCATATGGCAACACCATGCAATAGAGGGTTAAGCGCAATTTTAACTGTGTTTAGCAGATACTGCAAGTGAACGGCTATTTGATTAACCAACTTACCCGGTTAACATTAATGACATAACATTCACTATTTCCACTTTTCCAGTCAATTTGCGAGGTGGCCTCTAGAGGTCCAGCAAAAAGGGGATTTCTGGCCTTCAAGGACCAAGATAGAAAAACAGGGTCTTACCCTTTTCACAGCCTTTTGTAACTCGATGGTTCCACTGTCATTACAGCTACAACATCCCCCGGCAATTCAGCAGCTGCAGTGTTAACAGCCTGGAGCAGTACCTAAACTCCCGCAACCCCGAGTGCCTGCTCAATAAACCCCAGCGAAAAGAGCTCCTCCAGCCAGCGTTCTGCGGAAACGGCTTCCTCGAGACCGGAGAGGAGTGCGACTGCGGATCTGTGACGGTAATTCAGGCCATGTTTAGAGTCTCCTATTTAACCAGACTGCATTTGTAATAAGTTGGTCGTTCACCTGGAATTTCGAAGCTGTGAAACAGTCAGAACAGGCGCCCAGGATCATTCCATGACCCACACTGACCGCTGTAGCTCAGGGCAATTTCTTGGGAAAGCATTCCTAAGAAAAAGAAAACAATTCAACAGCCAGATTTGTGATTACAAAAAGGCGTATAGAGCATTTAGAACACCTTCTACTAACTTGATATTATGAGTACTGAATTCGGTACCTCAGTACTTTTGGTAACACTTTGTTTGAAGGCTACCTACATAAGAACTTCACAACACATGCATAGGCATTGACTAACATTTTAAAAGGAACACTTGAGAAATTATATTGCATTTATAATGATTATATATGAAGTACATCACATTACATATCAGTACTATAAAGATTCTGATGCCCTCACACTGAAGTGTTATTTTTCATATATATATATTTATTTTGGTTTGATACAGTATATGGCATTCTTAACCAGGCCTCTGCCCTATAAGTTCTTCATAATAGTGTTATAAATGGAACAAATGTCCATTACTTCCGTTTAAGGGCATTTATGTCAATACAGTGTTATTTACTTCATATTTTATGGCATCCTGAGAATAATAACATGCTGCTCATACATACTAAAGCTCTGTTTTTAAAAGAGATATTCACTACTTTTATACGTCATGAAGTCTCTATGTAGGTACCCTTCAAATAAAGCGTCACCACGTTACCATTTGCCTCATTCCACATGGTGGAACCTGAAAAAACCCTTCGAATAAGCAACCACAGATACAGAAGAGCAAGCCAGACATTTACGTCTAGTCGCGCCTGTAACATGAAGAACAGTTTCAACTTACACTTGACTCCCCAAGGGCAGGGAAAAAACTCCTTTCATCCTAGGAAAATACCTCGACAAGACCCAAAATACCTCCACAAGACCAGACATATACCAACAGCATACCCACAGAATACATACAAGCACTGAATAACTCAGAGAACAGGTAAGTCAGCATGGTTTTCTTATCAGTGGAGTGTATAATGTATACTCCATAGTGTCTAATACAGCAGAAATGATGTGGAGATGCTAAATTATAGATGTGACTATGCGAAAGGCATTATCATCACATTGACTCACTGGTGGAATTCACAGATGTTGGGGGTTAAAGAATGTGATGCTGAAATGGGTGGCAACAATCTATCCCAACCTGCTCAAACTCATCTTGGAAATGTTTAGTCTCTGCTCTAGCCAGTGCATTCTTCTTTCTTCGAGACCCCACACATACATACTGTGCATGCGATATAGCTGCACTGGTGTTGTCTACAAATGTAAATGCCACAGAATTTAGTAGAACCTTTATAGACTTGTCAAAATTAAAAAATATATATAATTCCAAAATTATAATTTAACACACAGGACGCAAAATGACTTCTGGTTAGACACTTCACATCTACGAGACCATTGAAACATGTAGCTTATTGTGCCCACTTTCTTGAAAGCTTTGGTCTCCCTTGAGTGTCACTTATATTTTTTTCTACACTCAATTAGACAAAACCATCTTCTTGTAAAAAAAATGCCCCCAAAGAAAGCAGAAACAAGGTAGCTAACATTAATGGTGAATGGTGGTGAAGCTAACCTAGCTAGCCTACGAAGCCTTAAGTGTCACTCACATTTTCTCCTCGTTTCAATAGTCAAATCCATCTTCTTGAAAAAATGCACTCAAAGAAAGCAGAAACAAGGCAACTATGCTACCTAGCTAACATTAATGGTGGTAGAGCTAATCTAGCTAGCCTAGAAAGCCTTGAGTGTCACTCACATTTTCTCCACATTAAATTAGTCAAATCCATCTTCTTGAAAAAATGCCCCCGAAGAAAGCTAAAACAAGGCAACTAACGAAGCTACCTAGCTAACATTAATGGGGCAGAGCTAACATAGCTAGCCTACAAAGCCTTGAATGTCTAATTCTCCACACTCAATTAGTCAAAACAATCTTCTTGGAAAAAATGCCCCCAAAGACAGTAGACACAAACTAACTTAAGCTACCTAGCCAACATGGTGGTAGAGCTAACCCAGCTAGCCTACTAAGTCTTTTATCCGAAGCATTCAAATCCTATTAATGCAATCTGATGTGGCCCTGTAGAGGACAGGTTCCTCTTTTGCATCTTTGCCTTTGGTGGTGCTCACTGGGAGCTGCACCCACATTTCTGGAGAAATGTTGTTTATAAAATGAACTAATATAAATACAACTGAATTGAAACTGCATGTTATCTCGCGTCTTCCAAAAAACCATGCCTGATTTTTGCTATTGTGTGTTTGGACAGGAGTGCACTAACCCATGCTGCAACGCTACCACCTGCAGGATGACAGCGGGCTCCGTGTGTGCTGATGGAGAGTGCTGTCGAGACTGCAAGGTAAGAGCCAGTGAAAACTCAAATGAAAAGTCTGGACATTTAGAAGTCCTAAAAGTAATAGGTCAACATTGTGAGGTTGCATTTTTGATAAAAATGATTCCTTGACCTGGTATTAGTAGCAAAAGACTGAACTGGAAGATCACAAGTTCGATCCCAAGCGATGCTACAGCTATCCATGACTGGACGTCCAAGAAAGAATGACTGGTGTTTGTCTCTCAGGGAAGGATGGCCCTCCTTCTTCCCCATTACTTAGTGCATCTATTAGTTGATATAAAAGAATTGTCAGTTGGTGTTCTTCTCCAAGCGTGCTGAGCTGTCCAATGGTGTTGCATTAGCAGTAGGGTCAAAAGATGTAGTGGAGCTTCACATGTGCCAGAGGGAGCACATGCTAGCCTCCACCTTCCCATCTTGGTCCTATGATTGGTCCTAAGGGGAGACCTGGCTAGCTGGTTGTGTGATAGGGGAAGACCAAGTGAATTGAATTGGACAAGAGGGAGAAAACTGGATAAATAGGAAAAATTCTTTTGCTACCTTTAGGGTTCAAAATACTATTTAGACTTTCAATTCAGCATTAAGAAATGCAAATCATGCAGAAACATATAATGTGGTAAGACTTTTGTCATACTACTTAGCCTTAATACTTCCTGAAATAAATAACAAAACAGCAGAAATGGTCTAAGATCAGTCTCTGCGTAGTCTCAATTAAGATCCCAAGAAATAAAAGTGATTCAGAAGCAGCTTAAATGAACACAAATCTGAATCACATCACTAATACTAAAGTCCATCTCTTACCTTCTCCTGGCCCACGGCATACAGATCACCGATGCTTCCCATATGTGCCGCCCCAAGCATGATGAGTGTGATCTTCCAGAGTACTGCACTGGAGACTCAAACGTTTGCCCTGAGGATGTCTTTGTCTTGAACGGGCTGCCCTGCAAAAATGGAAAAGGCTACTGCTACAACGGCCAGTGCCCACAGAAGGAAGACCAGTGCATCAAAATGTGGGGTGCAGGTAAGTGGACGTTCCGTAATCTCACGGCAACTGACTATTGTGGTTTTTAGTGCAAATGTGAACTTTTGAGTTATTTACGAAAGATCTTTTACTGCGCCTCAGGTGCTGTGGTGGGAAGTGATTGGTGTTACAGCCAGAACCAAAAGGGATTGTACTATGCCTACTGCGCACGACCCACCAACGACCAGTACATAGGGTGCCAGAAAGAGTGAGTACAAGATCCATTCAGCTACGCATTACCTCTTCAAGAAAAAATTTGTTTAGTACATGTGCACACTGTCTGTAAGTGTTTGTTTGAGCTTTGATGGTGTCAGCTTATAATGAGTGAATTAAAGAGAAAACAGGAGAATTTCTCTTTAAGGTAAAAAAACAAGCTGATGTGGCGCAGAACACTCCGGAGATGCCCTTCAAAAAATATCCTGTCCCTGCACAACTATTTACCAGTTTAACAAACCTCTCTTTTAAACCTGTCTTTCAACTTTTGTGCCCTTAGGGATAAAATGTGTGGAAAGCTTTTCTGCGAAAATGGCCAGGACGATCCAAACTATGGCCGCTTTGTCATGTTTAACAACTGCAAAGCCACCTTCTACGGTGACCGTGACAATGACTTTGGTCAAGTTGACACTGGTACCAAGTGCGGTGAAGAGAAGGTACATTCACCATACAGCAGTACAATCTTGTCACACGGCTGCCGCAGTATTCCTAAACCTATGATGCTTATTCCTAAAGTTATTAAACGACAGAACTCTCTCTGTCTGTCTTCCAGGTGTGCAGTCAGAACCAGTGTGTGAGCTTAGAAGTTGCTTACAAGGCAACCAACTGCTCAGCCAAATGCAAAGGACATGGGGTAAGATAACTGCACTTCCAATATTTGCCTGTTTTACACCACATGACAGTGGTTCTCAGCCCTAGTCCAGAAGAAGCTCATGCTTTCTCTGCTAACTCTCCCAATTCATCTCAAACATGGGTTGGTAATTACATGATGAACTTGGTGTACTTAAGCAAGGGAAAACAGAGAAAATAGGCAAACCATGACTTTCCCACAGTTAGGACTGGGAACCACTGTGATGTATCAGAGTTGCAAAATGACATTCACACCATTCCAGAGATACCCACAGAGCTAACAGAAAGATAAAACCTGTGACCCAGGAAAACAACACAGTCTGGTAAACATTGCAAATGTGTATGCCCTACAGGTGTGTAATCACAAGCTGGAGTGCACCTGTGAACCTGGCTGGCTACCACCTGACTGCGAGAGGCAAGCTGGCAGTGGCTTGCCTAGAAGTATGTTCTACCTTACACCACTTCTATCATTCTCAGTCCCGGATACACCACACCTGCAACTATACCTCACCTAGTCCCAGATACACCTTGCGTGTAGTTAGCAGTATCAGTATACCTAATGCATTTGCAAGGATCCTAGTCCTGGACACCTCAAACCTGAAGTTCCTAGACCTGATCAAGCCTCTCTTGTGTATAATAGTCCCAGACACACCACATCTGTAGTTCCTAGTTCCAGATACCATGTAATTCCTAGTACCAGTAATTCCTCGCCTCAGAATCATCATTCCTGTATTTCCCAGTCCCATGAATACCACATCTGGAGTTCCCAGTTTCAGATGCACAGCAACTTGTATGCAGCCCCAGATACAGCTTACATGTAGTTCTCGGGTATACCCAAGGTTCCTAGTCCTGGTCACACCATACCTAGAGTTCCTAGTCCCAGTTACACCACTCCTGTAGATCCTTGTTCCAGGCACACCAATTTGCAGTTCTTAGTAGCAGCAGAAGCATCATACCTGTAGTTCCTAGTCCCCTATATAACATATCTGAAGTTCCTAGTACCACATACCCTGCACCTGTAGCTCCTAGTCATAGTAATCTTGTACCTATGTAGGTGGACCCATGTTGTATTCCAACATACCAACCCCCTTGACTTCTGGACTCTGATGCCTTGGGAGCTAGCTAGTTGTCTGCAATTTGATTGGGGATGTCTGCTGCACACTACACTGCAACGTGCCAACTACTGTTTGGTTTAGAGGTTAAAATAGCACAACTTTTGTTTTCAAGATATGTCGGGAACACTGATCTTGGCAAAATACTTAGGTGAATAAAACTGTACCTTCCACTCTTTGTCCCTGTTGTAGATGGAGTGATAGCTATTGTTGTAGTGATCTGCATCCTGCTGGGTGCCATTCTCATTGGGGTCGCCATCTATCTTATGAAACGCAGGAAGAGGAGCCCACGTCAAATTAGGTGAGCAGGGACACATGCAAACAAGCATGCATACACAAATCCTCCTCTCACTTACCCATACATATACAGCTATGCAACCGTCTCAATGGCGTTCTCGTCCATTTCATCCATCAGCAGTCAGATACCGAAGAAAGAACCTACACCAGTCAACAACTCTTATTTCAGCGCCCAAAGAGTAAATCCTCCTCAGCAGAACTTGGTAACCATTAACATCTCACATTCATAACCTGTCATACTTTTGTTGGCGCCCTCTGTCAGCGAACTAAGGCAGCACATTTATTTTTATTTTTAGCCAATACGTCCAAAAGGCCCTCCGCCACCTCCTCCTCCTAAGGGCAACATCCCACCCAAAACCCTGCACACCGACTTCAGGGCAGCACACAAGGTAATAAAGCGAGCTCTGCTAATTTGAACATTTAATCTTGTTGTAACATCTATTATATATATTTATTTGTTTTATTTCTTTCCATCTATATTTGGCTATCCAAATACCAGCTGAAAAAATTCATTAATACATGCATATACATTTAGTAACTTACTGCACTCTGGCCAGAGTGCTATAGGTCAATGACTTCATGGTAACTCACTGACTGACTCTTTTCCAGGCACTTAGACCACCTCCTCCACCGAAGGCTTGAACTCTAATCTCTGTGGAACTGCCGAAAAAACAAAACTCTCCTCAATCTCTTGCTAACCGGACCTACAAGCTCTTCAAAAGGGCTAATGTTTTGCAAAACTGCAGCTTAAAGTTTCACGTGGGGCCCTCTAGAAGCCAACTCAGCTTGTTCTGTACATTAAGCCGCATTTGCAAACCCAGTGCTGGAAGGCCTGGAAGACTCTGCAATACTTGGTTCCACTCACACAGGACTTGAAATGGTGTGGTGACTCCAGAGTGTTGGAACAGAAGCCACATTGTAAATTGTGATGTCACACTCCACTGGATTTGAGTAGCGCCACCATAGGTTGTAAAACCACAGATACAAACTTGTACTCTGGTCTCAGGGGAAGCAAAGCTATGCTCGATGGTGCAATACCTCCTACTGGAGCCTTCTTTGCATATACTTTAAGAGTTTAAGAATTATTTATTTTCTCAGTTGCGTGCAATGTGAGAGAATGCATGTGAGCCTGATTGTGACTCAAACAAGCCTAAAGTCTATTTTTTTTTTAATTGAGAAAAATATATAACACATTTACATAATGAACGTGTTAATAAACACTTAATTTGTAAATAAATTTAATTTGTAGCTGCCTGACAACTTAAAAAAATGATATGCACTCTGGTCCTTCTAAATAAAATATTTGTAACATTACAAAGGAATGTCCTGAATGTTTAGGAACAGTTTTAGCATCAGTGCATTTATCACCACAATAACATCATAATCATTACTGTCCACAAAGACGCCTGTATATCGTTGCTGTTGGAACAAAATCTTGTACCCCCATTTTTGCTGTTTTTTGTTAGAGATGGACCGGTTAGTGTTGCTGGGGCTGATATCAACACCTTTCAGCACCATCAGCCGATAGCCAGTACCAATCGAGGAAGAGGCTGTGAATACAATCCAATACGAGGTTTCTGCAGCCCTGCGCAAATGGTCTGTACTTCCAGCTAGCGTTTGAGCGACAAATTGCAGGATCCTGTGACCAAGGGTCCTCATGCAGGGCTGCAGCAAAATATGTCATATGTTTTATGTCACTGACCAGCTCTCAAGTCACATATCAGATCACATATTTGGGCTGAAAATCATCCCATTCTTCCATCTCTATTTTTCTTTTTTTTCTTATCCTTATCCTGTAAAGTTACCATTTTGGAGACCTTTTGTAGTCAAAGTATTCAATAAAAACGTAGTTAACACAAAATACAAAACCCAACAAACCAAACATGACCACTTCTGTCTTCTGGATTCCATTTTATTTCTCTTTTTTCTCAAGTGATACATCTACATAAAACCAAGAATTAAATGGTGGCCTTGCATTACAAGTACTCGACAGAAGGTTGCATCCATCCGTTAAAACTTTAATCGGAGTGTGTAAGACTATTTATAAAGCGTATTTCTGGTCATAGTGTGGGATCCATCCAGCCACTGCGTCACCTTACTTACCCCTTTAAAACATTGCTAAAGCTTCTCCCTTGCACATATAGTGAGGAATGAGCCAGTGTTACAGAGCAGAACAGATTCAATACAGTCATTCAAATAAACACACTCCTGCAAATCAAGCAAAAAATCAGGGATGCTACAAGCCCTCGGCCCCTACATAGCTTCTAGTGTAGTCCAATCCTGGGGAGCATGATACTGCAAACCTCTGAAATGTTCAGTGCAGTGTACCCAAACAAATCCATCAAGGGTCATAGTGTCAGGTGTTTGTTCCGACCCTGCAGCACAACACCTGATTCCAATTAGTCTTCATTCTTTGCTAAGAAAAGACTGTCGATGAAGTGAGAAGTGAGATGTTTGGGGTTAGAACCGGGTTAAACAAAGTGGGGATGTTATTTAATGCTTGCTGTTCGAGGAACGGGGCCCGTCTCATGAAGAATGGTTTCAAGCTTAGCCAGCTAACTTTAAGCTCGGTTTGACCTAACACTGGATGTTTAAATATGGTGGACCACTTTAACTGGGTTACATCACCGTCTTCTGCTCCAGAGCAGGGTAACTTTGGGATTTTGGATCATGAAGCTCAAGGACCAATCAGGCCAAGATTCTGACCAATCAAGGACAGCCTTCTGATGGAGGTGGACATTATCAGGTCATTTTTATGATGTGGCATCAATCACATGAACAATAACAAATTGTAGTAGACATCGAGAATATAAAGTATAATTTCTTTTTCCCTTTTTGAAAAATAAGCTGCTCGACTAGTTATTTATCACGTTTTTATGTGCACATATACAATGACTAAGCGTAGCTTGAGCATCTAACCCTGGGTTAACAGGGACAGTTGTTGAAAGAGTTCACTGTGGTTGCATTTTTTAGATTTTGTGAGGCCGAAATTTAGCCATGCTTTGTAAGACGGGCCCCTACTCGCCCTAACTACTGCCCTCTATCTACTGGCATTGACCAAGTAGCCATAGACTGACACACCAATTCTGACCTGTAGCAAAGAAATGGACATAATCATTCCCTTTCTGCTTTAAAAAACAATACTTCGACTAAAGAAGCTAACAACTTAGGGCTTCAAATGAGCACCTTTGAACAGGTCGTGTCATTGGAATAAGAAGATAAACAAACTGGTCAGCCATTTTCCCCGCTTTAAGGACTGGTCCGGTAATTCAGTTCAAACTGTGAAACATTCGTACATATTCCATATAGAGCACAACAGTAGGCATCACAAAAGTGAGTAAGAAACAGTACCATCAACATTGTTATTCAACAATAGCATTTAAAATATTCTAAAAAAAAAATCCTTTTTTACTCAATAGTGTCTTTTTTCGTTTTTTTTTTCCTTTAATACCCCAAAATTTCAGTCACTAATGGTAGTATCTCTTGTGCATATCATCAGCATCTTCTTGTGCTACTTCCACATCGTCATCATTTTCTTCATTATCATAAACCCCCAATACACTTAAAAGCCTAAAACGAAAGAAACTCTCCAAAACACTTAGAACATCAGTCTTAATGCTGTTTCCCTTTGTCGTCTGAATCAAATGTGAAACAGGTCTTTGATTATTCAGCTCTCCAGCAGAGGGAGCCACAACCTCACCTAAGCGCCAACAAATATGTGGTGTAGTGTTACAGACCCAGCAGGTAAAATACACTTTGTGACACTTATAAGAAGGTTCAACTTGCTATGTTAATGTTTCAAGCTCAGTATATACTGTGCAGATTTCAGCCTAGAGTTTGGCCACTCCTACAACAATTTCAACATTTGGTACAGTCCTTTCACTATATATTTATATAAACTACAACAAGGATTGTATGAATTCACTCGAGTGGATGCAGGACTAAGAATGCACCCAGAGTTGTTGTAGCCCATTCTTCACAGTACAAAACAAAATTCATACCTTCCTTTGGTTTTCCGAGCCAAGTCGGAGCTAGCCGACTTTCAGCTGCCTCCAACTGTCCAAGTGCTTAAGTTAGATGTATACATTTACACTGTTACTGACTAAAGATCCAGCAGGATCCGGGTGTACCGCACAAACTCAAGCCCCTTCCATCCCTTCTTTAACGGATAGCAAAATGACGGTGGAGTTTAAGAAATCTAGGCGATAAACAATGTTACATACGGACTTGCTGTAAAAGGTCGTAACTTTTCTTGCGATAGTTCATGTCAGTTTATGACTGCAAATATAAAACCTCAGGCAAGTTTTACAAGTCATAATCTAACATAAGCCGTAAATGCCACTTGTTGTTATGGCTTCTTTGACAGGTCACATCCAAGCAGCAGGTTACGAAGACTACACATGCGAGCGCTGTTTCTTACTGTGAGTGCAAACTAGCCGAACCAAAAACAGCTGCAGTTATGGATTTCCATTCTTACTTGGAAAAAAAAACACAGAAAAAAAATATTTCATTGTTTTCACTATAGATCTGAATATATAGACTCCTTCTCGGTGGCGTCCCTTGACTTATTTCCCTTTAGGTTCCACTCAGCAAATGCCTTACGAATGTACATAAATGATCAGACACATCAGTATTTGGAGTCACGTGATCCCTTTCCAAGCACCGCGAGATGTATGACATTACTTCTGGGCCATCAGGCCTCTTGTAGTTTGACAGTTGACACACCATGAATTTTCGCTTCTGGAGTGGGGGCATGTTTTTAAAAGTTCGTTCATGTTTTAAAACACTGCTAGCACACACAACTAATACGTTTCATTTTAATAAATAAAACTCTCATGGTTGTACTTGTATTTCTCTCTCTCTGGGCTTGTGGCGTCGGGTCTCTCCGCATGTCCTGGGCCCTCCCCTGCTGTGGAGGGCAGGGGAGGGTTCTGTCTCTAGAGGAGAGCATGGGTAGGGAGAGGAGAGAGAGAGAGAGAGAGAGAACACTGCGATGGAGGGATGGTGGGGCCAGGAGTGGTCCCCATTACGCCTTTCCGGTCTCCGTGCCGTTCTTTTCGTTGACTGTCGTGCCCGGAGGCTGTTGGCCATCCTTCCGTGGGGGCATCCTCTCGTTTATCCGGTCCAGGCCCCGTGCCTCCTCAAAGTTACGGATCTTCCTCGTGGGGGAGAAGCCTTGGATGGCTGCCAGACAAGACGGGGGAAAGGGAGGAAGGGATGGACCCAGGGGGAGAGACAAGAAGAGTGATTAGAAGGGCAGGAGGAACATTAGGACTTAGTAAAGTAGCTCCCTCTAGAGGACGTATGCGATAAAAGTGGTTTCCCAACAACTGGCTCCACGATCACAAAGCCTTCAGTTTTTTCTACTTTTACTCAAGTGAAGTTATAGACCTGCTCAAGAGTAACTTGGCTTTCACGGCAGTAACAAAAAACCAACAAAAGGAAGGGCAAGCAGACAAACACAAACACTTCACGGTCTTTGAATTGACAGGATTCTTAGAACACTTTTGACGCGTCAGAAAGGTTGGACTCACTTTTCATTTAGTTATACAACACCCTTAAACGGCATGCACAACACATATTCTTCAGGAGCAAATAAAAGCAAAACAAACACAAAACACCAACTGGCTGACTCTTAATTAGCTTCAGAAATGAGCTTACCAGAGAGAATGCCGCAGAAAAACAGAACATCAGAATTAATAGTGCATAGCAGTAGTAACAACAATAAACATTCAATAATGATATAATTCAAATTTACACAGCTGCACACAAGATACACAGATTGAGAAAAATCGGCGGTAACACAATATAGGAGGACATTATAATGCGCTTGTAATAGACTTAATCAGCTGGCTATTTATTACTACATTATTAAGCAATTATTAAGTGAATTTTCCAGAGTACTTGTAATAAACGCTCTTACTAAGCCTTATCAAGTCAGTTGTGGAAATTATTTGGCTGCTCATTACTACACTGCTAAGCAGTAACTAATGTGAATTAAGCATTTATAAACACACTTATTTGTGTATTATATATCACAATCATTTGCACATTATTAAGATTTTATTAAGCCTTATCAGGACAATAGCTGGTAACAAGCTAATAAGCACTAATTACCTGGCTGCCCATTACTGAATAAACTTAAGATATTACTTGACACTATCTTGAACCTACCGGAATCGAACGCTGCCGATTAAACACTAATACAATGTGAATTTGCCATAATCCATGCTAAATAACTTGCATAAGGGGTCTTAACTCTAATAAAGCCCTAATGTGTGTTCCTTAATAAAAGTGTTACCATGTGCCCCCTGAAGTGTTACCAAAACTATACATTTCATCACGCAATGGCTTACATCACTGTGGAATCATCTAGAGTTTATGATAATTACAAAAATACACCACTTTGCAAATCACTCAGTTCACTGCTTGCTTTGTACCAATAGCAGACTGTACTTTACCAAGATTTGGCACATCATCCAAAAAGCAAACAAATACTTGGTCTAATTGTGATTGAGGAGGCACGGTAGAAGAATAACACAGAACACACATGCAACACGGAACACACACACTAAAAACACTGATGTTTCCACCCACAAAACTGCAAAACATGCTCAGACAGAAAAGGACATTCTTGCACAACCAGCAGTTTTTTTTTTATGCCCTCTCGTAATTCTAAAAACACCCTGGACTATTGCCAAGGAGAATTAGTCGCAGTTCAGAGAGCAAACACAACTGGCCCATTCATTCCCAGTAGAAGGGAAAAGGCAGGAAAAGCAGCCCTCTGTTCTTCATCGGCGCGGAAACCGGGTCAGTGACTCGGGAGCGTCTTGCTGTGGCACACTTAACACCCCGAGACTGTGTGGGTGTGTGCTAAGTAAGTGTTTGTTTGCACCTCGGCGCATTACGGTAGAGGGAGAACGAGAGCACAAGAGAAAGAGAGAGAGAGGTATTCGGTTGAAGGGTTAGAAAGAAGGCCATCTCCGGAGGTGCGCCAAACATAACGAGATTAGAATCTGAAAATACTCAGCACTGGGAGGACCTGACTCCTCGACCAATCGAGAGCAAGGCCTGGGAATTAGCCGGCTCTAGCAGAGGGCCTGGGACTGGCAGGCAGAGTTGGCTGTACAGTGCAATGGGCGACGGAAACCATCGGAAGGCCCGTTTCCTTTCCTTACCTGCTACTTAGGAGTTTCAAGGGTCTGGACTCAGCATTTTTTGGTTTGCTTTGCATAAGAATCTTCTGTTATAGCAAACTAATGATGCTTTATATGTCAATCAAACACATTTGCTATAAAAGTGTGGATTCTCCACTCACTTAATTTGCATGTGCAAGAATAACCACTTACTGAATCAAGGGTACAATGTCAACACATAGACAGGGACATGACGCCATAGAAAAAGGGAAAGGAATGAGGTTAAAGCACATTAAAAACACAGTTTGGGGTGGTGGTGGAGGGGTGGGGGGGTTCACTAAACACCAACACTGCAGAAACCACAGGCAGCTAGCATACCTTTGCCCTCCTTTGCTAAGACTGTGGCTGCATTAACGAGAAGCCCAAAATGAAGAGGGGAAAAAAGCAAGTGGTCATTGATATTAATTCAGCATTTACTGGCAACTCCCACAAGCAAACCACAGCATGACAGATCAAACAATAGAAATTCATTTCAGCAAATAAGCATGGCACAAAACTGGCAGAAAAAAAGGAAAAGGAATTAGTCAAATCTGGAACAAGTACACAGATGAGGCAGAGGCGTAGGTGATTAGCGACAGTTATCAGTTTAGGTTCTTACTTCATTCCTTATATAAAAGATTTGGCAAAGGAGTGGCTCATCAAGATAATACTCTTCACAGACGTTAAAATAAGAATATTCTAAAATTAACAATTGATATAAAAGGGTGGTACACCTATATTTAACTGACTAAAGCTATTAGCAAACCGCTACAGTTTGTTAAAGATGATCCCTGCGAACATTCAACGACTGGCATACTGAATTGCCTGTCAGAAACTGGACAGCTCTTCCTAAATAGCCAACGTGTGCATGTGCGCATTTTTCTGCTACAGAGCAGAGAAGCAGGCAAGAATCGGGACCCAATTACTGGTTTATTCTTGCATGGAGCACTTTTAAATACCACAGCAGCGGGGTCTGCGAAGGCCAACAGCCTCCACGCAGGGCAGAAACATAAAAAGATCACAGTGAGGGACTGCCGTCTACTGCTGTTTCTCCAGACAATCACTACTGCCAACCCTGCGCCTCCTTCTACCAGACAAGTCTTCCACCTCTAATCTTATTCTGTCTCAAATGTCATCAGTAAGCTGCTAAAAGTAAAGGCAAATAGGGTCCAACTGATATAAAATGTTATGGTCAATACTGATACCAAAAAATTCCTTTCGTAAAGGCCATTATAGCTATATACTGATATCTTAGGCTTTTGTTACAGACTATATTACAGCATGCTAAAGGTTCAGTTTGGATACATTTCACATGTTTTTGTTATATTAACCACAGCAGTGTTTTGCATATAAATTGACTGGTTAAGTCGGTATTGCTGGTATACAGTTAAACAGGGAATAACTCATATTGGCTACCCCAGTGGTACAACCAGGTCAGGAGGTTATGTGTTCAAATCCCAGGGATCATGCAACCCAAAATTGTCCCCAACTATCGGTGTGTTATTGGTGTTTTTTTTTCGCCAGTACTGATAAAACTGCAGATTGAAATTATTGGCCAACTGATATATTGGTCCTAAAGGGCTCTTGGCTTGGATATATGGTTCTAGAACAATCTCTTGATTGGTACAGAATCTTTATATTACCTGAAAGTGCTTTCAACTTCAAAAAAGTTTCTTTACACTCACATTTCATTTACAAAAAAATGGTTCTATAATGACCTATTCACTTGAAGTTGTTCTTCTTGCAAAAACAAGGTTTCAGCATCTTCTTTAAGCACCAAAATTAGTGGCCTAAAGATATATCTGGCCCCATGTTCAGCTACTATCGCATGCCGCGTCTAATGGTATATAAAATAAATAGGCCCATTGACAATTTTCAAAGAGACGAGCAGAACAACGTTGTTGTTGGTGCTACCATCACTGGTTTTCCTCTCAAGACATTCTGACATATTTTTTATAGCTAGCTCATTTTGCCAGCTTTCATGTAGCAAAAATCTGAAGAGTACTTCATGGCTAATCAGCTACATGAGCAGCTATGTATTGGTGACATGGCTCGGCCCTTTTTGCAAGAATTTGGCCCTAGGTCAAATCTATTGGATGACCCTGTTCTACGGCATCTCTTCCTTGGACTCTCTACGCTCTTTGGTCACAGCTCTTATGTCTCTTCTACTGCAATCAGTCTTTTTGGACTCTCACTCGCTTTTTCCCTGTTTCTGACCTTTAGTGACCTTTCCTTTGGTCCCGGACACCTCAGCGACTGCTCTGCCTACTCAGAGTGGACGGATCAATGAGCAGTCCCATAATGCACCTCTCACACCAGGCAAGCATTGATTGGCTCTCGGGGTAGAGAGGACCATGCGACACGCCAGCGCGTTTGGTAGGGTAATTCATAAGCCTCGGCCTTGCATGTGCACAAATGAACTGCTTTATAGAACCAGTGAAACGTTTGGACCTAAATTCGGACCTGATTCGGGCCATTTTCTGACAGAATTGTGCTGGGCTTGGGTCGGGTTTGAACTAAAAACTTAGTGCTGTGGTTCTGAGCAGGTCGGACAGAAAATTCTCGGACTGTATTTGGGTACGGACCACCCTGTCAGGCCCGATTAAAGCTCTACTCCTAGGTGGCACTTCACGAAGGCACTTGAGAGATTACCAAAAGTCTGGACAGTCTGAACACATATTTTGGTCACTGCAAAAGTCAACACGTGTTATTTTATAGTCGTACACAAAAGTTTGGGCACATCCTCTACAGAGAACACACTTCTGCACATTTCAATATACAATTACTGTTTATTTACTGAATTTAACATATTGGGGAAAAAAAAAAACGTAAAATGTGGCCTGTGCAGAAGTTTCAGCACACAGTTAATTTTTTCCCAAGCAAAAAAAAGAAATTGTTCACTAAAATGGCAGAAAAATGTGATGACATCAATAACACAATAAAAAAGAAATGCAACTCAGCCTGGGTGTTCAGACTTTTGCCTATGACTGTATGGATCATTGTGGAATTGTGGAAAATGTGGAAAACAGTAAAAATGAGGAAAACTCTTTTATGAGTAGGTGCGTTCAAACTTTTGACAGGTACTGCACAGCCAGAGAGTCAGTGGGCAGGCAGCAAGCTGCCATTTTGGATGCCAAAAGGAAGACAGGCAGGCCTATAAATACTCTCCTCTTTTCTTTTCTTTTGTTGCATGGTGCGAAAAAAAACATTGCTCACAGTGTTTGCATCACAACCAAACAGAAATCTTTACAGCAAACATTTCAGAAGGACGAGAGGGAAGACTCGCAGAATCCTCCGAGACAGAGAGGAGAATGTTTATATGCACACACGTACACACATACAGCAGGAGATGTTATTGCAACAGAAGATTATTCTATGGACTCCTTTTTTTCTGTTTGTAAACAAAGGACGTGCACTGGCCCAGCTGTGCCAACCTCACCTCGATACGCCATCGGCCACCAAACAGACGAGTTACCCAAGATACGGGCATACTGTGGTAGTGTATTTCAGTTTTAACATGCTTTTAGCAACGTGGAGCACTGTGCAAAAGTTAGAGACCACCTTTGATTTGCTAAATCTCCAGTCAAAACGGGCATTAAGTACAACACATTCACTTCTCAGCAGATGTTTCTGAGGAGACTAGATAAAAGATAATCCACTTGCATAAACAGGAGTTTCCAAAACTGGAGTTCAAAAAACGATTAAAAGCTACAGAGAAATTGTGATTCCTAACAACCACCTGGAAGACCTGGTAGCCACCAAAACTGTCCCCATCAGATAAACAGCACTTAAAGCTTTCATCTTAGAGAGAGAGGAGAAAATCAAGCTGCTTCAGATCTGAAAACATCCACAGGTGTTTCTGTCCATCCTTCCACTGTGAGAAGACGACTCAGCGCTATGGGTCTGAAAGGATGTGTAGCTGTCAAGAAGAACCTCACTGAGAAAAGGAGACACATCAAACAAAGAAGCTGAACAATGGACTGACCACCCCAGAGTCCAGACCTCAACACCACTGAATGTGTTTGGGATTAGTTGAAAGTGCAACCAACTTCTAAGACTGAACTTTGAAAGTGTGGCTGTAGATTTCTGAAAGCAAAAACTGAAAGCAAGTCTGCTGAAAAGAATAGAAGCTGTAATAAAAGCAAAAAGTGGACACAATAAATACTGAAAAAATTTATATTATTTTCAGGTGTTGTGGAATTTTTTATTAAATATGTGTATTCTGGTTTTGGTCTGATGCTGAAAAGTGAATAACTGGTACTTAATGGCCATTTTGACTGGAAATTCAATAAATGAAGGGTGGTCTCTAATTATTGTACACTACCCATAAAGTAGCACCCATAAAACAGTGTCCTTGGTGCTGAATGGTTTGTTGTTAGTTTTTGGGTTCTTCAAATTGTTTTGAATGAATAGATAAAAAATCTAGATTACATAACCATTAATTTAATGATAACCACAATACATTGGAAGAAACAGTGGAACAAGTTTGTGTGCCTTATTTTACAATGTTTTTTTTTTCATTCATAATCAGCCAATTCCCTCATAACATGGCTTATCGGATTCTAACAATCTGCAATATGAATATCAAGTGAATGTAACTGTAGTTCTATGACTTCTGGGTGGTTGCCAGAGTTGCCAATCTCCAAGATCTTTGGAGGACGTCTTCCATGTGACCAATGCAGTTATTTTTATTACTGCTAACGTTTTACAATGGTCAGGTTTGATCTATTACCGGAGAACAATCCTTTCAGACTTTGAACCTCTTCAGTCCATGTAGTGTTAAAGCATCAGGTTAGTTGGGCTAACATTTTTGCAACAGTCCACAGATCCACCAGCTTTAGAAACACATTTCCACATTCACTCAAGCTCAAGTGTTCAAATGCTAATTTGTCTGAGCATTTTAATTTCGACAGATGTCAGTGGCCATTCCACTCAGTCCAGTGCATATGAAACCCCCCCGGCTCCCTTTAGAGGAGCTGGAGCTGTAGCGTTAAGGCAGATGTAGGTCAGTGCAGCGCAGAGAGAGAATCTGGAGTAAGCCAGGTCAACCTAGTAGGACCCAAAGGACTGTATCAGGATGCTTAAGAGGGCACCACATCCTTCAGCAACAGCTGCCACAGCCATCTAGGTTTCGGATGAAACGGCACTAAAGATTTAAAGCAGTTCTCCAGCTTTTTGAGTGTAATCTGCATCTCCAACGTACAGTCGATTACCACACGGTTTTCTGGATCTGTTATGTTAGGCTGTATTGGTTGTATTGTTATAGTCATGTAGTCACATCCATGTAGTGACCCACTTCTGAGGCAAGTCAGACGCAACATTAAAATGTTATTATTATCGTAAAACACTGGTGTGATGCTGCATTCGTGCTGAAAAAACATCATTCTGTGGCTCATAGCATTACGTGACCAACAGCAGCATAAAGCCATACAAATGTTGCTATGGTGACTGGCGTAAAAGGTGATTCACAAGTGTAAAAAGAGCTTTAGCAGTGTAGATTGTTTATTTAAAATGGAAAAAGGAAATCTGAAATCTTTTGTTTTTTGTTGGATAACACTGGGTGTGTTCGGAATTCAACAATGAGACGTTTGGCATCAATCGCTCCCAAAAAAATTAACATCCGGTTTATTTTTACTGCCCCGGACGACGGAAAATTGAACTCTTGACAGAACATTCCACTAAACACTCTGGCCGACGCAACGCTGTCGCTGGTGGTAACGGAATTTTCCGTCGGGACTCCTTTGACAACAACAGAATATCCCGTTTGCCATCGTCTATCTGCTGCCAACATGTCAATGCAGCATCGAGCCAATGTAAACAAATTAATAACAGCATACAAAATGGTAATTTACAAGATTGCGATCATTTTAACAGAATAAGAAAAGCGAGGAACAACAGTTCTGCAATTGGTCACTGTATATGAGCTGACTTGCTTAGTACACAGCATTCAGATACCAAGCTAACTGGAAACACCTTGATTACAAACTGTAAAGGCAAAGCTTTCCAGGTTACAATCCAGATACAAGTCACCAGGTGTAAACAGTGTCAGTGTGGGGCAAATGAGAAACACTTCCTTCCCTCACAGATACACTTATGAGTGAACACACGCTTACCGTTCTGTAAGGTCTGCTTGCCGCCAGACAGCACTCCCAGAGGCAGCGTCCCAGTCGGGGTCAATCCTTTAAGGGTCAGAACGCTCTCGCTTTCCTCCCTGAGATCACACACAAGCACACACCTCATTAGTGCGTGTACAAAGAGTCGCACACGGATGCAGAATCAATTAGCATGGGGTTAAATGGTAATTTGAAACTTTTGCAGCACTGCCAACCTAATCTGAATATCGTTATCAAAAAAGCAGAGACAAAAGATTTCGCAGTGAGTCCAACAGGCTGGAGCTCTCTCCTCAGCCGCAATAATGTCTAATGCAATTAATTATACAGCTATTTCCACTCATGACTCACTGATGCAGGCTCATTATTCCTAATGGAGGAGCGGGAGCGCGTGTGCGTGTGCTCCTGTGTACATTTTCAAACAAAACTTCATTGTGCACCGAGTTACTCGCTGCTTTTATAAACAGTAAAATCTATTTTCAACTCCGTGTCCCATTTTGGTAATGAGGCCCCTCTCCCAGGGCAGCTGAGTGAGAATGAATGATCTCCAGACGCCTCGGAGGGACGGGTCCGTCCCCTCACCCTATGGGACAGGAGTCCGCCAAACAGAAAGCTCCGGTTAGTACAAATGAGCCCTTCTGCTTGGATCCTGGTTCAAAACCCAGCTGTCCGATGTGCCATGGAGAGTCTTTATGCATTTGTGTCACTAGGCAACATGCAAGGTAATTAAGTGTGATGCTGAGGCAGATGAGAGGGCTCAGTGCTCTCATTTAGCCATACTGAATGGTCCTGAAATGTGGTGGAAGGTTTCATCTGAACTTCAAAAACGTACTTCAAAATTATGCTGTTTTACAACCAAAAACGAGCCACAGACGAGTGACAAATTAAAGGAAAAACCAACATAAAGGGTCTTAGTAAGGTGTTGGACCACCTTAAGCCACCAGAACAGCCTTAGTCTACCTTGGCATAGGTCCCTGGAACTGTACCAGAGGGACAGAACACCTTTCTTCCAAAGGATATTCCCTCAGTTGGTGTTTTGATGTAGGTGGTGGAGAATGTGGGCTAACATGTTGGCCCAAAATCTCCCTCAGGTATTCAACTGGGTTGAGATGTGGTCACTACAAAGGCCATAACTACAGCAAGAGGACCTATGCCATGCCAGCACAGCATAACAGAGCCACTGAACCTCATCAATGGTGGGGTCAAGCATTCAGGTATGTACTGTTCTTATGGCGTATGCTGCACATGCACTCTCCCACTTGTAGAGAACATGGGGAAGGGTGACTCATCTGACCACCTCACTGTTTTCCACATCTCTGTAGACCAGTGCCGACCCACTGAACTCTCAAATGGTCATTCGCTTTGTATCCAGGGGTTTATGTACTGAAGCCCAACTTTAATATCCCTTTCTATGTAGTGGTGAACAGACTGTTCTTACTGAGTCTAATCAAGTCCAGCATTGACATTCTCAGTTATCTAAGGAACAGCTGCTCTTAGATATCGCACTAATGAACAAGCATCATGCTCACTGAATGTGCACTTTCGACCACAATTTCAAACTACTTACTGATGTTTTTGCCATAGATCTAAATACAGATCACATTAGTCACTGTTCCAATTGAAGCACAAGCCAGTTGAGCAGTCTTTCTGAAGCTCCTGCCAGTAATAAACCACTTTTTCAAAGCCAGATCTTTTCCTCCTGCCATCTTAATCCAAACTCAAAGTCAAGTGGACCTGCTCAGCACTTCTATACATGCCACAGAGCATGACAGGATGTTAACTGCTTAACTGTCTTGAAGCACTTGTTATGTTTCTCAAATTATTTATTCAGGTTTTTCTTTTCATTTGTCACCCGTCTATAGTCCTACGTAAGAAAACAGAAAACGGTGACCAACCTGAGCACGGAGAACACTCTGGCCATCTTCCCAATGGCACGAATCTTATTCCTGATCACCTCTTTGCGTGCTGCTGGTGCTCCACCTGCATGACACACAAACAACAAATAGGACATCACTCTCTATACTGACTGTATCCAGTCACCCAGAGTGGCCATTTAGATATTACAGTGTATTACGGTTTCACATGTTCACAGTATGATGTGAACCTAATCTAAAAAATATCCCATGTTCACTATAAAACACTGAAAATTAAAGGAAAACTTATTTTGGAATATGAACAGCGCCACTTGCACAAACATTTAATTTAATGTACTACGCTGGGATTATCCTAAAGAGTTTCTTTACCCCTCCAACTGAACATTACCTTAATTTTTTGTGAGGTGATGTCATTAAGGGCAAAATATAAACAAGAAACAAACACTTAGTGCACCCTACTACTGTTTCTATAAACGGCAGCCTCAACTACGAAAGGTTTTTCTAATATATTTGTGGGCTACTGTGTTGTTTAGGGCAGTGGCTCTCATTGTATTAACTTAACTGGGGTTGGCTAATCTGACAATGTATTTTTAAGAATCATTTTTTCATAAAATCTCCTAATGATATTCTTTATAAGCCATTATAAGTCAATAGTGAAAGTGATTGCACACACTAAGCACTTAACCAAGCAGCTAACTATGCTAATTGTACTCATATCAGCATTATCAATATTATGTGTTTATTACCTAGCTATGCTACCAGGTGCACAAAAGGTTAGTATGTCACTTCATTTAGAAATGAACAAGCTTTGATATTGTTAACTAGCAATTTAAACTGTAATAGCATTTTAAACTGTATTTTGGTTGTAGTCCTACACTGTCCGATCACACACTGTGAGTAACTGTGAAACTATGACCCCACAACAACCCTCAGAAGTAGTAGTGGGCAATATATTGGTTGACATTCCTGTCATTACCATTATACAGATGTGCCACAGATAAATGCACATAACGCAAAACACGCTAATTTCCTCTTCTCCGGCATAGCAAGTTGTAGTCTGAGGTAAGTCATTCCAGTTTGTTGTCGAAGAAGTAGACATCAGACTGTAATGAGTCGATGAGTTAAAGAGGGGAAAGAGAGTGGAAGGAAAAGCCAGTCTCTTGGGGTTAGCCATTTGCCATTAACCTAACATGGAGACTAGTTGGCCTCACTTGGCTTGCTGCTTCTGGTGACACCATGGCCTTGGCCTACAAGCTGAGAGGCTCCATAGCTTCTCAGCTAACACTGATAGCATGAATGACTGTAATATTTACCAAATTCCAGCAGCATCTGACAGTCGTGGATGAAACACGACTGTCACAACACAACATTGTGCATTGTTTTTGCCAGGCTCAGAAAAGCTGCTGTGCACTTTCATGCATTCGCCTTTATCTAGTTTGTTATAACAGGCAATACTGACACCTGTCTATATGTTACTCATTGCTGTTTTAACTATTTTGTCCAATAAAACATATTCTAGATTCACTTCAGTTGTTAAATATGGCTCTTGTTTAAAGCGAAGGGACATCAAGAGTAATGTGCCATTGTTAATGTACAAAAACAGGTTTACGTAAGCATTTTCAATGGTTTTACAGTGTTTTTATATGCACACATTTACATCCTCATATATAATAAGTGTGATCAAGTCTGGAGGTGTCTATAATCTAACTCCACTGTGGTGTGCAGTCGGCTGTTCAGAAATGGCTGTCATGGCGCTCTGTGTATGTGTGTGTGTTCAGTAGCCGGCGATGCAGTACGAGTTGCAGGTCTCCAGGGAAAAAGGAACTGAAGCAGATTTAATGACAGTCTGACGCTTCTGACGGGCCGTGGCATCTGTACTGATGAGCTGCCTTCTTTCTTAATGAGAAACACTCCACTCGTCCAGCCCATATGCCTGGAGTCCACACACTGTAGAAATACGTGCCTGCGTGCATTGGTACGGACGATCACCGATACCGATAATACATACCTCATGGCTTTCGTCTACCGTATAATGAACTGTTGAAATAACCCTAGATTTTGTTATCCTGTGCTATAAATCAAACCTCAGAAATATTCCCAAGTTATAGTCATCCTGTGCTTTTAAACAAACCATAGCAATATCCCTGGTTTTAGTAATCTCACATTGTTAAACTAACCGTAGAAATAACCTCAGGTTATACTAATACTGTACTATAATACAGTAGAAATAACCTCAGGTTATATTAATCCCCTGCTATAAAACAAATCATAAAAATAACCCCATGTTACATTAATCCCATGCTATAAAATGAACCTTAGAAATAACCTTGGTTTTATTAATCCCATGATTTAAAACGAATTGTAGAAATAACCCCAGGTTACATTACTGCCACACTGTTAAATAGATTATATTAATCCTATGTTTTAAAACAAACTGTAGAAATAACACCAAGTTATATTTAACCTGTGCTATAATACAAGATTATTTTAACCACCAGATTATTTTAATTACTTGCTTTAGAAATAGCCCCAGTTTATATTATTTCCATGCTAAGAAACTGTACAAATAACACCAGATTATGTTAATCCCAAACAATAAAAAGAACCATGGAAATAACCCCAGATTGTATTAATCTCAAACTATCAAAACAACCGTCGAAATAACCCCAAATTATATTAACCCAAAGCTATATAACAAATTGCAGAAATAGCCCCAGATTCTATTAACCACATGCTTTTAAATGAACCCAACATTATATTAATCTCAGGAAATAAAACTAGCCATAAAATCAACACTTGGTTATATTAATCCTGGGCCATATAACAAACTGAATAAATAACTCCAAATTATATTAATCTTGTGCTACAAAACAAACTACAGAAATAATCTAAGGTTATATTAATCCCATATTATAAAACAAAAGTAGAAATATTCCCAGGTTATATTATTCCCATGCTATATATAAACAAACTGCAGTAATGTTCCAGGTTATATTAATCCCACGCTATTTGCACCGGAAAGTAAACACTCAATTAAACTCTGTAGAAATTGTGTTATTCTCCGATATGCTCCATTTGACTAAGATGGACAGAAGAGAAATGCCCACCACTAATACTAAATAATAATAATTAGATTTTCTCATTTAGCAGCAAACAATATATCAGCCAGCAATACACTGTGCAGCCCTAAGCATTAGACTATCTCTGATCTAGGATCAACTTTGTCCCACACATACACATACATTCATCAGGATATAATAAGTAAACACTAATCCAAGATCAGCTATGACACTAATGACTTCTATAATCCTTCCACAAAGGACCTACAGGAAGACACTTTGACGAACATGAAGCTAAGTGCTGAAGCTAAATACACTCCAAATTTTAGCACACAGCTGCTTTACGCTAACCAAACTGCAGATATTCTTACTTCTTTGTTACAGTTAAAAATCATACTCAGAAAGTTTCAAAAGAAGGCCACAAACTTTTTATGCTCAGTGTTTAACCAGGAAATATGGGTGTTAAAAGGTGTGTTTGTGTGTCTCCAGTACCTTCACACAGGTCATCTCCCTCGGACATGAGTTCGTCATCAGAGCAGATGTTGAGCACGTTTACCAGCATCTCCGTCACTGTGAACGCAATCAGATCATCCAGACAGCAGTCAATTCCCACAGCCGGCAAGGTCATTTCTACTGATCATGAAATATCCACACAATGTTAAAAACAGCTGCCGTTATCAAATGGTGTAAAAATGACACTAGGTTTTGACATGACAGTGATGATATGCTTTATAACATATAATAAAATGTATGTGATCCAATTGCGCATTCAAAGCCTTACTGTGTATTATTTCTTTGGCCTGTGACTCTGCAAATGACTCATCACTGCTGCACACTTTAAAGGACATCTCCACACTTTACAGCACAGTTTCAACCATTTCCTGCCTCAACACACCTGATCCAGCTCATGAAGGGTTTGAAGGGCAAACAGCCGCCCTTCTATCCTCACTACATTCTAGCCTCCTGACCAGCGGTCTCACTGCCTGGTATGGGGACCGCACTGTCTCGCACCACAGGACCCTACAGCAGATTGTGAAGACAGCTGAGAACATCATCAAGGTGTCTTTACTCATCATCGACACCACAAAAGCTTCATCCGCAATGCCACCAACACTGTGGACGACCCTTCTCACCCTTCTTATGGACTCTTCACCCTCCTGCCATCTGGCAGAAGGTACCAGAGCATCCATTCCACCACTTCCAGACTCTGCAACAGCTTCTGCCACGAGGCGGATGGAGCCCAGCATCCAACTGGACTAATCTAGACTCTTACCAACATACACCACTGACTGATCACACACCCTTTTACCATTACTAAACAATACTAAACTCTTTAATCTTTAACTGCTGTTTCCCCAAACTGTTGCCGCAAAGTTGGAAACATATAACTGTCTAATTTCTCTTTGTGTGCTGTAGCATTAACATTAGCTTTCACTGGGACTAAAGGGCCCAAACCCTGAAAAACAGCCCCAGACTATTATCCCTCCTCCACCAAACTTCAGTGTTGGCACTACGCATTCTGACAGGTATCGTTCTGCTGGCACCCGCTAAACCCATATTCATCCATCAGACTGCCAGACAGTGAAGCATGATTTAGAGAACATGTGTCCACTGCCATGCTTTACACCCCTGCAGCCGACATTTGGCATTGCATATAGTGATCTTAGCCTTGTGCACAGCTGCTCAGCTGTGGAAACCCATTTCATGAAGCTGCTGACAGGCAGTCCGAATGTTGCCTGGGGGTGGCTGAAACACTTTAATTCCATAAATAAGGGCAGTGTCCACTTACTTTTGACCATATAGTTTGTGTATATACACTCACTGAGCACTTTATTAGGAACAACTCCTTGTATCTACACTCACTGTCCATTTTATCAGCTCCACTGACCACACAGGAGCACTCTGTAGTTCTACAGTTACAGACTGTAGTCCATCTGTTTCTCAGCATACTTTGTTACCCTGTTCTTCAACGGTCAGGACCCCCACAGAACAGGTATTATTTGGGTGGTGGATCATTCTCAGCACTGCAGTGACACTGACGTGGTGGTGGGTGTGTTAGTCTGTGTTGTGCTGGTATGAGTGGATCAGACACAGCAGTGCTGCTGGAGCTCATCTGCTGCTGCACAGTTTATGTTGGTCATCCTTTAGTCCTTCATCTGTGGTCACAGGATGCTGCCCACAGGACGCTGTTGGCTGGATATTTTTTCCCAGTCCAGCAGTGACACTGAGGTGTTTAAAAACTCCAGCAGCACTGCTGTGTCTGATCCACTCGCACCAGCATAACACACACTAACACACCACCACCACGTCAGTGTCACTGCACTGCTGAGAATGATCCACCACCCAAATAATACCTGATGTGTGGGGGTCCTGTGGGGGTCCTGACCACCGAAGAACAGGGTGAAATGAGTGGATACAAGGATGTACAAAGACTACTTGACTTGATAATCAGCTGATGAAGCTGGATCAGGTGTGCTGAGGCACAGAACAGCTGAAGCTGTGGCAGGACAGCGGGTCCCCAGGAGCAGGATTTACGGTATTGACTTGCGCAAGAGCACCTGACCTAGTTGCCTTAATAAAGACCAGTCTGAAAGCCGAAAGCTTGGAGCCTGTATGTTCAAAGCACATGCTATTCAGCACAGTCACATCAGGCTGAAAGCAGCTCCATTCTGTCCAACGGGCAGTCGTGACGAGACATGGCAGACTGCCTCGTTCAAGGTCAGTGCGGACGCCAAGGCTGGCCAACAGCCTGACCCCCATTTCCTCGTTCTCCGTCGCCCCAGAAGACTGCGGTAGATGCTTCTGCTCTGAGGTAGCACAAATACCTTTCTCTCCGACAAAAGGCAAGGACCACGTAAACACGTCCATGAAGTTGGGCAGCCAGTACGGATGGGGGGAACAGTTGAACTGTCTGATGTTCATGACGTTGTTTTCATACTTCAACACGGCGGCTGTGGAGAAAAAGCAAAGACAGCCGATGAAATAAAATGCCTAAAATTTCATGTTTTTAATGCTTACACTAAATTTAAGGGATTAAAATGTAACCATCACTCTATCTGTTGAAAACATGCCTACTTGCCTTTTACAGTTATGCCACAATGTCACCAAGAGTGAGATATTTCAGATTAAAGACAAGCAAAACACCTTCTGATGATGTATCTTGAAGGTGGTGGGAAAACACCAAGCGCTTTGGGGAGGGCTAATGCTTTGTGAAAGTTAGCTAAGCCAGATAGCTAACATTACTGCAAGGAAGCCTAACACCACACCCATTTGTATGGGTGGGTTTCCTAAGGGCTGTATGACATATTTGAGTAATGCATGCTGGTTATTGCAGTAAAAGAACAATAAAAGGGACACAAAATCATGAATTGCGTCAAACCAAATTGCATTACAGAATATTACATAACACAACAAATAACATATAATGCTAGTTTTAGGTAGGATGCCCCCCGTCTCCCCCCAGTCACTCAGCGCTATGCTAGTCTGCTGTCATTAGCGGCAGCTCAAAAAGATGCAGTGGCACTTCCCAGGTCTCAGAGTTAGACTGTGCTAGCCTTCGCCCTCCTAGCACTACCGGTATCGTGCGACTGGGGGAGTCCTAACTAGTGAGTGGACTGGACACATCTAAACTGGGGAGAAGCTGGAAAAAAAAAAAACGTCTTGGAAGGGCGACCATATGTTCCTGTTGTCCAGGACACGTCCTCTTTTCGGGATCTAAAAAAATGTGTCCAGTCGGGATTTCTAAATTGCCTAAAATGCCTGGGATTTGGCTTTGCTTTTATGTTAACATTTGCTTTCTACATTCTGCCCAGTGCCATTCTGCTGCCCCTCCTGAAAATTATGTAAATTAGATTTTTCTCAAAAGTATCACTATAAAAATGGATAAATACAACAAAAACACAAAATTACTGAGACCACTACAGCTGTTTGAACATGGACGTCTGATAACTTAAACGTTCCAACGGTTACTAGCTCACCATAGACAAGGTAGTGGTTGTGAGCACGGGGCTCAGTGGTGCCTACCTTTGTTGTTGTACACGTCTAGGTAATTAGGGGGCTGAGAAAATGGTGATTAACGAGGGGAAGCCCGTCGTCTGGCTTTTCCTGTACATCCTGTACCTGCAAAAGGGGAACAAGTGGACCATTTGAGAGGCACATCAGGGGCTGACGCGTCACACCCGGGCCTTGCACGCTCTCACACTGAACTGTATAAAAAGTAAACTTGTGGATGGGGAAGTCAGAATGCAGTGTTCCCAAAATAAACTGTTTGTACATCATGAGACTGAAGAAGCTACACAAGGAGCTAAAAAAAGACACAGAGAACAATGTAAATATTAAAACGAAACGACTGGATCACATCCACAGAGAACAGCTGCTTACCCTGCATCCTGGGCTTCGTGTGCTCTTATTACAGACAGTAGGTTGTTATTTGTCAAAAAGTCGCAGACAGCAGGATAACTGGAAGATAAATAAAGAAAAAGAGAAACATGTTGCCATAGAGCAGTAAAGACGGAGCTGTTTGCATACAGCAGGTGGTCATTTCTACAATTAAAACTCGTCTAAAACAGTTCAGGATCTCTCCTAGGTTGGGTTAGACCAAATACCTATGAGGCTAGAAGGGATTTATAAGCCTTTTCTGGCAGCCACAAGGCTAAGATGCTCACTGCAGAAGGCCCTTCAAAGTGGTCACTAGTGGTTTTGTGAGCTTTTGCTCGAACCCAATCCCACCTCTCCATAGAGACCGCTCAGGCAATTACAACACCTGCATTTAGTTAGCATTCAGTTAGCGTGGCACAAACCAAGGCCAGCTGGACAAGCAGAGAGTCCAGTCACGCACACACACACACACACGTTTTGTGTGCGAAACAGGTCTGTGTTTCCAGGAGGCAGCCCAAATCAGAGATTTCCACACCAAGGTTGAATGACTTAATGACTCTGTATGCAATCATAACACTGTAGAGTTGGAGAACACACACTGAGCTCTTACGGTAAAACGGCATCTGACCGCATCCTGGACAAAGCTGACCTTACCTTTAAGCTTATCTTTCTCAGCCTGCAAATAAAATGCTAAACTTTCCTACAGTAAAAGTCCTAAGTTAAAATTGAATGAAAACCCCTGGCCGAAACCGGAAGACATACTGTCCAAAAACTGAACATTTATTTATTTATTTATTTTTTTAATTTGTCATTTTATTTATGCTTTGGAATAAAAGTACTAAACAAAATTCAACATCCTCAATAAAAGAGAATGGTTGGTCATCCAGGGCAGTGAATTCCATTATGTTTTTACATAAACCGTGCACTATTTTTGCCAAAACTTGTGGCTAGAGATGGTGTTGGGCTTTTAGAGATGGTGGGGGGCTTTCAATTTTGCTTCTCTTGTTTTGTTTTATTCTGCGTATCAAGCAGAATATTGTGTTTTCAAGTGTTAACAAACCTGTAGTGGAGAAGCTCTTTGGTGTTGTATTCTTTCAATACTTGGCATACACAGAGATCATAAATCGCTTATCTAATGTTCCTCATTCCAACGATGAAACAGTTCCAAGCCCCCCCCCACCACTGTTGATCTGCTGCTGCTCTGAATGTTTGACCAAGACTGAAAGAAATTTTTTAATCGCTTTCATGTTTAATGTTTTCATTAACATTCAAGTAATTTGTTAAGTGTTAGAATTTTCCACTTCACTGTGGGCCTATTTAATCTTCTTTTTTTTTTTGGCCACATTTAACCATTTTTGGCCAAGATGCTTTGTAGGTGCATCTCAGTTCAAATGGTCAGCCTTTTCACATATGCAGGATGATTCAGGGAAGTCAGGACTAATTACACGCGCCCCTGACCCAGCAATTGAAGAGTCAATATTCTGTAAAAGTCAATGGGCAATTTTTGGGCCGCAGGGACCCATTATCCTGCACGGTTTAGCATGTTCCTTGCTCTACCACACTTACGAAGGGTTTGCTAATTAGTTGATTGACTGAAGTTGAATCAGGTGGGTCAGAGGAAGCAAAACATTCAACTCTGGAGTGCAGGGTTCCCTTAGGACCGGGGCTGAGGACGAGTAATAGCAGGAGAAGGTCAGCACCTGAAGAAGTAGGAGCAGCCTCGGACAGAGTTGTGGTTAAAGAACTCTGACGTCTTCTCGCTGCCGTAGTCCTCGCCTGGGTCTGCCCAGATCAGGTCGCACATCGGGCCGAAAGCTGGAGGCTCTTTAAATCTGTCTAACTACAGACAGAAAGAGAAAAGAGAGCGATGGGCAGACAGACAAAGAGAATCCTGTCAATTCTGGCACGTAAAATGGAATGTAGACTCTAACAGTGCAGTCCAAGCCTGAATCTATTAGTTTTCATAACAGCAACAAATCAGCCTTTTGAACATTGTGAGAGGACTCACCAGTTTCCCAAAATTAGTCAGAATTGCTGACAGTGGTGGTGATAGGAACCAGACGCCCTCTAAAAAGGAACCTCACAGATTCTTATTATATTAAGAGTTTGAGTTTCCATATAAAACTCATAAGACACGTGTAGGTTCACTGGTGGTTTTGGATAGTAAATAAAATGGCTGCATTTGCGTGGCAGACATCATGACCCTTGGTTCCCATCAACACCACTGTAAAGAAATCACCAGTTTCTGTTTCTCTACATTGAAAAATTTCACATCGAACCACTCAGAATGACTCTAAGCTCAGCCACTGAATTATGCAGACAATTTGAAAAATTGGTGGAATTCGTAAATGAATACTGAGAGAAAATGCATCAAATTCTTTGACCAACGGCAACCTTTAATTCCATGCTTCAGGATATACAGTGAACCTGATTGCAGTTACATCAGTTGGCTTCCGTGTCTACCTTCAAAAGGTGAAGACTTCAACTTGCTTTTAGAGTTCCAAGGTAGCAACACATTTTCAAGGTTTTTCCTTTAGATTTACAGTAAATAAAGTGTCAGGGTTAGCACTATCATTCGAGAGTGCATCTTTAACAAGGGCAAAGGCAGTCAGACTGCTACTTACTTTCCTAATGTCATCTAAGCAGTTGATTTCTGGTGAGAGGCCTCCGTGGACGCAGAGGAACTGTTGGTTGAGGAGAGCAGCGAGAGGCAAACAGTCAAACGCCTCCATACATGCGTCATACACCCGCTCCGAGTACTTTATTTTACCTGTCAAAACAAAAGCAAGAGGCCAGAAGAGGGTTGAAAGGCTCGAAAAGAGGGAGACTTGAGAGGTTACATAAAGCAAGGTCATGAAGTGCTGCATGCTCTCTCTCTAAATGTAAGGTAAATGCTGAAATTTATGATTATCTGGTGATGTAGTACAGAAACATTAGGTGTTCTTATAGTAGGTCTTATTTAAACCATTGGTTCTCACTTAAGCATTCATTTCCATTTCTCACTATGGTGGCACAGCTCCATGTAGTTTTTCAAAGCTCTGGTTTTAACATGATCCTCCCTCATGTTTAATAGTTGACACAGTGTCTCAATCAGCAGCTGCTTACTGGGCCCTCCTTCCCACTAGGTGTGTTGTGTGGCTTAGGCCGCATCACTGAACTGGCTCTGGCACAAGACTCTGACGTAGGTCAGCAAACCAAGTTAGTACAGTACATGGACAAACATGTGGACACCTTTCCGACAATCCAGTTCACCCTGCTGGAGCTCCTTGGTCATTTCATAATAAGTGTTATATACCTAGGAGTATTTAAGTAGTAGACCACACAAGCCCACAAACAAGGCCTCCATTCCAAACTTTGGAAGCTACATCAGCCAAGAACTGTTCACTGGAAGCATCATGGATTGCATTTTTAATTGCCAAGCAGTGCCACACAAGCCTAGGATCACAATGTACAATGCCAAGCTTCGGCTAGAGTGGTACAAAATATACCACCACTGGACTCTGGAGCAGTGGATCTGCATTCTCTGGAGTGACAAATCACACATCACCATCTGGCAGTTGGATAAATCTGGGTTTTGGAGATGCCAGCATAAAGCTGCTAGAATCCACAATGACAACTGTAAAGTTTGGTGGAGGTGGAATAATGGGACGGTTTTTTACGGTTTGGCCCCTTTAGTAACAGTGAAGGGAAATCCTGTAAAGCATATAATGACATTCCAGGGAACGAGGTCCATAAACAAATGGCTTGCCAAGTTTGGTGTAACAGAGCTTGATTGACCCACACAGAGCCCTGGCCTCAACCCAATCCAGAACTTTGGAATGGCGACCACAAGTCAAGTCTTTTCACTGAGCATCGATGGCATGTATGGATATGGATGTGATGTTTGGGTGTCCACATACTTTTGTAGTGTAGTGTATGTCTGTTTAGACCCGCTGTTGGGGGCAACATCTGGTCCGTAAATTATAGAGGACACTGAAGCTTGCTGGGTGAATCACAGGATCTATTTTCTGATGATGAAGTTGACAAGGTGCACCAGCAATGCTGACAGGAAAACGTGCATTTCTAAGTGTGGATCTGAAGGACGTGTCTTTGGAGACCACTACTTCCTGCTTTGAGGAAAAGCAGCTACCGAAATCCAAAAATCTTGTACAAGGGGAAAGGTATGCTGGATTGTATAGACAGAAATGAAGGTTCTCATTTGCCCCCGGTAAAGCCCAAGTTAGCCTTTCCACCTTTTACCGACCTAACCTGCCATTCCATTCAAGTCTCACAGCATCCAGTCTTCTATGAGCAAGACTCCTTCCACATTGCTGCTATGTCTGTAAAGGTTCTCAAATGTCCCATCATGCTTTTGGCAAGCTGAACCAGAGGAGGATAGGACATCCAAGCAGTGAAATCAATTTTAAGTACTAAGACTAACTGTGACAGCCCTAATCTAAAGCGACCTCTCTCCTGTCCCCACAGCTCAAGTGGTACATCTGGGTGACCCTACTGAGTGGCGATGACACCAAACAGACTTTGTAGCATGTAAAAAGTATAGTTCAAAGCAACTGCCCACTGGCAGTCAGGTAAATCTGGGTCTGACAGATGATGTGAGAATGCAACCTGAATGCATAGTGGCAAGTGTAAAGTTTGGTGGAGGAGGAATAATGAGGCTTGGACCCCTTAGTTCCAGTGATGGGAAAGTTTCTAAAGCATACAGTGACATTCTAGAGTGTCCATAAAGAAATGGTTTGTCTTGTGTGTTGTGGCTGCACTTGACCAGCCTGCACAGAGCCCTGACCTAAACCCAATCCAAAACCTTTGGGATGAACTGGACTGGCAACTTCGAACAAGACACAGGCGCTAAGAGCAGGGTCGCTATTCAGTTCAGACGAGCCTAATTAGTACTCATTATCGGTTGTGTGTACACTCTTTCAGGAGCTTATTAAGCTTATTATTGCTGTAGTGTCTGTGCTCAACTTCCTCATTATCAGCCTCGCTTTTAGAAGCTCCCGCAATAGGCCTCCGATCCATTCACCAAGCTTTATTTATACATGCCCATTGAACACACAATGAGAGCACTTCTAAATGAAGATGTGGCCAATGCTGAATGTGGCCCTGCTGTTTGTTATGCAAAAAGGTACTAGCCTAAACATCGCTGCTCTGGGTGGACAATAGGTTCATCATTCTCTTCACAAACAAAAGGCCTGGATTCGTTTAAAGCAAGAGCAGTGTTTATTGTCCTGTCCTTTTCTGTCCATACTAGACCTACTTCATTGATTTGTATAAATTCAGGTGTTTCTCATTCATTTCGAGTGGCAGAAAACCAATCTGAGCTCAGGATTTGTAACCTTCCTTGAATTATATAATGTAAGGCAGGGGTGTTCAATCCTGATCCTGGAGATCTTTCACCACCCTGTAAAGTTCCGATCCAACACAACCGGCTCTAATATTTGGACGTTTATGTAAGGCCTCCATTACCCGGATCAGGTTTGTTGGATTAGGGTTGAAGCTAAACTCTGCAGGGTAGCAGATCTCCAGGACCAGGACTGGTAGATCTCCAAGACCAGGCCTGGTAGATCTCCACAACCAGGACTGGTAGATCTACAGGACAAGGACTGGAAGGTCTCCAGGACCAGGACTGGTCGATCTCCAGGACCAGGACTGGAAGATCTCCAGAACTAGGACTGGTAGATCTTCAGGACCAGGACTTGTAGATCTCCAGGACCAGGACTTGGAGATCTCCAGGACCAGGATCGGTAGATCTTCAGGACCAGGTTTGACACCCCCGACATAAGGCATCCTTGGTTCCTTCTGAAAGCCATTTTCAAATGGAAAAACACTTGATTGTGAAAACAGGTTTCAGGTCATTGCTTTTCCTTTGAGAAGTTGCACAGATTGGTCAGGATGGTCAGGATTAAAGTTTCCATGGGTTGTGGTACATGTCACAGTATACACGTGTTTTCAAATAAAACCATTTTAGATGCTGAAGTAAACATACATTACAATATATATATATAAACCTAATTTTCTGTTCCACCTTAAATGGAACAGCAGATACTTTCTGACACCTGTACATGTGCTTCAATGTAACTGCTGCACCATTTAAACTGGAACAGGACATTTGAATAAGAGGCCCTATTCAGCTTTGCTTAAGTTCTCAAGTCATTTGACTCATATGTGCATCCTATACACTTGTGCCTCTGACCATCAGACACTGGAGGAATTTGGAAAATATTACAATTTGTCGCTTTTCAGCTTGTTTTGCATGCACGGCCCCAACCATGGTGGCTCCTCAGGTGGTACAAGAAGAAACAGAAGTGCACTCCAAAAGACTAGCCATATCTTTATGTCTACTGCCTTGAAAACACGGCGAACTACTTCAGATGTAGCGGACTCGACAGCAGGAGGTGATCGAAGGTCTGCTGCACTTTCATTTTCATTTGAAACATGACTAATTCGGCCACAAACAGTCTAACATTGGCATGGTTTGCACTGTTTTTGTGTGCCATTAACAGTGCTTATTTGTGGCATGCTGGAACAACAGTTATGATAACTCACACCTGAGGAAGAATTTTAACTACTAGCTGAAATCAACACTAAGAAACAGCATTTGAAACAGCCCAATAAAAATTGGGGATGGGTGTGGTTATTCAAGCACATGGATATCCAAACTCATCTTAGCGTTCATTAACTTAGTAAAGTGTTTAAATAAGGCACGTGTAGTTCAGAAAACATGTATTATCCTGCAATTTTAAATACATTTTGACTGAACGTGCGACATAGAACAACAGTGTGGGGAAGCAAGCAGCTGATACCGAGTTAAGCTATTGTGTTAAAAAAATAATTGCACTGATTTCTCAAAATGTCAGTGGCTAAAATGCAAACAGAGTCATTCAGAGCGGTTTGGTGTGAAATGCTCCATTCTAGAGTCAGGACTGTTCACAGTGGTGGTGACAGGAACCAGACATCCACCTCTAAAAGCTTACTACCACTGTAAAGTTCTCCTATAATGACCCCTTTGACATCAAACCACTCTGAATGACTGTTTACATCTGAATGGCTGAACTACACAGACATTTCGGAAGATGGACGGAATTCCTTTTGAAGTAAATGGACACATCTAAGTGGAGCTCTACACAGATATTCGAACGGCAAATATTGTTAAAACGATCATCACTAAGAAGTATATTTAGGTATAATAAAATAGCTTTGTGACAAAAAAATGCTCAAACATCTCTCAAGTGGTCAGCCTTTATATTATCTGTTCCCATCTCCACAGCCTGCTGTTGCACTAAGAAAGGCTTTCACAGTACTGCGCACTCACATTCTTGTTTGAAGGTGAAGTACTCTGTGAGGTGCCGGCACTCGTGGTTGCCTCTGAGGAGGAAGAGGGTGGTGGGATGGTTGATCTTCAGGGACCATAGGAACAACACACACTGCAGAGACATAGAGAGAGAGAGAGACAAAAGGAGAGTGAGGTCTCTATAGCATCCCTTTCTACTTTTACACAGAGTTTTTCACTAACAACATGACTTCTGTCGATTAATAGCACCGTAGCAGAGAACACTGAATGGTTAGGTTACGGCAAGTGACATTACAAAACGAGAAGAAAACAGTAAAGGCATAATGGTTTATGCATAACTAGCTGATTAACAGTTGATACATTTATCCATTACAGAAATATTTATTAATTGCAGCCTTAGCTGTAAGTAACGAGGACTGGAAACTGCCCATCACTGTTGTTACAAAACCTCTGAATCTCTGAAATGGTAACTCTATAAAGGAGAAGGAAAACAAAAAAAAACCCACATTCTTACACAAATGCACCTTAATGAGAAATATATTCTAAATTTTAGAGCAATGCGTTCTGGAAACTCCCTTCCAAGCACACACACACACACACACACACACACACGCAAGCTGCACTGATTCAGCTCGTGGAAGTGTTGATAATTAGCTCATGAGGTGATTCAGCTGTGTTGGCGTAGGAAAACGCAAAACTGTGCAATGCAGGGGACACCAGGGTTTCAGGCTGCACAGCAAGAACAGTGTGACAGGAAACTGATAGGAAAGAAACTAACTGATGGGGAACAAGCATACTGATAGCGCTATACGCTAGAGGTATATGCTAACTGACAGGGAACAACCTTACAGATAGAGGTAAATTGCAATTTATAGGGAACATGTTAACTGATAGAGGTACTAGAAATATATGCTAACTAATGGAGAACAAGCTAACTGATAGAGATACATGCTATAAGTACATGCTAGCTGATAGGGAACAAGCTAACTTATGGGAAACATGCTAACTCATAGAGGTACATGCTATAGCCACACGCTAGCTGACGGGGAACAAGCTAGGCAGATGCTAGACCTACACATATAGACTAACCCATGGAGTATAAACTAACTGATGGGCCACACGCTAACTAAAGGGGTATACACTAACTCATGGGGTACATGCTAACTGATGGGATACATAGTAACTATAATAGTAAACATGTTAACTGATGGGAAACTTCTACCTGATAAAAATGTGCTAACTACTATGAAACGCTATCTGAGAGGAAAAGTGTTAAATGATAAGAAAAAGTGCGAACTGATAGCAGACAAGCTAATCAAACTTCACATCAACCCCAGGAAAACAGTGAACAATGTCTGACGCTTTAACGCTCGGCTTCGTTCCCTTCATTAAAATAGCCCAGATGGCCACTGTGCGCATGAGAAACAGCGATGATAAAGTAGCCACATGACGACTCATCCCAGGAGAGCACTTTGGTTAATTTACACATCTAAGATTCACAGACTGTATTGGGCAGCTGACAAACACACAACACTGGCAGTAGCTGCGTCGGCGCTCGAGGAAGAGCCGGTTCTACAGTACAGTAGAGACGCTCGCACACAAACGCACACACAAACTCTCATTAGCCTCCATTCAGCATCCTCTCTTCCTTCTATTAACATTCAGGTCCCCACTCTGCACTTAGAGCCACCAGAACAGACCACCGAGGGAACCGAGGACGGCAGGTGCACATTCAAATGCCATCTGAAATAATAGACGAGTGGGCTGTATCTCAGCCTACGCATGAGGAAAAATGAGCAGAAAATTACAGGTAACAGTGACCATGAGACAGAGAGAGAGAGAGAGAGAGAGAGAGAGAGAGAGAAGAAAATTAAGACAGAAAAAGTGAGGTAGAGAGAGGCGAGTGAGAGGGCTGAGTGAGTGGGTGAGAGACAGAGCGAGAGAGACGAAGGTAGAGAGAGGAGAAAGACGCAGAGAGAGAGGGAGTAAAGTGGGAGAAATTAGCAGCCTTCTCTCTCTCTATCTCTGTCTCGCTCTCTCTCTCTGTCCTCTCTTAAGCGTAGGAGGGCAAACAAAAGGCCAGTGCAGCCTTTGTGTCAGACAAGTGGACCAGTCTGAACTACAGGACCTGCACAAAAAGACAGGAGAGAGAGAGAGAGAGAGAGAGAGACAGAGAGAGAGAGAGAATGAATAATCACGCTCTCCTAGATCAAAGAGAAAAAGACCACCACACAGAGGAGGAGGATGAGGAGTCTATAGATAATCGAACGGGACTGTTCATTCAGTAGTGGAGCAATAACCAGCCGGGAAAGAGACAGAGAGGAGAAAAGAGGAGAGGGAAATAAAGGAGAAAAGAGGATAGAAGAGAAGAGGGAAATAGAATAGAGGAGAGGAGAGGGAAATAGAATAGAGGAGAGGAGAGGAGAGGAGAGGGAAATAGAATAGAGGAGAGGAGAGGAGAGGAGAGGGAAACAGAAAAGAGGAGAAGAGAGGAGGGGAACAAAAAGAGGAGAGGAGAGGAAAGAGGAGGGAAACAGAGGAGAGGAGAAGAGACAGAAATAGAGGAGAGGATAGGAGAGGAGAGGAGAAGGTTTTTCCCCACTCGCTGGTGCACAGTGACGTTATCAAAACTCAGAGGACGTTTCAGAGACGGGCAACATTATAGGAAAAAAAGAATTGTGTCTTTTAAACGATATGATGAATCATGCTCAATATGACCAGAGTCATACCTGACAAAGGATTAGTTGTAAACCTGCCTAGTCACCTTTTACAGTGACTCTAAAGTGAGGTTTTCCAGACTAGAAAAGCCCCTTTCTGATGGTGGGAGGAACCTTTGAATACTACAGCTGCTTTGGGGTGGCGGCTTTTTCTCATTAGCTGTTGAATGTTTGTAGCTGATGTTAGGAAGACCAACATTACAGCTGTGTATCTGCAGCAACTGCCTTCAACTCATCAATACAATGGAGAGAATGGATTAGTCGAACAAGTGAACTGACTCGACAGATGAGGGTGACAACAAGCTAAAAGATAAAGTTAGCAAGGCAGCTGGCTATCTAGCTATATTACCTCAGTTTGGTGCCTTTTCTCTTTCTGAGGGGGTAAAATAAATGTATCTCTAGTGCTGAATAATGATGTAATCACTGTTTTCTTTACACTTCTGCTTGATGACTGAGGTACAAAGTAATGCTAATGCTAGCTTGGTTGCATGTTTGCATGTGTTAGCCTTTGGATCAGTGGTCAGACTAGCAGTCAGGATTCCTAAAGGCCGTATGAAACACTAATAAGTGAAAATTTGAAAACTATATAAAATTATGAAATTTTTTCAAACCGATGACGCTGAGGGATACAATGCTACGCTACAGAGTGCAACATCACACAACAAACAATGTACTAAACTGTAGTTGTGTGCTGGAACGCCTTGCTCAACGGCCTTGTCCTTGTTTGTTTCCTGGAAGTAACTACTGACAAACTTCTGAAAATTAGCTGCAAACTGAATTGCATTGTCTGGAACTACACAAAAACAACAACATCTTGCTTGCAAAATTTGTTGGAATGCTGAGGCGAACGTGGCCAAGAGAAAGTTTTCATATTTTCCTGATTGCAGTTGGCAGTTCACCACTTTTCAACACTGCAGTCGTTCCATCCTGAGTCAAAGCGAGGTCAGCACAAGTGTGAAGCTAATGTGTGAAAACGGCTTTAAGAGGTGTTTAGGAGGTGCGATCCTAATTGCGTCTTCTGGAGGTAAAAAGGAAAATCTGTCTCCATTATGGCTGCAAGAATTACAGTCCAAACACGTTTTTCGAGAATAAAGTATATAGATTAGTACATTAGAATATAAATATTGTTAACATTTCAAAGCGCACCATTCACTCCCCAGTCCATTTTAAATGCACTAATTTTGTGATGTCACAACAACCAACACACTTCCACATATCCATCCACCCATTCCACCTACAGCAGCTAAGCTCTGTCCATTCACACTAAAGTTATAAGTAGTATTTCAGTCTGCACTGCTTTTTGAATGATGCACAATACACAGCAGCCAATCAGGAGAGAGCGCATTTACATATATCAGAAAGGTGAAGTAACAAAAACTTGGCTTGACAAAAAACAGCCTGTTTAATTCTAAGGGATAAACAGAGGTTTGAAAATATGGCAAACGTGTCAGCTCACAGATAAAGTTTGGGGGAGCCTGGCCACTTCTTATTTCTCTTATTATATCAAACCCATGACCGTGAAGTGCTAGAGAGCCTGTCCTCAATGTATGGGAGTGAATGGAGCTAAACGGCTAGCCAAAAAACATTTCTAGCCATTTATGCAGGAACTTCCTTTACTTTTGGAAAGTAGAAGGATGTAGTACATTACATAATAAAAGAAAATGTACCAGCATCTTTTCATTTTTCTACAAAAAACAGGTTTTGTGTGGTGGGACGCTAGCATTTTTGTTAGCACTGAATGTTGATTGGTTAGCAGGCAGATCAGCTCACTGACTGAGTAAAGCGATTTGCGCTAACTGAGGTAATATAATCATATATAGTCTCACAACTGGAGTTAAAAATGCTCAAAAATGTGACAGCAGTTTTGAAACGTTTGATGATTGGTCCGACAAACCTGGAAGACATTGTTGAGTAGCAGTTCTCCACACTAGAAATGCTCTGCTAATGCAGCAGCGTGTGGTTGGCGTGTCAGAGACATGCATTATAAATCATTATAAAGACATTATAAAGCATCTCTATTGTTTACTGTTTCTTTGCTGATAAACACTAGTTCTAGTCTAAATGAACCAAGTAAACTCAACTGTGCCATTCTGAAGTCTTTTATTCTGTACTTTCATAACATTGAATACATACAAACCCACAGTTTCCACATATCTTGAATTAGATCTTAAGGTAGATCCACTGTTGATGTCTCAGATTGTCTCATTAAGCAAAAAAAATGCTAGCCATAGCAGGCGCGGTCCGAGGTGCGCGTGTGCGTCCCACTGGGGTGCCTTCGGCCCCTGCTCTTTACCTCAGCTTCTTCCATGTATGACATTTGGAAGGCTCTCATGGTGTCCATCAAAAGCCCCCCAGAAACCCGCAGACAGAGGCGATCAATGGATCCATGCAGGGGAGGCTGCAGCTTTTCACTTACAAACACAAATACAGTAGCTTCAAGCGGTAAATAATTGATATCAAATTAATGCTTTGTTATCCTTTATGAAGTTATGAGAGTGAGACACTTAAATGTGGGTCCACATACGGGTTCCGATAAAGTTTAGGGGTTAATTTACTAGATTACTAAATTATTTGCTTGTATTTAGAGCACGCCACCCCAAATGACCTAGACATGTTTGGTGTCTGAAGTTTGCTTCAGCAAGCAGTTTTTGCACTGGCTACAAGTGTAATGTAGCTAACAAGTAATGGAAGCATATGTAAAATAATTAGCACTGTACAAACTTGTCAGCGTTGTGAAACTGGAACTGTGCTTTTTTTCAACTGGCCATCGGTCCACTACTGGAGGTTCCAGTTTTATGGTTTTTGGTTCCTGCTCAAGACTCTTTAGCAAACAATTTAACAAGTTCTTTACTCTTCTAGGTGGAGTTAAGTCACAAACACTATTAAATCACCAATATGGATATCAGAATGTAAACTTGGGTGGTATGTTAATGTGGTAATATGTTAATGTTCACATTATTAGCATGTATTCTAGCCTCTGCAGAGTGTTTCTGCTCATATTTTCTCACCCAAAAGGGAAAAATTATAAGCTTTGTTTGATTCTACACATGAATCTACACATAGAGCACAGAAATGTGAATTATTTCATGTTAGCATAAGTGTTTAACTAAGCTAACTAGTAAGCAAGATGGCTACGTAACCAAATTAGACACTTCAACTTATGAAATGACAAAAAAGACAATTATACCATTGACCGCAGTTACTATGATGAGTTCAGCTGTCTATCAAACAGGGAAAATGAACTAGAACCATAAGTATGATTAGTTTGTGTCAGTTTGTCCTAACAGACTTGCTTATGTGGTTTCTGGCTCTTTATGATATACCATTATTTACAATGTACAAAATCTAACGAAACATACAAAAGTACTTCAAATAGATAAAACAGCAGCATTAGCCACCCTAGAGCCTGAATTTTGACAACAGTATGTCATACAGCGTCAGGAACCACATAAGCAAATCTATTACAAACTACCAAAAGAAGAAACTTGCCTCAAACCTTGCTGATCTGTTAGGAAATCTCGACGTGTTGAGGAAAGTTTGCAACACGATTTGAGGCATTTATAGGTTGCACAGTACTAATTGGCAATATAATATGGAAAGCTTCTACTGATTTGTTAGCAACTGGCATTACAAAATGAAACAAGTCCCTTAGAAATTGTAACATTTTAGCCAATATCAATACATTTGCATAACCTTAATATCGTTCGATATTATCAGCTAAATGATATATCAGTTGAGCCCTTATCTATTCCACTGATGTGTCTGCAAAGCCTGGAAAGTATCGGCTCCCAGAGAGGCACAGAAAGGTGGGTCGTGAGAAAGGCAACAGCCAGGCTGCTAATGTTCACTATGGGACTCCCCTTGGAGCAGACCCCCTCGTGTCCTGAGACAGCTGACCCGTAGAGCAGAAGAGCGTGTGCATGTAGGGTAGTTAATACAGCCTAGCCCAGCTGGTCTTTACTGATTACGCTTTAACAGATGGTTGAGAGAAGCTGGCCTCCTGGCAGATTCTACAGTTAGCCAGACGAGGGGGTGGGGGTGGGATGAGGGAACAGGCCTCTACACTGCCACAGCAATTCTTGGTCTAGTAACTAAATACTCTAATATGCAATCAGACCTAACAAATCTATAGGTTTCATTCAAGATGTTGTCCCTAAATATACTATAAACAGACTGTCCCGCCTTATACTATGACATCTTTTCTGATTTGTCCATTCAGCTCAGTTTTCCGATTAAGGCACGTTTTACTGAAAATGCTTTCCACATACAGTAAATATGTAAGCATGAAACCAGACCGGTACACAGTTTACTGAACTTTAACCATGCCAAGGTTTGTTGCCACAGGTGGGGAACAGAAGGAGCAAAGCCCCCTCATTTGGAATACTCTGCACCCCTCAGTTTTATGTTCACATTTTGTCCCACAAGATAGCCTACCCCTCAAACTGCATTAATGAGTAAGCTACTAGTTTAGGGAAAACCTTTGAGTAAACGTTGTCTGATGTATATACATTGATGAGCCAAAACATTATGACCTATATATACTATATATATACTGATGAAGCAAATAACATGGATTATTTTGGAACGGAAAATAAACAGTCGATTCTCGTAGTCGATGTTGGATGTGCGAGAAATGGGCAGGCAGGAAGACCTGAATGACTTTAACAAGGGCCAAATTGTTATGGACAGATGACTGGGTCATCTCCAAAAGGCATTGCTTGTGGGCTGCTCCCAAACATCAGTGGTGAGTACCTACCGACAGCTGTCCGAGGAGGGACAAACCATGAACCAGTGACAGGGCAACAAAGGTCCCATCTAGTCAGAACCAACAGAAGGGCTAGAAATTTTTAAAGATGTTTACAAGAGGAATGATGATTACAGGAGGAATAACACACAGTGTATTTCACCCTGCTGTGTACGGGGCCACGTACCCACAGAGTGGTCCGAGTGCCAATGCTAACCCCTGTCCACCACTGAAAGTGGCAACAATGTGTGTTGGAACTGGACCTTCGAGCGATGGAAGAAGGTTGTCTGGTCTGAGTAGTCCCATTCTTTTACATCAAGAGGACGGCCGGGTACGTGTGTTTCATTTACCTGGGGAAGTGATGGCACCGGGATGCACTGTAGTAAGAAGACAATCCGGTGAAGGAAGTGTGATGCTCTGGGCAATCTTCTGCTGGAAAACTCTGGGTCTGGGCATTCATGTGGATGTCAATTTGGCACATGCCACCTACCTAAACATCGCTGTGGACCAGGTACACCCCTTCATGGAGAAGATCTTCCCTAGAGGCAGTGGCCTTTATCAGCAGGATAATGCATCCTTCCACACTGCACACATTGTTCAGGCCCTGGCCTCAAAACTGCCCAGAACTCAGTCTGATAGAGCATCTGTAGGATGTGCAGGAACCACAAGTATGATCCCTGACAATTCACAACTCACAGGCTTAAAGGATCTGCTGCTAACATCTTAGTGCCAGATACCCATAGGACACCTTCAGAGGTCTTGTAGAGTCCATGCCTTGGCAGGTCAGTGCTGTTTTGGTGGTGCTTGGCGGACCATCAGCATATTAGGCAGGAGGTTATGATGTTTTGGCTCATTGGTGTAGCTACACTCTACTGTTTTCAGTTTGTCATCCAAACTAACATCCTATCCAATTTTAGTTAAAACATCATTGATGATTTTTGGGGTAGTTTATCCATTTATGGTATGTGTCTGGTTGAAGTCTATGCATGTTAGAGTTTTATTTGCTTCCTTTGAAAAAAACACAATTTTGGCTCAGTATTTAGTAGCCAAGGTGTTGTTGGTATGTTGGTAACTTCAAGGCTTGAGAGCATCGCGAAAAGTAAGAGCACATATCCTTACATGTTTCAGTAACACAACATGACTGCTAAGAGTTCTCCAGAGAAATGCTGATCCTTCCCTTGTATGGACCTGGTTAAAGATTGAACAATCAATGCTAATATGAATAAATGAATGAAAGGTAGCAATCTCCATTAGCAGGATGCAAAGAAATAACTGCCAGCTCTCACTTTAGCATTTTACATCACACTATTCAACTGAAACAAGAGACCCACCTCAATACTGAAGTAACCTCTGTCTACGTAGTCTCCCAGGAACAGGTATCGCGTATTATCAGGTGATCCTCCCACCTCGAAAAGCTTCATGAGGTCAAAGAACTGCCCGTGGACGTCACCGCATACTACAACGAATCAAAGAAAACAGAAGATTCAGTGGAATGACTCAAATATGCATATACATGTATGTGTATATATATATATATATATATATATATATATATATATATATATATATATATATATATATACACACACACACACATGTTTCAATAAGCCAAATTGAAATAAGGTGCACTCGATCAGGTGCTAATGATCTTGGAGGAATCTGTCTTATTTAAACCTTGGATATCTGGTCTTGTTTGCGCATTGTTACTGGAGTGTGTACTATCATCACACCTAGATCAAAAGAGCCTTTGATGCTATCAGAACGAAGGCTGTTGATGCCTATGAGTGTGGGAAGGTGTTTTAGAAGCTTTCCAAAATACTGGAAGTCAATCATTCCGCTGTCCATGAGATCATCTACAAGTGGAGAAGATTTAAAACTGTTAACATGTCCCAGCCAGGCCAGCCCAGCAAATCTAACATTAGAGCAGATCATAAAATACTAAAAGAAGTCTAAAAGAAATCTTTAAGAACCCTGACATTTCAACACAGGGTGTGCAGGTAGCTCTTGCCATGTTTGACGGCAAAGTGCATGCATCTACAACTAATTTTGACCGACATAGAAGGTGCACGAGGAAGAAGCAACGTGTTATTGACAGATGAGCGAAAGACAGAGTTGTTTTGCCAGAGCACCAGAAGCCATGTTTAGTGAAAACCAAAGACTGTGTTTAATCAGGAGGAACCTCATACCAAATGCACAGCATAGTGGTGGAAATGTTATTGTTTGACGCTGCGTTGCTGCCTCAGGGCCTGGCCAACTTGCCTTCACAGAATTGGCTATGAATTCTCTTTCATACCAGAGAGTGCTTGAGAAGAATGTGAGCTCATCTGTCAGAAAGTTTAAGCTGAAGACATGGACCTTCCAAAAGGATAATGACGCCAAACATAGAGGTAAATCTTCTAAGGAATGGCTCAAAAGGAAGAAATGGAGAAATGAATCCTGGTGAATTGCTGTGGGGGGATCTGAAACAGGCTGTACATGCAAGAATCCCCCCAAACATTGCACAGTTATTTATATATCCTTGTCTTTCATTACTTTGGCTGAAGAAGTCTTCGACAAGAAACTAAAGGTTACACATTTTATTAGATACAGTTTTGATATTCTATTTATTTAGTTAACAAAATGTTTTAAGCTAGCTAGCTAAACCATGGAGCTTTGTTTTTTTCCATATACAGTTCAAAGCTAAACATGTGCAGAGAACTGAAATTAAGAATCAGAATGCGCAAAATAATTTGGTTCTAGTAGAACGAAACCACTTTCTAAAAAGAAATGACCGGTGATACCCAACCCTACTTATTAGTCATTCGATATTACCCAAACAAAAGATGGTTACCCCATCTGCAGAACATTTCACTTAAAATCTCATGATTCATTCTCATGATCTCCACCCACTACTTCATAGAGAATATGATGTGATGAATTGTGCTACCTTGTCGAAATGTCCTACCGTAGCACATATTTCTAGATGGCTCCGTTCATAAAACTCCAGGCAGGATATTTCCATAGCTTAAAACACCTTAATGAAATAAAACCTATCAGCATTAAAACTTTGAAGCTGAAGCAATCTTCTTCTTTACTAGCTTCTTGTTCAGAGTTTCCCATTCTTTTCCGCTTTTCATATGTTTACATAAGGCTATATTTTCTTGTTTATACGAACAAAAAGTGCATAATGCTGCTTTCATTTGTGGTTTTCAATATTAAATTGCAATATAAAAACACTGTAATAATACTGACAACCCTGATAATAAAGAAAGTAGCACAACGCAAAATCCGTATTATTCAAAAATCCAGGTAAAGGGTTTAATCTCTGGAGAAACGAATGCATTTGATTCTTTAAGTCATTTTGTAATGTGTCATTTTCACAGCGTACAACCAGAGCTGATGACTGTTCTTAGCTCCTATCAGTGGGAGGGAGAGAAAAGCCCACAGTGAGAGATGTCAGTGAAGAGGAGAGCATACAGGTATGAATTAACCACAAGTGTCTATAGAAAAGCATCAGCCATGAGCTTGCTGAAGACTTACACCTCCGCACAGCCTTACATCAGGGCTGTGGTGACAAGGCAGCCGTCACTTAGCAACAAAGGTAGCGAAGGCGAACATGCATTAAGGCTGAACCCTCTCACATTCTGGTGCGCGGCAGTAAGAGGCTGCACACAGGCCGGCTCTGAGGTGAGCTCTGCTGGAGAGGGGGCAAGCAGGACAGACACAGTCAAACGTGTAGGTCCATCGGTATCATGATACATATCAACAGGGAGCAGGAAAAGGCTTCAGGTTAGACAGCTTGTAGATACGTTAAATGCACAGAGACTTTAAAAAAGGTTTTGCTAGACAAATGTTAAAGTATTTGGTGACCATTTTTTCAATGTGTTAAAACGAATCCGCATATTCCAACCTGAGTTTGTCCAATTTGGGAAATGATGGAAACTGTTGTCTCGTGAATTGGTGGGTTGATGTCACGTAGTTTACTTAGTTGGCACTGCTTTTACTGACATAGTACACACACATATACATACTACATATATATATATATATATTAATACGTATAAAAAATATATATAAAAAAAATATACATATAAAAAAGTTGGGACGCTGTCCTAAATGTCCTAAAAAACAGAATTATTTTTAAATATGTGTCCATTTTGAATTTGATAGCTTATACTCTATATTTTTATTTTCAAAATTAACTTAAAAAATCCAGATTTTTTATGTGGTCTCAGACTTTTGTACCCCACTATATATGTGTGAGTGTGTGTATATACACATTTAGATATACAGTTTTTTTTTGTTTTTTGTTTTCCATTCATTTATATTATTATATTCTATATATACCTATTAATCATTAGGTAACACTATTTGGACGGTCCATTGTAAATGCTTTGTAGATGCTCAGTATATTTTTGAGTAGCATTCAACTAAATATTTAATATTATAATACAATATTAAACGCAACTGAACTCGAAGTTGAGTGTGGAGGATTCTATTAAATCTATCCCTAATCCTAAACCTAACCCTAACCTCAAGGCAAAACCTACACCTACTCCTAAACCTAACCCCAAACCATAATGTTGTTGATAATCACCAGAAAGTTTGTTAATGATTAAAGCATCTGTAGTTCATCTATAGAGGACCATCCAAATAAAGTGTGACCATCATCATATATACACTCACACACATTTCAGGGTAAAAAAGCATTACAGCACAAATTTAATCCCATATTGCTACAGTGTCTCAATAAGTTGAATTTGATATTCGCCTACATTTTGTTAAGCTTGCCCTACCTGGCAACAGTTGCTACGAAAGCCTACATTTGTGGGCGAAGCACTGATGGATCAGTTGTGCAATACATATCTTTGTTTCTCAAAGCGCTGCTGGCGAAGATTTAAAAAATGGACCCATTACATTATTCAATGGTTCTTCTAAAGAGGACAGAACCGTTATGCCTCGTATATGTGTCACACCACACGCTACCCCATCTTTTCTATCTTAAATGAGTAACTTCAGTGAAAAGCAGTTCTTTATCAAATTACATGAAATCATATAATTTGAGCATAAAGCTCTCTTACAGCGGCACCTTCTTGAAATGACAAATTCTGCCAACTGTCAATCCAACATTCCTTCCATCTCAACTAATACATTTGTTTCTCGTAGCCCACCATGCTTCTCACATGGATTCTAGCCCACTCACTTGGCCACATCCTTGTTGCGAGGTAACAGCCAATTTAAATTTCTTCAAAAAAGGGGCCAATGTATCATTAGTGTGCAAGCTAGTTTCTCAGATTAGAAGATCATGCTTTTGTGGATCATGCAAATTGACCTTGTGAAGATCCTGTGATCTACGCATCAGCTACTTTCAGGAAAGACTGTTCGATAACACTTTATTTGAAGGCTACCTACATAGGGACTTCATAATACGTGCACTGAACAACGTAACTATAAGGCAAAGAATGAGTTAGAAACATCATAAATCAGTTCTATGGAAGATGCTGATGCCCTCAAATTAAAATGATCATTTCCATATATTCTTTTTCCTATATTGTGTCTGCTGCCATTCGGATCTCTTTATTAGCTTCTTAATAGAAACTTCTGAACTTCAACTCAATTAGAAATACGTAAAACAGAAACACTATATGGCCAAAAGTATGTGTACACCTTACCATCACACCTATATGAGCTTGCTAAAAATCCCATTCCAAAATCATAATATGGAGTTGGCCCCCCCTACAACAGCCTACACTCTTTTGTGTCTGTGGGAAATTGTGCCAATTCAGTCAAAAGAGCATTTGTGAGATCAGGCACTGATGTTGGATGAGCTTGGCTCGAATTTTGGCTTGGAATTCACAAAGGTGTTCAGTCAGGGTTCTGTGCAAGCCATTGGAGCTATCCCATTATCCCTCCTCCACCAAACTTTACTGTTGGCACTACAGATTCCAGTAGGTAGCGTTCTCCAGACATCCACCAAATCCATATTCGTACATCAGACTGCCAGATAGAGAAGCGTGATTCTGAAGATCACTCCAGAGAACGTTTCCACTGCTCCAGTGTCCAGTGGCGCGTGCTTTACACCACTCCAGCTGACACCTGGCATTGTGCATAGTGATCTTAGCTTGTGTGCAGCTACTCAGCCATGGAAACTCATTACATGAAGCTCCTGACGCACAGTTATTGTCTTGATGTTGCTTCCAGAGGTAATTTGGAACTTTATAGTGGGTGATACAACAGAGGATAGGTGATCTTTACGCACTACACGCTTCAGCACTTCAGTGCCGCTTAGTGAGTTTCCGTGGTCTACCACTTCGCAGCTGAGCTCTTGTTGGTCCTACACACTTCTGTTAATAATAATAGCACCTACAGTCGACCGGGGCAGATCTAGCAGGGCAGAAATTCCTCAAACTATGTCAGTGCCACGTTAAAAGTCAGTGAGCTCTTTAGTACAACCCATTCTACTGCCAGTGTTTGTCTATGGAGAATTCATGGCTATTTGCCTTGATTTTACACCTGTTAGCAATGGGTGTGGCTGAAACACCTGAACTCAACACTTATGAGGTATGTCCACTTTTGGCCATATAGTGTACATGGTGTTCTTAATTTAAAGATGAATTTTTTTTATTCCTCCTCCACTGCCTGGGCTTTCCAGATTGATCACAGTCATACCAAATCAAATGGGGAAAGAATATTTTAATGAGCCAAATTTATTAAGACAGATAAATCTTCTGTCACTGTATTACAGCCAATCAAATTATATGGTCTTCGCCAAACTCTGCCTTCTTTTCCCAAACCTCCAATCACTGCATGGCAACTGCTGCTACCCCTCAAGCCTTCAGTTTGTTATTAGCGTCCAGTCATGGTTAAAAGATGTAACTGTGAATGTTTAACTTTGGCTTTCAAATTTGGTATTTACAATGCTCTTTTAATACAAAAGCTGAAATAGGCTTTGTAAAAAACATCTAACGTTATGTCAGAGCATCAGTGGTGAGCTATGAATGGACATGAACATTTTTCATGGCTGCCGTGGAAGTATGTTTTTGGTTTTGATGTTTAGGTTTAGGTTTTTTAAGCTTTCTGTATTGTTTCCCATGCCTTTGTACATCTCAGCTTTTTCTAATATAAATTGTGAAAGATGCAGTGGACTCTCCAGGTAGAATATTTTAATGGCTTAAATCACCTTAATCAAAAAAGCCTACCAGCATTAAAACTATGAAGCTGAAGTCGGCTTCTTTTCACCAGCTTCTTTTTCTAATTTTCCCGCTCCACCTTAACTGGTACAGCACTTATTGTAACACCTCAGGCACCATAACGTAACTGCTGCACCATTTAAGGTGGAACGCGAAAATTCAAACAAGGAGTTGGCGAATAGGAAGCCAACTTCAGTCTTGTATTAAAACTGCAGGTAAGATAGTTGGACTAAAAGAATAAGATATTCTGACAGCCTATCAGCTTATCAGGGGTAAGTAGTAATATTAAGCTGCTAATTATGTGGAGGCACTGTTTTCAAACTAAAGTAAGGCCTAAACTGCCTTCCTAATTGCCAGCTTTTATTCGAATTTTCCATTTCACTTTAAATGGTGAAAGGATACAGGAACCCCAATGTAACTGCGGCACCATTTAAGGTGGAACAAGAAATTCAAAAAGGTTTGCTGAGTTGTACCATAAAAAAATAAATTCATAAACACATAAACAAAGAAATAAAATGAAAGGGATTTGTCACCTATGAATACGTTGACTAATCAGTCAATTAGTCGACTTAAAAGGAACAGCCCTAGCCCATCCAACGGTCAGCACCCTCACCTGTGATGGGCGCCTCCACTTCCAGCATGCATTTCTCCTGCCGCAGGATGTTGGCGCCCTCGTTGATGATGCGAAGAGCAACGTCCTCCTCCACACGGCCCTCTTTCACCAAGTGGCTCTTTAGCAGCTCCGTGTTGGGCTTGCCATCCACGAATAGGTCTTTCACGGTCAGCCGCTGATGAGGGGGCAGGGGCACCGCTGTGGAGGGAGCACAAACAGTAAGAAATTTCAGTCCAAACTTAAATACAACATGAGAACATTCTGTCCAACCCACCCCGACCTACAACCCAACAAAATCCAGTCCAAACTCGACCCAAACCCAACCTCCACCAACCGGAGACCAAATAAAGCTTGACACACCTAATGACAGTGCCTACTGTGTTATCTTGACAATGTCAAGGGATTTAGTTAGATAAACAAAGTGCAGCCGTCCAAAAATGAGGTTTAAATTCTACTTTAACAAACATGTTTACCAATCACTGCCTTCTAACATAATCCCAAAAGTTTTAGCTTGGATAAACTACATAATGGTTTTATGCTGACCTCAGGTGACATTCCTGCCATGACATGACTACAGTGTGTCCACGCGTGGGGTAAATGCAGGCCAAACAGCCTCTTTTCACACTTATGCATTGCATTTGAAAATGCAATCACTACTGTAATGTTTTCCCTACTATGACAACTTCTGCTGCAACCAATAAAATGGTCTACTCTGTAACGTGAGAAACCGACTATGACAAAGTCAGACATAAAATCGAAACCCAATATAAGCTTAACAAATACGTGGGAAATTATGTCCAAACATAAAACAAATCCAACAAGCTGGGTTTTGTCGGGTTTAGACAGATATTTCAAGCTCTAGCACTTCCTCCATACAGAAATGTCTGCAGATGGGTGCAACTATGGGAACACTCCCTGGGTCAAATTCCATGTTTTGTTGATGTTCTAAGTGAACACCTGCTCTGCAGGGAACACACTTCATTTATTGGCACATTCTGCATTCTGATTGATTTGATAAATTAAACATTAGACAAAAAATTAAAACATAAAACGTGGCCTGTACAAAAGTTTTTTTTATATTTTTTTTTTTCCCAATTTGTTAAACTCAGCAAATAAACACAAATCGTGCACTAAGAAGTGCAGATAAATGCCACATTTAAGTGTGTTCCCTGTAGAGTATGCGTTCATTTATTGAGAAACACAACAAAGCATGTCATTTTACCAGGGGGTGCTCAAACTTTTGCTTCAGTATTATGTGAATCAGGCTGTGCAGCTGTGTAGCTTCCATTCAATGTTTGCCATACTATTTTAGTGTTTCCTTTAAGCTCATATCCCAAAGGTTTTCATATTTGGTGTGAATGTAGTTAAAAAAGTCAAAGGCAAATAATAGGGAGCAATCTCAGTCTGGAACCATCAGTTAGAAATGTGCTTGTTATTACAGGAACATTCTAGTTCAGAGTTTAATGCGTTATTTGTTGTGTTTCGCAGTATTCTGTAGCGCAGCGCTGCATCCCTCAGTCTCATCGGTTAGATGTAATTTTATTTGAAGGGGGAAAGTGGGTTTGGGTCATCCTTCATTTAGAGGGGAAACCATGTCACAAAGGTTGCAGGGCTTAAAAAGATGCTTAAAATATTATCCACAGCTCCAAAAGTCAGTATGTACATTTACACAGTTGACCTAAGATGAAATAACACTTTTCCCTTATGATTCTGATTTTTCTTTTTTAATCCTGTTTCAAAGTCGCTCTGCATCTGTAAAACAGCTCGACATAAAAAACAATTTTTTTTCACATTTGAGAAACCATTTTTAATATAAAACAATATTTTTAACCAAGGAGGTTAAGAGGTTTAACTCAGGAATTTGTATAAAACATTCATATTTACTTTTTTATATCATTAACGTTAAACTACATTTAAAAAATATATATTTTACTTCAAAAATATTATTTGTCACAGAGATTTTGGTCACTGGTGTTATCAGGACTCTTATTTTACATTTTAACACAGTATTTTCAGCTCTATTAAACTGCTTCTTTGGGTCGAGGCTCATCAGAGAGGAAGCATCTCAAGGCATGAGAAGGCAAATCCACACCGGTTCACCATATATTTCATTAATTTATTAATACTTTTGTTTATCAGGCAGCACAGAACTTCTATGTGTCACCAGTGTTATGTGCTTTAATTGCTGGGTAATTGGAAATTTGTCAAAATAATGTCAAATATCATTTTATTACTGATTTTAAATAGTTGCACAAGGTCACCTGACCAACAAGCCAATTTACAAAATCCTCACTTTTAACCAGAATGTCACTGGAGTCACAATCACTGGTGTTACACCACATCGTCACAACACCAGTGACTGTAAAATATGTTTGGAATTAAGATCTCCTTTTTGCATATATGATGGGACATATTAAGATTATTTCATTTTCGGGATGAAAGAAATTGATTTTTTAAAAAATGTATCCACCAGAATTTCTACTCCAAATAGAGAATGACTCATATGTTAAACACAAGTTTGAACACAACCACCTCCCACCTTCAAAATACATCATCAGAAGGTTGTATCTACTTTTTTCTGGTCTTTCACGGCACCTCTGGAGGGTGTTCCTCCCAGGAGAAGCACGTCTCCAGTAACTTTTGCTGGAATATCTCATAACCTCACTATTGATTGAGCTTTTAGTTACACAGGCCACGGGAGGTTTTTTGAGACACTCCACACCTAATCCCTCACCTGAGCTGAACCGCCAGGTAATCTAGTTCGTCAAAATCCCTTAGCGAAAGTCCAATAGGTTGCCATGGAGAGAGAGAGAGAGAGAGAGAGAGAGAGAGAGAGAGAGAGAGAGAGAGACGGCTCAAGATCTGTTATAAAATGGATGTTCAGGCAGTACATTACGTCTCTGAGGATGAACTTTGGAGCTTAAAAGACGTCCAATCAATAGAGGCCAGAGCTAAGCTGAGTGATCACAAGATCGTTTTTGATGGAAGGTTTTGATCCGAGGCCTGCGACATGATTTAATTAATGAATTGCTGCGCGTGAACGCGCTGGAAATCAAATCATCTAAGACCTATGGGACATTCCGGCAAGCACTTTAATATTCTGATAAGGTCAGGAAGATACCCATGAGCGCAATAACTCGTGGCATTCTAGACAGAGAACCTTAAAGGGCCCATATCCCACATTTTTCAAGACATTTTACTTTTTCTGTATTTTAAAATCCCATATATTTGTGTATTTTTGTACCAAAATGAGCTGTAACTCATTTTCACATGGCAATTTTCTGACTGATCCATCTGTAAACAGGCTGTTTTTGTTACTGTGTCTTTAAGACTGATGTGTGTCAATGGTGTGACATCACAACCACTGACTTTAAAGGGGAATATTCCTTAATTTCTCAACATCTCTGCATAATTGCAGTCACTCAGAGAGATCTGATGTAATATGCTTCATTCTAGAAAAACGTACTGTGGTGATACGAACCAGATATCTGAAGTTTAGACTGGTATATATAAGTGTGACATCACAATGATTAAATTTAAAGGAGGCAAACCACCAATTTCTCAACATTTCGGCATAATTTGGCATAAAACTCGCCAACAATATGCTGACTCAATGAGTGCAAACTTATTAAGTTAAGAAGTTCTAAACTTCCTCTGGCATCAACATCAGCACAAAAACTGCATTTCAGGAGCTTCATGGCATGAATTTCCAAGGCCGAGCAGCGGCATGCAAGCCTTACATCACCAAGCACAATGCCAATGCGGTGGTGTAAGTCACGCCGCCACTGAACTCCAGGAGAATGCCAGGAGAACATTACCTGCCTGACTGCATTGTGCCAATTGTAAAATTGGTGGAGGAGGGATGATGCTATGGGGTTGTTTTTCAGGGGTTGGCCTAGAACCCTTAGTTCCAGTGAACAGTAATCTTATTGCTTCAGCAGACCAAGACACTTTAGACAATTGTATGCTTCCAACTTTGTGGGAACAGTTTGGGGAAAAACCTTTTCTGTTCCAGCATGACTGAGCCCCAGTGCCCAAAGCAAGGTCCACAAAGGCATGGCTGGGTGAGTTTGGTGTGGAAGAACTGGACTGGCCCACACAGAGCCCTGACCTCAACCCCATCAAACACCTTTGGGATGAACTAGAACAGAGATTGGGAGCCAGACCCTCTCGTCCAACATCAGTGTCTGACCTCACAAATGCTCTTCTGGATGAATGGGTGAAAACTCCCACAGACACACTCCAAAATCTTGTACAAAGCTTCCCAGAACAGTGGAAGCTGTTATAGCTGCAATTCCATATTAATGCCTATGGATTTAGAATGGGATGTCATAAAAGCTCCTGTAGGTGTAATGTGTCCCAATACTTTTGTCCATACGGGGTACGTTTATATAAAGGTGTCTTTTGAAACTTTAACAGTGTTTACATACTACATCAGTCTCTTATTTCAAGAGATGAGGAAAGATTTTCTTCAGTTGTCCATGATATGGGCCTGTTAATGCTTGAAAGTTATGACATGAAATGGGTACAACTACGCTGTCTGATGCATTGCTCTGATAAGATTTTTGACTAAAACTTATTTTCATAAAACATATTCATGGCAGAGAGATACATGCAGGGCACTGTAAAATAGTCCCCAAATAAAACTTAATTTGTTCAGATTTACCACTATTTTACCATCATCAACATTACATAAACAAACTCAGAACACGTGCATGTCCACTGGTGGTTTTGGATAGTAAATGAAATGGCTATATTTGTGTTGTAGACATGGTGACCCCCAGTTCCTATCACCACCACTGTAAATCTGAGCCACTGCACTGCACCATTTCACATCAAACCACTCTGAATGACTGTTTACACTGACTGAAACTGGCAAAAAATGTAAAAAAAAATCAGGGAAATTCCTTTTAAAACAGGCCATTTTACAGCTTAGCTTCCTTCCATTGACTGCGTGGAGTGAATTTTATACATCCTGATGCTCATTTTGAAATGCATTTTTTTTTAAAAGGAAATGCAAAACAGAATTCTCACATTTTTTAAAAATAAGAGTTTGATGTAGTATGTAAATGCATATATCCGCATATTCATCCTACAGCAGTGTAGTCCCGGCTACTCACACTGAAGTATTAATGAGTGTTTCAGCCTGAACTGCTTTCTGAATGAAACACAATACAGGGCAGCTAATCAGAACAGAGCTCATTTACATATATCAGTCTTGAAGGCGTGGTAACAAACAGCCTGTTGAATTCTAAAGGATGATGAGAGGTGGACACACAAAAATAAAATAGGACTAGAAAAGTGATACAGCATGATTGCACAGCCTTAAAAGAGGGTTGTCAGGGTGCTGCCACATGGTTACTATGGCATTTTAAATGGTTGCTAACATGTCAATAACTATTTATTATCGTATCCCAGTTGGTTGCTAGGTGGTTGCTAGGGTATCCCAAGTGGCTGCTAGGGTGTTGCTAGATAGTTGCTATGGTATCCCTTATGCTTCTTAGGGCTATGCTATGTCGTTTTTATGGCACCTCACATGGTTACAAGGGGTTTGCCAATGGACTTCAATCATCGTGATATAAGCTGGGCGCACAAATCGTCATTTAACGATGATTGTACGAAAACCATACGTCCTATCAAAAAGCTGTGCACAAGCACACCATTCCCGATCAGGCCAGACATTCCGAAGTTGGAATGGTGTCGATATCTCGAAACTCTGAGACGAGTTAGCTGAGAGAAATCCTGAATAAAAAGAAAAAAGTGTCAAAAAATGAAGATCATCCATGTTTTGGTTTTTTTCTGTGACTGTCCACTCAACATGCTATCATAATTCACAAAGAGTAGCACTTGTAAAGCATATTCAAGACTGTATTCATCTTCCTGGAGAAGTCCACTGCACTGGATGACTCAAGGTGAGACTGTGCCAGGACCAAGATTCACAAGAGGCACGAACAAAAGCAGGAAGCTGCATGAAAAGTCAAGGTCTCCCCACGTTAGCTGCTGGCACGCTAGCTCTCTCAGTGCGTCCGTCACAAAGGCCAGCGTTGAGGTTGTCCCTTCCACCCTGACCTCATTTGCATGTGCATGACATGGTGTGTGCGTGTTGGCCACTCTCTCTCTTGCTCAGAATATCCACGTGAGGCAACCAGAGTCTCACTGAGTCTTGCATTAAAGCAGCAGGTTGGCAAAAAGGAGGTGCCACATCTCCAAATATGGTGGGATAAACTTCTTTGGGGTAATGGAAAAAAGACAACTGGGACACTGTGTATAGTATGCACTAACTAAAACTTGGTTTAATGCAGTGAAACTTTAATGCAACTAGCTGTTGTGAGTTGCATGCAACAAAATTTATGTGCAACTTCAAAAGCAAAGTTGCACGCAACACATTCAGTTACTCCACTAGTTAAGTTTTTTGTGCACTGTATTGTTTTTGCTATAGAAAGTCATCTGCGGGGTGTAACTGACATATTTGCAGCATTTTCAGTCTTTATAACATTATTTTTTCCAGCTTCCATTTGCTTCTGTAACTATATACCTATCTTTTATCTAAGTTTCTATACTATATGTTTGACTTTTAAATCTGTTCTGTATATGTTAAGCCTTTGAAAATGAGTATTTAAATAGTCGTTTCTATGAATCTAGCTACATAAATCTTGTTAAAAAAGAATAAATGATGGCACAAGCAACCATTGTAATAGCTGTTGGCATTAAATAGCTAGTTAAGCCAGCAGGTTACAGAAACGTTAGCTTTGAGAAACTGTTTGTTGTCATGTTGTTGAAAAAGGAACTCATTTTTAACCATCCAGTAAACTCTCTTTTTTCACGTTCTTGTCTACTGACCCAGTAAAATCAATCGTCTGAAAGGATATTGCTTGACATGATCACGTCATGTGTCACCAGCATTTTGAGTCACTGTTTCATGAAACTTGTTCCATGAGGTTGAGACATTTGCATCTGTTGAGTTTCAGTGTAACAAGTGCAATTTAGCTTCATGTAGGTTTCAAGCAATTTAAGCTGCATTGCATTTTATCTTGTTAAGCCTGACGTTCAGCATTACATACAGCATAGGTCAAAGCCAAAATGCAGCAGGGAACTCTTAGGGCCTTCTAGGCCTTCAGAGCAGGCCTAATGATTTTTTACAAACTAAAAAATACACGTCAGAAAATTATCCAATTTTTTTTCTCTGTAGTATCAAGGTAAATACAGCCAAGCAGGCTCTCCCATTGGTTAAGAATTCAGGAGCTGGACTGAAGGCCTTATACTGTAGATTAACTACCAACTGTAGATTAACTTGGTGAGTGAGACCAATGGGACCAAAACACTGCTGTAGGCCTTCTGGAAGTTCTAGATGCGTCAGTGACTGTGAATACAAGTTGTAATCTGACCAGGTTTTAGTTATTGTTACAAATGGAAAACAACAGCAGTCCTTTACTAAAAAGAGAGTCCTTTACTGAATGAGTCATTGTTAAAACAAGGTAAAGTACATGTCTGACAAATAAAACATTTGAAATGTCTTCTGCAAGCTCCCCATGGTTAATTTAAAATAAATGGTCATGTGCACCATTATTAACATTTACTACTACGAACTTCATGGGATTGATGGCAGCAATTAGCATTAGGAGTGTTTTTTTTCTCTGATTTTGTTTGGGCCCAATCTCCAATATTCATGGTTCACCACTGCGATAATGTAATAAAATGTCAGTGAAAGGTCAGTGAGTGTTGGTTGTTGTAACCCTGTTCACCGAAGCTCAGATAGCTAACTTCGCCAGCTAGCAACATCGAATCATAACCAAGTAGCAGTAAGAAATACTGCAGCTAACTTCCTAAAAGCTGAAAGATAAACAGTGATCAAGTGCATAAATATCACTCCGGCAGCAATGCAACACTACAAAGCAGCTGAAATTCATTCATTTTTAAATACAACTGGCAATTTCCGTTCACTAGTGTGTATGTGGTGTTTCCCTGCATGGATGGGTTAAATGCGAAGGTGAAATTTCCCTGTTGTGGGACTAATAATGGTTTCATAATCTTAACTTTTATGCAAATCAGGAATGGACTGATGTGGCGATTACCAATAACAACCGAGTCACGACTGTGAAACAGAAAGCCCCTTTTTTTGGTTCCTAGACATTTGTTCCTACAAGACATACAGGAACAGCGACGATGCCTTTGCTGTAAAGAGACGATGATCACGAAGACCAAATACTGTTTTCTTTGCACTCTGACTGCACAGACAGTGATGCACTATGCAGGAATTAAATTTACAGACAAGAAATTTCTTTCCAAGAATTTTATTTTTAGCGGGAACGCATCTGATTTGTGCTTGCCGTCAGTAAAACCATGGCAACCAACAGACAGTTTCGGTTAAGAAACGCCCACAGGCCAGGCGATGAGTGACAGGTTATGGGTTAGAGAGCTGTGGCCAAACACACAACTAAACACGAAAATGTGCAGGTTTCATTTGTCCTGCCTCCTAGCTGGTTCTGCTGCTGAGTTTGACTGTCTGTCTGTTCAATGGTCCAAGAAGGGGTCACTAATCTTATCCATAAAGGGCAGGTGTGGCAGCAGGTTTTCATTCCTACCAAGCAGGAGCACATCTTATTAACTAAGCATTTGTTTGAAACTGACCTGAGACATGAGACCACCCAATTAAGCAAGCGGAATCTGCTTGATTAGGACGAAACCTGCGGCCACATCAGCCCTTTGTGGATAAGACTGGTGACCGCTGGGTTAGAGAGAGTACTTTTTTTCTGAAATAAGTGGTGCAAACTCAATCAAAAAGCAGTGGAGCTTCGGCCCCAGTACTTTGAAAAGTGGTTCTTTCCGCATTATTAACTATATGACTAAATCTTCGTACACTTGCTTCAAACTGTGTCGGGTTAAATAATCTCAAATAGACTTATGTGGTTTCAGTATGTAAGCTGTATGCAAATGTTTGGGCACCCAAGTCAAATGACATGTTTTGTTGATTTTTCAAAGTAAAAATGAATTAAACCAACAAATAAATTGAAATTGTGCACCGAAATTTGCATAAAAGTGCCATATTTAAGTTTGGTCCCTGTACATCATGTATTTTTTTTAATTTACAAATTGAACAAAATATATTGTGCATATGACTGCAAGCATGACATACTGTTATCTTGCAATGACACTGAACGGCTAAAAACAGTATTAATGACCATCATCTATCCATTTTTGTCTATAACTAGTGCCAGAAACCAGTGGTTGACTCAACATGGTTTGAGGCAACTGTATGATGATTTAGGCATGCGATTTAGAGAGTGTTCATTGGTGGGGTATAAACTTCCATTACTTCCCAGTTACATTAGCCTCATAGCTCCAATACAAAACTAAAGAGGACACTAAGCATTTCTTTGCTGATTGATCTACATTTGGCATCATTCATGGCCGAAACAACGGAGGGATTTTCAAAATACGGAGGCGATGCCCCACCACTTTTTGAGTTCAGACCACTTATTACCACAAACAGTTGCATTTTCTCCAACTTCAGATACCAAATACGTCATGGCTGATCAAAGAATGCCAGACTGAAGCAAAAGTGCTTCAAAATTCGGGTGCAATAACTAAAGTATTACAACAACCAAACACCCTGGGCATATAAATTGCCAGCAGCTTTTGAAAACAAGTCCCAAAGGGCTAGGAGCTTGTTTTCAAAGATTTGCTGCAGTAGCTCGCGTTTGGAGGGTGTTGCGTCGTGACAGTGGGAGACACACGGGGACGGGCGTTTGACAGCTCTCCCCTAGATCCGTCAGCTGTCTCGAGCGTGATCGGAATGTCGAGGCAATCGCCGCAAAGCATGAAACAAGTCTGAGCTGTTTGTCTCCTCAACCATACCCACCTACGGCGAGCCACATCAATCTACTGAATCATACAATCAATGAGCCGTGTGTGCAGAGGGGGCAAGACCTGCGCTTCAAACCGGCTCTGTTACACACCAACGCAGACTAAACTAATGAAACAGATGTGCAAACCTGTTTCTTTGAGATCAATTAAAATGGCTTGTGCACTTTCATGGATATCTACTTACACTCGTTACAGCTGAGTGATATTCCATTTCAACAGAATAGCACACAATGAACTATATTCTGTCACTGATCTCTGGGGTAAGTAAATTTTGCAAGCAAGTTAAACTTTGGTGAACACTGACATGCAAATTCATGTCTTTTACCCACAAACCTACTACTTTGGCTGTGTTGACCTCAAACTTTTGGAACCTCCAAAATGGAGAACGCTAACTTAACAAAGCGCTAACCTTTTACCATTTCTTTCCCACTGGCTGTAAATAAACAGATGAAAAGAGAGCTGGTATGATACACAATCAGGAAACTGTATTGTCGCATCTTTGTATTTACCTTTACTTCTGAGGTTATACTGCTTTTGTGGTTTTACTACAGGGGTAGCTTGTTAACTGCAATGTGAGCTGCATGGCTAACTGCTGCTGCACACAAGTCACCCCACTTGAACCAACCATGCCAGTTATCAACACTTTCTCGCAACAGATCAGAGTGTAGCACTGTGCTGTGGCGAGTATGTACTTATCAGATATATTTATGTTCGCTTTTGTGTTTTTACTGTTTTTGGGAGGCGAATTAGCCAGCTTGCTAATTTCTCTGTTAGCTACACACAAGTTACCCCACTCCCACCAACTGTACCACTTGTCTACTGTTCTTTTGGTTGAAATTCAGTGTGCAGCATGATACCCCATGACTATATAAGTATCTGATATAATGATGTGTCATTATCGTTTATAGCTAGTGAGTTAGCTAGCTCACTAACTGCACAAACATTTGTTAATTTTTTGTGATTCTTGAGTTAAAAAATCTAGACATAAGCCCCATTCATACATCCGTTTTTATGCAGGTAAACTAGTAAATATTAAGCATGAACACAAGCCCGAGTTGAAATGCAAGTAAGGCGCCGCAATTTACCTGCAAGAGACCTCGTACGATTACTGCGAATGACCAATGTTGAGTTTTCAGATTTCAAGTAAAAAATGTCACCGTAATGTTTTTTGATATATGATTCTACTGGAATACCACTCAAGAGAAACAGTAAAATTTTGAACAAGTCTGTGTGGAGTCGCAAGTTTTACAGTCATATTCCTAAACTAGAGAATCGACTCTACATTTGCCAAAGACAAATAATAATTCAGCAGAAAACTCTTTGAACCGTGCAAAACAGGTCTGTCCATTCTTGTTCCGGGATAATTTCTGTCAAGTAGGTCAAATTAGGGTTTTCATTGCAGCAGATCATCCGAAGCAGGGCTGGCCACTTTAACTGAAAATATCAAATAGGAACTTCCCAAAAGCAGCAAAATTGTGTTTTTAAATGGTATCCTACAAATTCCCAGCATTTCAAACAATGCCGACTGCCAAAGCATTCCTCTGTGAATCTCTCCCATACAGCCTGCAACTGGCCAAAGTCTAAATTTGGTTCCAGAAGCTGGAACCAAGGGCGTGTCCTTAGGTCAGTCTCAGTAAGTACACGATGCCTCATCTCAAAGCAATTGGACATCCCTAATGCATGAACTACCAGCTAATTAATCATCAAATTCAACATTTTATGATGAGATATTTGTGGTCTTTGGTTCAGCCCAAACCTTAATTCTGCACAGCTGTTCTTATGAAGCATTCTTTCTGTGACTAACTATGGAAACAATGCAAGTTTCAAAACAGTTTATGACCAGATTCGCTTATCTGACATGGGACTGTTTGGGAGAGGATCAAACCCATAAAGGGAAAAGTCAGCTTGAATCAGCACAGTTAATATGTCTATTTGTTTCAAAGATATGGCAAATATCCACAGCCCAAAGAGAAACCTGCCAAGCTCCTTCCATAAAACAAGAATTTTATAAATCTACCACAATGCAAGTGTGTCTACACCCAGCGAATCAGTGCAAAAGGTATGTGACAGAAAATGGATGTAGAAAGAGCAGCGGTGACCTGGGATGTAATGCCACTGCTTACTGACTCATTTTGACTTTCTAAACTGTGCAGTGGGCACGAAGTTCGGATGGCAATGGAAACGATTATTGCAATTACAGAGCCTTTTGCATTTTGTCATATAATTGCCATCTATACTAGCTTCTTATATTACTGAATAATTTACAACATGCAAGTTTGGCAATATTTTGGTTTCAAGCCAAACAAATGCGGCAAACCACTGGACAGCATTGCATGCCATCTGTGCAGAAAACAGATTTTTAGCGAGGCTTTTAACACTGTTTGCAAGAACATCTCATGACACATCATCTAGTTCAGTATGCTAAACATGTGGTCCGTGGTCAAATCAAATGACTGACTGACAAAATCAACAATCTGGCACCCTTCTTCTGGACAAGCTCATCCATTTTACTCTCTATCAGAGAGCATATCTTACATACCACAGTTTCTTTTGTTCATTTGCAAGTTCCCTGAGCATTCTTTGCCAGACTGAAAATCTATGTTGTAATCTTTCCAAGTGGCGTTCAAAGTATGCATGTGTGTAGTTAATGGTGATGTTCTGTTCGGAAGGCCTATAATTACGAGCCAATTTTTCCTACTGTGAACATCTTTGAAGCAATCATAGCTTATAATGATTGTACGAATGGTAAGACAAGCCCCAAGACTTGTGGACACTCAGCAGGTGTGACGATGATGAACTTGCAATTCAAGAATGATGATGAAATGCCAACGTCAACATCTGACCCACAGTCACAACAACCCAAATCCTTGAACAGAACGTATGGATGTCCACTTGCTTAGTCTTGAGTTCCCCACAAACCAACAGCTTAGTAAGTTATCCAAGTACAGTTCTGAGGGCACGGGTGCATGGGGATGATCCTCATGAAGTCACTGTGTGGAGTTCTATTTTCATCTTACATACAGAAGCCAATGAGGCTGCACATCTATGGCCAGTCTATTCACAAGGGAGTGGGAGACTGTCCCCAACCCGGGATAAGAAAGGGTCATCTATTATACACCTCCTCAACTTCATTACCCTGCCATAAGGACAAGCAACCATGCTCCGACAACTGTGACGGTAAAAATAAACGGTAAGTACTCCTGGGTCCAAGAGGCAGGCTGGGAAAAGGGACGGTAAGCTGGGTACGAGCTCTAAGAAGAGATTAGGCAAAGCCTCTATTAGCCAGGGATTCCAGGACCAGAGACTGTTTATTTAAGGGCCTCGCACCACTCCAAACAAGATCCCGACCCTGAATTTCATAAGAAGAGACCTAGGCCAAGGCAGACGGGAAAAGCCATGCAATCGTTGCTGCTGCTGTCACCACATCCGGTTGAGCATGATTCTGCCCAAATGCGGGATAAAAAAAAGAGAGTAGCTGGTAATACTTTTCAGTTCAAGTCAGACTGAGGGCTTGCTATCAGACTGACACATAGCAGGAGGACATCCAGGTCAGGAACTCCCTGATTGACAAAGACCTTCACATGAAAAAAGTTCTCAAAAGCACTATGGCACTATAACTACCACAAGCTCAGTTCAAAACATTATAAAGCCAGTTTGTAACGCATTAACAGTGGTTTTCCTTGTCTGCTTACAGATTTTATGTACACTATACAGATCCTGTTCTGCATTTCCAGTTTGAAACCTAAACCCTGGTGATTTGAAAGGCAAATTTAACTGTGGTCTATTATGAGCGCATATACCTGTGGTTGGGTGACTGTAACCTCATTCAGGAGGCCTCTGGCCTTTACTGAAAGCCTGTTAGCAGTAAGTGCACTGTGATCAAACTAGACCCAATCTGAAACATTTTCCTAGATTGGTAAAGATTGTATTGTTGACAATCTGTGCCAAATATGAGCTGCTTCAAATAACCATAGAAATATATTCCATTATTTAAGTTGACAATTGGTTATTTAACTGAATAATGTAATGTCACAACTTTCTCAAAGATCCATCCAGCAACTTGGATATTAAAAAAAAGGAACTGCCCAAATCTGTCAGAATTTCTGCCTAACTAGTGAAATTCCCAGTGAACCTACATGTCTACTAAGTGTTTATAAGTAATGTTCATAATGGTAAATCATAAAACAAAGTCTCAGATATCGGACAACGTATTCATAACCAGTTCATATAACTCTGTGAGGCAGCTAAAAAACTTGACTGACCCATCCAGATAATCACGACTGCCTTCACGGATATCTCAACTTTTAAGAGTCAGGAATGTTACATTTGAGCTGAACCTCAACTTCACAGGGCTGGGGATTCCTGGCATGGGAGGCATCAGCAGTAAATTCCTCTCTCCCGTTTTTAAATAAATCTGAATCTGTCTCTCCCATGTGCAGTATCCACTGTTCCGAACTGAGCTGCTGGCTCCCTCTTGGCTACCCTTCATCCCTGGCTCTTCCAAATCAGGAACGCGAACGAGACATGATTCGCCTCCTGATTCGCCCTTTCCTTACCTCTCTCTGTCTCCCTGGCACATTTAATTACTTGCCCCTCATTCTCAAAAAATAAACACTTTAAAAAGATGGGGGTGAAATCATCCAGAAAGTCAGAGGAGCCTGAAGAATGTGTCTCTTGGGGTACTGGGCTGGATTCAAGCCGTTCTGCATCGCAGGCTGCCAGCATTAATGAGGTCTGACTGTCCTGGTGAATCAGAGCTGGTATCCACCACATGGGACCACTACAAGCGGAGAAAGGGAACCAGTCCCATCCCCACTATCTGTCCTGCCTTATAGAAAGCTTTGCGTGGGGTATGGCACTTAAATCTCACTCAGGTAGACATACCGGTCTCTTTTATACACTCTTATTCAGATACTTCTTCAATACCTTTAGACAGAGCAACACAATCACCCGATATTCTGTTGCAATTGTCTTTAAGTTGTATTGACTCCATACAGCCTGTCTTGACTCCAGGCTCTTATTTTATTTTTCTAATGTAAAACATTACATTGTGAAAAGGTACAAATATGCACCTTTTCTGGGCAAAGTGTCTACGTTTAAAACTCACTTAAGATGCACGATTAGTCCACTCTTGTACCTGTGATGGTACATTTATATTGCTGGTACCATTGTGAACAAAATGTTCTTACATTGTGAAAGTAAAAAAAACTTGATTATATTGATTACTTGATTAAGATAACAGCCTGAAAATCGCTGCTTTGCCCCGTTTAAGTGGCTAATTTTCCTCAATGTTGTCAACCAAAGAAGCTGTTGGTCAGTGTTTTGTGGATCTTCGTTTGGGGGATATCAAAAAAGGCCTGACACAAAGCATTTAGCCCTGTTTTAAAGAAGCAAAATGCTTGTTTACACTTCAGATAAGTTTAATCAACTACGCCAAGATACTTGCCGATTTAAGATATAAGAGAAAATTCCACTAAATTTTCACACACTCAATTGTTGAGATGTAAACCACACCACTCAGAGTGGTTTTGTGGAAAACAGCTTATTGTAGTGAAACTCACCAACTTTAAAGTGGTGGCAAAACCGGGGTCATGATGTACACAATGAAAATATATCCATAATTACCACTAAACCTACATGGATCTGCTGAGTTTTTATAAATAACATTGATGATGATAAAATAGTGATAAATGTTGAAAAAGAAGTTTTTCTTTGGGTGCTAATTTCATTTGCATGTATCTCCCCACCATAAACAGATTTTTTAAAAATATCCTTTAGGCTAAAACAAAACCAAACCAAAACTATCCTAAAACTATGTCTCAGCCATCAGGCAGTGCATTCATAACCACTGTAATAATGTACTTTCTGTGAGGAACTCTTCAAACGTCTGGTTCCTATCACCACCACTGCGAACAATTCTGACTCAGTAAGGTTCGCTCGAATGGCGTACTTTGCATCAAACCACCCTGATTGACTTTGTTTACATCTTAACCATTTAATCATGCAGAAATCTTGGAAAACAGAGTAATTTCTCTTTACCAGCAGCAGACATTCTGTCAGACGTCAAACAGGCCAACATGGCTGGTGCACGGCAGCTGAGGTTCAGGTAAAATACACACAAGATGTTAAGGCTGTGTATTTTAACACTGTTTGTCTCCTTCCCTGTACAGCGCCTCAGCACAATTGCTCCTGAGGTAGCAGAACCAGTAAACATCCCCCATTTTCTCTCTGCTGATTCTGAGTCAAGAGCCACTCACACCGGAGCCCCAGACCAAACAAACCCAGGGACAACATTTCAGGCTACTGCCAACTTCTGCAAGCATGACATGCTGTGACTGTGACACAGTGGCCGCTTCAGAAATAGTCTTCCTCAAGACTGCAAGACACAACATTCGACACACCAACACATAACAATGTAATAGTGGGAGTAAAGAGGGAACAATATGTAGGTCCTTATTGGTATAAATGTAACAGATGTTTGTGATGTAAAACAAGATGATATGCAATTCAGAAATGCACACTAGAAGAAAGATAAGCTGAGTAACCTCCAAAAATGTCACTGTACTTTGGGTGGAGCAGACTTTTCAGAAGCAGAATTAAATCAGTGCAGGGGAATTACATTCATTTTTCAAAATATCTGCATAATTAAACAGCTGAGATGTAAACAAAGTTATTCACAGTGGTTTAATGTGAAATGTTTCATTGTAAAGATACGAAACTAACTCAGATTTCTTTACAGTGGTAATTAGAACCAGGGATGTCCACCACGCAAATATAGCCATTTTATTTACTACCCAAAACTACCAGTAGACCTACACATATCTCCTGAGTTTTTACAGAATGTTGATGATGGTAAACTAGTGGAAAATCTGAAAAAATAAGTTTTCTTGGGGAAAATGCCATGAATGGTTTTTAAAACATAAAATTCAGGCCAAAACCTTCTAAAACAATGTTAAGCTTTCTTTGGGGACCACTTTGCCTTGCATATATCTGCATGGATTAGACAAATATACATTCAGGCAGCATATTAATAACCACTCCATGTAATAACTTCCTGTGAGGGAGCTTTAAGAGGCACTGAACTCTTGAGACATCTGGTTCCTATCACCATCACTGTGAACAATTCTCTACAATAAGCCATTTCACAGCAAACCAGTCTAAATGACTTTATTTACACCTTAAGCAATTAATTATGAGAAAAAAAATCAGTGGAATTCCAATCTAAGAAGTTTGGCTAATGACCAGCTGACCAACATGGGATCTATAACAACTAGGACTATGTTGTTTTGGACAGCTTCAGGTGAAAACTGCAGTACAATCTAAACTAGCTTCACAGTTGGCCTTTATCTATGAAAAAAGGCATTATCCAAAGTAGCTGCATCGATTTAACACACTTTTAGCAAAAGATGGACTTCTTTTTGATGGTATCCAGAAGGTTCTTCCTCACACCAAACCATTAAACCATGCAAAGAACCATTTATATCCCCCCAAACGTGTTCTTTGAGTTGCCTTCAATGAAGAACCCCTTGAAGAACCACTTCTTTTTTTAAGAGTTCCCCAAGTAAAACTTACATTTAACGATACGTTCAGTGGTCGACTGTTTTTCTTTCGGTTCTTTGGCCGACATCTTCGTGAAATTCTGTCAGCAAGAGGAAGATTTAGGAAAACGAGGCTAATTATTCTCCGTGTTGCTGAGAATAGTCCGAAGTGACCGTTGGCCGTTGGTCTGCCAAGAGCCGTTGGCTTCAGAAAGTAGCCAGCAGCTCCTCCGCCGTGTCTGGACGAAAACCACTCAAATTCAGACGGTCAGTCCTGATTTCTGTCCCGAAACAAGAAGATAGAACGGCTAATTCAGTCAACAAAGAGGCAAAGTCCCGAATTCATGAGACGGAGCATCTTAATAACAGCTAGACCTAATTAGCAAACACCGACTAGCTTTGCCTGCTTGTTGAAGTAACGTTAGCTAGTCGATACTGAACGTGAGGTAAAAACACGAGAAAAATGTGGTAAAATTACGATGTTACTAGAAGACAGAGAGGTTCCCGCTCTCTCCGGGCTGTCATGGGCTCGTAGTTCGCCAGAAAGCAGCGTTTTCGCCCCCCTTCAGCTTTCTTTGGGCAGTAAATGCGGGGCAAAAAAAGATGATTAGGCTCCGCTGCGCTGCCCTTTCTCTCCAGCGCTAATCCGGTTTCCCACTTTTCACAGTCACTCTCTCAAACTCTGCGCCGTCAGCCCAGCCAGACTCGCCGCTTCAGCCCGACAAATGACCATTTCTTCGTCCCCGGCTCGCTTTTCTCGGACATATGTCCCGCGTCTGGGAGAGATTTCTATGATCTGTAACCATATGGCTTCCACTCACTCACTCACTCACTCACTCCGTCCCTCCCAGCTCTCTCAGATTAAACGCTAATCTCAAAGGACGCGTCCCAATACGCGCTGGCGCCCTAACTAGAGTGCTCTGGCTGTGTGGTGAATTCTGTTCGATCGGTTTTTTCCCCTGATTTTTTTGCTTACAACAAGTTTATGAAGGCTCAGAGAAGTTGTAGTACAGAAGTAACTACGGGTAACGTTTGTAATTCTTTAGTTACTAACTAGTACAGACTTGGAAGTGGTTGCTAGCTGTCTGTTTTGGCTTTGTATGCGGCTGTGTCAAGTCAGGGGCAGCTATTAGCCTACATGCTGTTGAGCCCCTGAAGTGACATGGTGATTTTTTCATAAGGTGAGACCGCGAATTTACATATTGAGGCCACAATTTACTATTCTGAGGTCATGAACTAATATATTGCAGCCACAAGTTAAGATACTCACAACTCGTGGCCTCAACCCCGATAGCAACATCACAGTAGGCCACGGTTGGACCACTGGCTTTCTCCTCTGCATTTTCCAGGTGGCCCACTGGTAGTTAAGCAGAGTATTAGACAAAATCGCAAGTCTAATTGCTCTTTTTCCACTCACAGTCCAATTTACTAATCTGTCCTTCATTTCTTTCATTTGTTATCCTGTGTAAATTAGTTTAGTAAGTAATTTTAACAGTAATACCATAAACAAAGCCGGTTCTACAGCTGTAACCAATTTAGTACTGAGTCAGCAACAATATTTTCAATGAAGTCATTTTATAGTTTGAGTTTTTTCCAAAATGGTTGCATTTAATGTGCATTTAAAATCTGTCTGATGAGATTGAAAACTAGTTAGGTTTTGTATGCAGGAAAGCATACAGTTAGTACGCCTAATCAAGTCTGTGGAACAATATATGTTTGTTATTTGGGAATTATAGTAATTTGTGGCTTCAATACATAAATTCATGGCCACACCTTATTAAAAATAATCACTATGTCACCATAGGAGCTCCACGAGAAATCTGAAAATGCATTCTTTGCTCTTTTGTTCATGTAAAGCACAACTATGTCCCCTTATTGACCTCAAAAAAGACCTTTTCCCAACGCTGTGCATTTTGTTTATGACCAAAACCACTTGAAGACATATGACTTTGTACTTATGACCTCCGTACGTGTAAGTAGAAGCTTCCAAAGATCCTTGAAAGAAACAGCTGGGGGGGAAAAAAACAAGTCCATGCTGGTCTGGTGTTTGTTTAGCGGGTCAACCAGCATGGTCATGCCATACCAGCATCCAAAACACAACATATGCTGGTTTTGCTGGTGTCCAGCCATGCTGGTCTCTGGGATGGCTTTTACAGTCCTATTTATTTACTAAATTAGCCATTTCATTTCGGTTTGGAATATCAACACTGACAGTTTGACCCATTTCCATACAGCCAACACGGAGCAGCTGACTGCATTCGACTCTTATAAACACAGTATTGAACCTCTGGAGCGCCCAGAATTCTGCGCAGTGGACAAACGTTCAGGTTAGGGCCCAAGTGCGCGCATTGGGACGCGCCCGGAGCCACTTACAGATTCCCTACAACATGGCGGAGGCGCAACTCCCAGCGTGATGACGTCACGATGACGCGATACGCACTGCACATGTGCGCGCCACACGCTCAGTGTTTTATTTTCCCTTCTGTGACAGAGCTGAACTACAGCTCAGTGAAAAGGTTCTCCAGATCCATAGAGAACGGTTCTATATACCACCAAAAAGGGTTCTGCTATTTTTTATGATGTTCTTCAAGGGTTTTAGTAAAGGTAAAGGTTCTGGTCAGAACCATGAGTTCTATATAGAACATTTCCATGCTTAAATGGTTCTTCAGATGGATGGAGAATGGTTCTATATAGCACCACAAAGTGTTCTGCTATTGTTTATGATGTCTAGTTTGCAACAATAGAACCCTTTTTTGTGCTATACAGAACCATAAACATATTATCCATCATTCAGAACTAAGTCTACACCCTTAAAATGGTTCTTCAAGGGTTCTTTAGTAAAGGCAATGGTTGTATTTAGAACCATAAGTTCATTTGCATGGTGAAAAGGTTCTTCACATTGATGGAGAATGATTCTATATAGCACCAAAAATGGTTCTGCTATTGTTCATGATGTCAAGCTTGCAACAATTGAACCCTTTCTGGTGCTATATAGAACCATTTTCATAAAGGTTCTATATAGAACCATATTCAACACATTCTCCACCCATCTGAAGAACCATTTTACCATGCAAAGAACAATTTAAGCATTCAGAACCAGGTCTACCCCCCTAAAATGGTTCTTCAAGAGTTCTTTAGTAAAGGCAATGGTTCTATTCAGAACCATTTTCATGCTTAAATGGTTCTTTGCATGGTGAAAACATTCTTTAGATTGATGGAGAATGGTTCTATACAGCACGATGTCAAGCTTGCAACAAGAGAACCCTTTTTGGTGCTATATAGAACCAATTTCAAAAAGGCTCTATATAGAACCATATACAACACATTCTCCATCCATCTGAAGAACCATTTCACCATGCAAGGAACCCATATTGAACAATTGCCTTTACTGAAGAACCCTGGAAGAACCATTTTTTTGTGTGTGTAAATGTAGAACCGTTTTAATTTAGTGCACTTGACGTTTCAGACTGAAGTCCAGAGTATATACGGTATATAGATGCTTAAATACAATTGTTAATATTTAGTAATTACATAAACTGAACTTCTTTTAATTTATTGTCATTTTTTTTCATATTGAAAAGAAATATAAAGTGTATTTATCAAATACATCTGAAAATATATGAAAATGGCCAAAAAGTACATTTTGCTTAATGTACTTCAGTGTTTGAAGAACATTTTGGAATAAAACAATATATTTGAAATGTATCTCACATATGAAAAACACAGTTTAGCATTAGCACACAGAGAAACGACTACTATATATGAAACACTGAGCAAAATATTTCTAAATGAAGTTGGCCATTGATTAAACAAATACTTGTGCCCACTAGGGGGAGCCAGATTCCTTTGGACGTTACAGGCTGCCTCACAAATGGGCGGTCACTTCTGATTTGAGGTCACTAATAAGGCCAGCATGATGAATATTTTTAGAACATGTTTAAACACCATGACAACCAGGCTCGTTCAAAACCTTTGATTTCCTTTATTAAGCTTAAAATTAGACCATTTCACCACCTCCACCTATTTTCCACAGACATGAACTGCAATGATACAAAGCACATCGTACATGAGGAGCATGACGAACAGCCACAATCAGGGAGGGTTCTGAAAGATAAACAAAAAAACATGTACACAAACAAACAGTCACGAGGGAAGAAACGCTGGCTCCTGGAGACGCTGGCAGGCCTTTCGGCTGGGTCACGGGTTTCACTGCAATTAAGACTAGACGTGGGCTGTACGTTCAGTCTGTGAAGTGCCTGGAGTGAGCCTGAATGACTAGGCCGTGCAGAACAGCACAGGATCAATGCTCGTCACTCGACTTTCTCCCATCACTGAATCATGAAGGGGCCAGTAGTGAGTTTAAAGTGGTGATCCGTCCAAAAAATTACCCAGCATTCCTCTTCAGAATGCAGTCGATCAGCCCAAACAAGTCTGGTGCCCAAACTTTGCAACAAGTTTAATGTGGCTAACAAGAACTGCTTAGCAGTTCTCTGTAGAGGACGTGCTCACTTATATTCACTTAGAAAACCAACAAATTCGCATTTGACCAGGGGTGCCAAAACTTCTGCACATGACTGTATTTGTCTCAAACTGTGCTCATTTGTTCAGTGACCTCGAACATACTTGCTTATGTTGTTTCTGAGGTAAGTGTGATGATTCAGGTTCGCGGTTTTCATGATGCTAATTGGTGGCGTATAAGCTTCCATTACTTGTTAGCAGTTATAAAGAACAGGCTTACATATATTGCCACTTTATGAATCTGTGCAACCCTAACATGGCTAGATTTTATCGGCCAAATGAGAAATCATTCAATCAAATCAATCAAACATGTATTAAAAAAAAATGTAGGTTCCATGGATGCTACTAGTTTCTTAGCTGTGCAATGCACTCTTTAGGGATGTATCGATACACAAACTGTGGGCCGATACCAACAGCCGATATACATGTCAACGCTGTCGCCGATACGGACAAAGCATTATATTTACTTTTTCATGCTTAAAATCAACCTCTGGGGCGATGGCTAAACGTCCCTCTCTTCCAGAGGACAGTAAACGCGTCAAATATTGGATTGAAATACCAGTCAACTCCGTTCAGACTTTTTCTACCATGAATGCAGTATCACCGTACATCCCTAGAACGTCTGTCCAACTGGACACAGTTTGAGGCAGCACAGTGTAAATTACCGTACATAGGCTTCCCTTACTTGTTAGCTACATTAACCTTGCAGCTCCATTGCAAAACTAAAGAAGCGAACTTCAGATCCTAAATATGTCTTGGCTGATCCACTACATTTGGATTGAAGGGGAGGAAACTGTGCAAATATTTGGCCAAACTATCACATTAAGAGGCACTTCAGTTATATTTATGGGGCATTAAGTGGAAGCATTTGAATGAATGTGGGTGTCGAGGTTTGTGCACAACTCTATCTACATTAGGATGTGAAGGAGAAACCTGATCCTATTCACAGTAAAGCAACTCAACATAGCAACGTTTATGTGGTTAATATCTTACAACTACAAGCCATGATTATATGGTTTATGTCTTTTTTTAAGTCTAATTTCTGAAGGTACGGTATGTAAGGTCACTTATGAGATTATATTCACATCAATAGCATATTCATGACAAAAGCAGTGCTCACAGCCATAGATCTTGAATAACTGAAGGAATATTCCAGCTTTTTTTAATTTAAATCTAATGTCTATCTGCTGCTTCTGGATCTATCTAAGCTAACGGGCAGCTGCTGAATTCCGTGAATAAACGTTTGCATTATGGGGTCATAAAACAAGAGAGAATGTCTTACCAAAGCTGTTCTTATGAGGCCTAATCCAACTTTCTAATGCTGCAACACAGTAAAAAAGTAGTGCCGGTTACTTTCACTTTTGCAAAGGCTTTCTGGCGGCCATGGCGGTCAGGCTTAGCCTGAGAAAACTCAGCCCACGTCGCTACACTGCATACTCTGGATCTCTCCCATCTCTGAAAGAACCAATTATACAGATTTACAGTCTAATTTTTTAATATATTTGAGGTATTCATGAACTATGTTTTGCATGTGGAATTAAGCAGCTTCTCCATAGCTAAGTGTGCATGGAAACCAACAGGCTGATAGACCTCAGGCTGGAGCATTCCTTTAAAGGTAAGGAAAAGCAGGTGTGACGTGGCCATGGTGAACATAGCGATCATACCTGTAGGCACTAGGCGGCTAACAGTTCACAGCGCCGACGTAAAACCTGAAATGTCAGTTCTAGCTTCAGCCGCTCGCTCGGTTTCCACTCAAAATAGGGTCAAGAAGTGGTTCGAAATGATGGCTTAAGAAGCACCGTACTCAGAGTAAGGCATGGAGAGACAGCACCTTCATTACGAGTGACTTATTAGTAAACTGGTACATGGAGAGTCAGATATGTGTGGTAGATGGCATTAGAAGTAAGTCTATTAAATATGTCCTTATAAGAAAAGCAAACAAACAAAAATATAATCAGTGACGTTTTTCCTTTCACAAAGTCAATGCTATTATGGCTGTATTGGAGAGAAAGCTTTAAATTTAACAATATTAATATTCCTACATGTTATTAATATTTAACTTACTCTAGGGAACCCTCTTTGTACCAAAAGCAACATTCAGCATCTACCTATATTTAAACGGTAAATGACAAACATACCAGATCATTCGCTTTTCAGTGTTAGTCACAATATTAAAAGATAGTGCAAGCAAACACAAAACGCATCAAGGAGTGATCGATTCGAATGCTCTCTTGTGCACCGCTATTCGTTCTGTCGATCCACAGCATTCGTCTGCTGTGTGCCGTGTTCCCTCGGCCTTATATTCTTAAATGCAGGCTAAATCGAAAGCCTGGTTAAGCTTAGCGAGATAATTTCCAACCAAACCATCCCTTAAAAGGGAATTCCATGGATTTTTTAACAGTTTCTGCATTAATTCAATGTGGTTTGGGGTGAAATGCATCACTCTAGAGAAGTAAAAATGATCCACAATGGTGGCGATAGGAACCAGACGTCCAAAGTGGCGAATCTCTCTAAAAGCTCCCTCATAGAAAGCTATTACATAAAGCTGAGACACTGTTTTAGCATAGTTCTGAGAAGATTTTGGCCTAAAACGTCATTTTTCATACGCATTCATGGAAGACGGCATTGTAAGGCAAAAAGAGTCCCCACAGAAAACGTATAGTTTTGGATTTACCACTATTGTACCGTCTTCAATACATCAACACATAAAAACTCAGATGATGTGTAGGTTCACTGGTCATCTTGGACAAAATGGCTTTACGCACTGTAGACAACACAGCCCCTGGCTCATATCACCACCACTGTAAAGAAATCAATACCCTTAAGTCAATTGGTTTTGTTTTTTTTTTTGTTGTTTTTTTTTACAATGAACCATTTCACATCAAACCACTATGAATGACTTTCTTTACATCTTAATGATGCAAAAACTTGGAAGAATTGGTGGAATTTCCTATTAACATTAAAGCTGGAACTAGAAGACACCGCTGGTCAAGATTGGCCAACGACTTCCCAGATTTCCTAGATTAAGCTTAAACAACATCAACTAAAGCTTTCAGCTGGAAGTCACCATCACCTTGCCGGACTCATTAGAATCGATGTATACCAATGACACCATAATCACATTTCTAATCAAGCTACAAGTCTTCGTCCTGCTTCCACATCTTCAACTAATCTACCCAAGCACTTTGACTAGAACTGAATCCAGTCGACTGAAAAATGTCTTTGGCTGCAAGTCTGTGCATACAAGCCTGGGATGCAAAATGGTATTTTTGTGACACAGTTCGGTCTCTGTTGTTTGCATAGGCTTCATCTTCATCATCATCACCATTAGTGACGAAGCAGCTTTGTCAAAGATGAAATGTATGACGATACAAAGGTGGACTTACAGATATTTTCGAGATTGGCGCAATCAAACATGTACAAGGAAGAAGTGGAAACTCCACCAAATCAGGTTGTACCAACAATTGCCTGATTCAAACTGGGGTTTCTAAAGCATTGGAGTGGATTACCGGTTATAAAAAAAACCTGCAGCCTGGCTTCAGGTGGGATTATTCACAAAAAATGGCTAAAAAGAGGACATATTTGACGTAACAACCAAATGAAGTACGGAAGTCTGGAGTGTAACCAGCCATCTCAGATTCACTCCAATGACAGAAGCACAAAGTCTAAAGTGCAAGTTTAGGAGAAAAAAAAAACAAAGGGTCCCACTCCAGATGCTACTGTGTTTAACTGCAGAAATGACCATACGACCCCCGGATTTATTTGATTTCCAGCATTTCCATGCACAAGATTCTTCTAAGTGTCGGCTGGAGAACCTCCAGGAAGGGTCAGGTGTTTGTCCAGTGCTTATACTGTTCCTTCCAGATGGGTAGTAGAGCCAGTAGATCACTGCAAGATGAAGCCTGGCTGGGGGGCCAAACGTGGTGCTGGTCTCTGAGGGACTGGCGGGGTGTACTGGGGCATGCAGACGGAAGGGTATCCGATATTGAGATTTGGTGGGGTTTGACCCACTCTGGGTGGGATAGGAGGGTATGGAGTACCTGGGTAGGAAATCGCAGTAGGAGGCTGGGGTGCAGGTGCTGCTGGGGGGGTTTTGATTGGTGGCAGCGGAGGGGCCCGTCTTGGCTGGGGGAGGGGGGCCGGGGAGCCATTGATCTCTCTCGGGAGCGGGACGGGTTTGGGAGTTGGTTCCGCCGCAGGACGGCACAGCTGGGGTACAGCCTGGAGAAGCTGAGGGGACTTCAGCACAATCTCCTGAAGCTTCTCGATCTTCACTCGCCGCAGGTGGGCCAGCTTCCGCTTGCTCTGGTACTCGTCGATGAAGGTGTCGAGACTCACGTCGCCATCCAGGAAAGATTCAGCCATGTTCTGTTTTGAGAAAGAAAGACAGGGATGAGGGTAAACTGAGGAACTTCTAACAGAAAGCTGGCCATTCATGAACGAAAGCTAACGTCAGCAAGTGTTGTGCTACATTAAGCTTTGCTAAGTTGCTATTTTCAGTTAGTACAGTGCAATGATCAGCTTTGCTTTAGTGAACTATCCCTATTAAGGGGATAATTCAATTATTGAGATGTAAACAAAAACATGTTTCACAAACTGTTCACAAAATTGTTAAAACTGTTCACAGTGGTGGTGATAGGAACCAGACGTCTGAAGAGTTTGATGACTCTAAAAGCTCCCTTACAGAACGTTTTTACATGAAATAGTTATAAATACACTGCCTGATGTCTGAGACAATGAGTGAGTTTACATGCACTCAATAATCCAATCATAATCAGATATCTGCATTTATCCGATCATTCAAATGGTCATGCAAACACCATACTCCACCCTAGAAATCTGATTAAGAAATCCGATAATGAGAGCCGGATTTTAGCTCAGTAATCAGATTCTCAGTGCATGTGAACTCTTACTCGGATTTCTTTCGGATTTCTCAGTCTGCACATGTTTGAAAACAGACAGCAGCACCAGAAATAAGCAAGCAGTGTTGCCGGGAGACGCAGCAAAACACTTTTAGAGCGACACTGAAACCAAACATGAAATAAAGGATGTACATGATGTACATTCATATTTTCAGGTAAATCGGCACAATTTACACAAAAAAAGACGGAGAATGAAGTTTGAGTTTCACATTACGTTTATCTCACGTCTTCTTCTGTGAGTTTATTGGCTGCTTGCAAAGCAGAAATCCGATTACTGTCTGACTCATGCAGACCCAGAGTTTCCCCATCATCTGATTACTCAAGTGCATGTAAACATGTTGATCGGATTATGGACAAAATCTGATTTTCTGCAGTTATCGGATTATTAATTGCATGTAAAAGCACTCACTGTTTGACAGTTTTGAGGAGGTTTTAGTCTTGACCTGATCTAATAGTTTTAAAATAAAATAGGACAGATAAATACATAGATACGGAGCATTGTAAGGCAAAATAGAAGCCAAAGAAAACATACTTTTTGGATTTACCATTATTTTAACATCATCAAAATTACAATATAAAAGCCCAAAAGCCGTGTAGGCTCACTGGTCATTCTGCATAGCACATAAAATGGCTCACTGTCACAGAGGGATCCCATCACTACCACTTTAAAGGCATCTAAGTTGATAAGGTTCTCAACATTGAAGAGTCAAACCACTCTAAATGACTTTGTTTACATCTTAATGACAGAATTATGTGCTATTATTGGGAAAAATCTGTGAAATTTCCTTTTAATAATGAGGATTTTGATTTTATGTAAATGTAAACAAGCATGGAAATTCAAACAAGCTTGCCAGGCAGGTTCACTCATTCAACTACATATATTTTCCTAGGACAGAGCCCTTGTCCTGTGATTGTGCATCAAATGATTAGCGAAAATAGAAAAATCTAACAGATACAGACTGTGGGTGAAAATGACAAGCATCATTTCATGTATGACTCAACATCACATACACAGTTTACCCAAATGCAGCCCATCACATGCTTTAGATGCTTACGCTTGGTGGTCATATGTGATGCAACCAGCTACTGAACCACCCAGCTGTCAGAAACGTAGTAATTAACAGCTAAAACGGTTAAACAGTCTAAAGTCTGTCATGTGTTTAACTGTTAAATGATGAGGAAGTTGAGTCCCAGCATGTGCCTCTGAAACGCTGCCAGGCTCTTGTGGTGAATGCAGTATAAATGCGGTTACCTCCGTTTCCTCCTCGATTTTGGCCCCTTCTGCTTGTAGCAGTGCGAGAAGAGTGTCCAAGGAACTGCTGCCAGACTTGTGGTCTGTGAGTAAAGGGAAAGAAAAAGAGAAACGTTACTAATAAAACATTATTAGAAAGGATGTAGGCTATAAGAGATATTATATATCCAATTATCATTCTGATATAAAGTACAAAAGAGTATATTATGTCTAGATTTCTTGCATTTCTGCTGCCCTCAAAGTACTACCAGACTTTCCTGGCTTCCCACAAAAAAGTCTTCTCAGTCACACCCAAACCCAAGAGGAGGCACTAAAGGGTCTGAGCTCTGCGCAGATAAATTCTTGTCTGGGACTAAATTCCACAGTAAATGAGCCTTTTCCATTACATAGGTTTTTTGACTTTAATGGGGCATCTGTTCCTCAGCACCAACTGACCTATACGTGCTCCGCCCATGAAAGTGTTCTTCTGTAGCAACTGTGACCTTCACAGACCTTCATAACAATAATCTCAGATATTCTGGGCAAATTACGTACGTTTATAATGCTTTATTAATTCCAAATTGCTTTTATTTCCCATCTGTATAAAATATCACACTGTTAGGGTAGATATGGTAAAAGATGGATGACCATGGCAACTTACTCAAGCCACTGTCTGCAGAATCACTGCATTAAACAATATGAACAATATGACAGTATCTATTATTATCATGATAAATTATGTCACAACACAACATACCTTTTGAACATATGGTGGATATCAGTACTTGTTTCATTAAAAAGAAAGCAAAATTAGTCCCATTTAACTGGATTTAGTGCAACACATTGTGCCAAATATTGAATAAAAATCACTGTGGTCAATTTTTGATCTAAATGTAGCACTACTGGTTCTTTTGTCTCTGTTCCAGCTGATCAGATGTCTGACAAAATAAATATCATGACATATCGTGTATCGTGAAAACGTCCTGAAGTATTGTGATAATACATTATTGCCATATCGCCCACCTCTGATTTCCCTGATGGCAATATAATTACCCTCTGGGCTAGCTTCTAAAATGAATTAATAATTATTAATAATCATTATTATGATAACAGTGTTACATGCCATCTGTGAAGAACATAGTTAACGTCCAGTGGTTCCCCACGTTTGGTTGGTTGGAAACATTGCCAATATTGCCAATATTTGCCAAAATGGTCTTCTTCTGGACACCCCGTCCACTGATCTCCTGTACCGGGGATTCTTTGTTTCATTTGCACATACCCCAGCATTTTTTCATGTTCCAACCTTCCCACTTGAGTTCAAAGTAGTTCTGTTGGTAAAGCCTATAAGCAAGTGCAATCTTTCCTACTGTATGTATTTTTGACTTCATATTTTTGACTACACATTTGACTACAACTATAGATTAGAATTATTTTACAAAGTGAATGGCAATTTGTTAAAACAAATCTTGAAAGAGAATGAAAAAACAATAATTTGTATAATATCGGCAATTTACCATATATACCGACATTACAGCAAAAACAGAAAGGCCCTCAAGCTACAACAAACCAAGCTAAGCAAAGCTGCTCAGTGACTACAATGGGAAGTGACAGACCACGATTTCGCCAGCTAGCAGCATTAAAACAGCTGGAGAACTTCCAGCTTAGCCTGTAAGATCCCTAAAAACTCACAGAGCACAAAACTACACCTCATCTCTCCTAACAGTGTGATCCATCACATGCACTCGACACAAACTGAGTTTCTGCCCTAGAGTTTCTTATTAGGTTGAGTTGTGTAAAGCCTAAATAAAGACGCTATGAAAGGAAGCATCATGATGCATGAACTGGTCAATTCTGTGTGAACTGGGCTGTTCCCAAAGCTGCCTGATGAGTCAGAGGATGCAGAAACGCAGCAGAGGCCAAACCCACAGCTCTGTGTAGACAACATTAACGGCCTCACCACATGACAATGAGGTTGATTACCACAGCGCGGTTCCTGTTAAGTACTTCTACTTCTGCGCACATGCCTGAGAAGCCAAGGGACAAAAAGGAAACTAATATATTGAATAGTACAAATGAGCATTGTGATGTTATACTGATCAGCAACTCACTTTTTAATATTATTATAAGGTTATAATTGTAACTTTAATATGATAATATTGAATAACAGTAGCCTGTTGATAAATGTCTACATTCTTCAGTCTCTCAATTGAAACTTGGGACATAAAAGTCTGATATTCTTGTTGGGTGTTCCAGTTGGATCTCATTGTTCATTCACTGCGTGTCAAACTGAACTAGTGTTCCTTGCAAAACATTCCCCTCTCAAACTGATCCTGGACCAGCGTAATGGACTCAAAAAAAAAGGGTCAACGGCCCTCCTTCTGTTGCTCTCCCAGACAGATAAGAGTGCTTAATTTATCCATCTATCCCAGGGTGCCATGGAAGGTATTTCCCAGCTGCTCATGTTGCTATCTACAAAGGCAACACCCCAAAGAGAGGCAGGGCGGCAGAATGAGCATGACCCACTGCTGAAGGAGACTTTGCTACTATAAACGAAGCCCTAAAGCGAGTTTAAAAAGGTCAATTATGAGCCTTAAACAGATTCAAGTCACCAGTTTCACTGATACAAATCAAAACTGGCGATCGGCGGCGTTTCAGGATTTTACAGCAAAGCTGGATAACATGCTAAAACTGAGGATTAGCCAACAAATGTAACTTAGCTCTGATGTTAAGGTTGCACAGATTTACTGGCAGACATCCTGCCGAAGGCCCACCAATACTTCATTTCAGCTTTTATGAAGCTAAAAGCTTTATTACAAGCTGGACCGGTAAACATAAATGACCATCATTGTTAGAACCATGCTATAATATTATTATGTTTAGTATTTAAAACGCAGAACTGTGAATTTTAGACAATCCGCAACCGAAAACTGACAATCATCTCAGTCAGTAAAGCACTGACTAACTATAAGTGTTCAACTTTGGACCATATAAAATTTTACCAGCTAATTTAATCAGTTATCAGAATTTTTAGCCCCAAATCAGCATCAGTGACAAACTCTACCAATCAGTCGGGCCCTAAAACTTATTGGCTGAACTTTTTAGCTCCTTAAAATCAGCATCAGTGACGTTGGTCCAGCCCTAGTGAACTTCCATCAGCTTGCCCCATAGGAACACTTGGAGAGATCACACTGACTGGAAAACAGTTTCCTGGAAATGTGCGGGACATAAAGGGTCAGCTAGCAAGCCTCATCAGTCTCCCTCTCCCCTCTCCACTCTAAGGAGTTTTCCGCTCAAACAATGCTTCATTCTCCTACAACACCACCCACACAGCCCTGCTGTCTGACTGGGGCATCATGAGATGGCCATTTGCCTGTATCCAAACCAGCCTGTGTGTGTGTGTGAGAAAATCTCTGAGGGCAAATGTTCTTCCCCTCCTGTCGTTCAGCTTCTGCCTTCGCCTCACCCACAGCACAAAGCCACAATGTGGCTCCACAACACACATAGGGGTATACACACTGTTAGCTAGGCTAAGCTAGGTCAGTACAGCTGTCATGAAAAGGGGGATGGGTGATTTATTGTATGCAAAAGAAACCAGACCACACAATTTAGTCTGGGTTTCAGGCTATTTCCATTGAAACTGTTCATTGTTAATAGAGCTGGAATAATATCCTGAATATTTGACTATAAAAATAAGAAAAGCTCATGGTATGTCATACTTTAATCAGCTTCTTCTTATTCTTACTGTCGCTTATTACTTATAAACACTGTAATTGTAACCCTGATCAGGTTGCTGGCTCTGTTTGAACAGGAAAGCAGAGCAAACAGCCTCGTTTTAACCATGGTCCTAAAATGAAAGCAACTTTTTGGTCACTTCTTAGTCATGTGTTTAATGGATATTTCCACTGACTGTTCAAAATTTTACCACAATTCAGTCATTCAGATAGAAACAGCCATTCAGAGTGGTTTGAAATGGGAAATGGTTCATTGTAGAGAAAGGTACTGACTCAGATTTCTTTACAGTGGTGGTGATAGGAACCAGGGGTCACCATGTCTACAACACAAATATAGCCAAAGTCTTCTCCTCCACTGATGCAGACCTTCACTGCCTGTTTCAAACAGTTTCCTCTGAAATTGATAGTGCATAATACACTGACAGCAATAAGTGAGAATCCACGTCTACAGTAGATTAGCAGTGAAATGGAAATGACATATATGCTTATATGTTCTTTTGGATCTCAAACAAAGTATATCCATAGGTGAATTTTGAATATTTCTCCCCAATTTAGTTGTATTCAATTCCGCCCCTAGTTAGGACTCCCCCAATCACAGGATACCACCAGCACTAGGAGGGCGAAAGCTAACACAGGCTTTCTCCGAGACCTGTGAAGCGATACCGCATCTTTTCGAGCTGCCGCTCACGCAACATCATTGGACAGCCGAACGTCCTCGGCGCCACGTTACGTCAGCTAACAGACGCCTGCGCTGACTCGTGTCGCGGTTTTGAGTGAAGTGTGGGGTTGACATAGCAGCCATCCTACCCACCCAGAGAGGGAGGCCTATTGTGCTCTCTTGGACTCCCGGCCACTGATGGCTGTAGCATCACCAAGGATTGAACTCGTGACCTCCTGATGATACGGCCAACGCTTAGTTGGCTGCGCCACTCAGGAGCCCTTGGCAAACTCTTTTGATCAATAACCAACCATCATTCGTCTGTCATTAAACATTAACCAGTATATGGTAAATGCAAAGGCACAACCCATGAACACATCAAACATTAACATAAACAAGGCTTTAAGCTTTACTGAATGAAAATCATGCAGCCTAATATAATGTAATCTTACTTAAAATTACCACATTATTAGCTCTGGTTACAAACATATACGGCCTGACTGGGGCTACCTTAAGGTTTATATGCATAGTTTCAACAACAAATCAACATAAAATTGGAAGCTTGCAGCTTTTAGGCTTATTTGCCATGGGACTAACTACACAGGCTAACCATTAGCTAAACACATTTGCAGGCTGTAGCTTCAGGCTACACTCAAAAGAAGCAACACAATGTTTAGTCAGTTGTAGCTTAACTCAGTAGGATGTCATGTAAATATTGTGGTGGTGACAGTGCTGTAAACTATATTTTGCTGTGCATCACCAAGTAGGGCTACCGGAACAAGCTGCGCTCTTGAGCCACTCATGAACAATTCAAAAACAGTACTAATTTAATAGCCTTTTTGGTCATTTTACGTCTTCCTAAAGCTACTAACTCTGCTAATTAGTTGCCTTATTGGCTGAAGTGAAATGATGCATTGCACAGCTCAGAACTTGCTCACAGAAACGCCTACATTTACATGCAATCATGTCTAGAAACAAAAAAATGCTGTTATTTTTCTGTGTCGAGCGTTAAAATATGAACAAATACACTTTTTTCGAGGCTGCAAACATAAATGCTCTGTAAACTAGCTTATGTCGCCTTATGTCGAACTCTCTACACAGTAATAACAGCAATCAACACATCCACGTAACATCGTAGTTCACATTCTGGTGCACTTATTGGACATTTAATAGTGCTCGGTGATTTCATTTTCATCTACAAGCGTAAAGGATTGTCCTCATCTTCAGCTGAAAGTGATAAAGAAAGTGGATCTGATCCCTCACTGGGTTAAATACTGCTTATAGCAGCTCTTCCTGCTACTGAACACTAGAAAACATGAAAAATGTAAGTAAAATCCATTACGTGCTTGGATATGTTTGCCATTACAGCTTCAACACAAACATAATTTTATTATCATTGCCATTGTTTTGTCTGTCACGTTTATATTTCATGCTGCTTTCATGCTGACTGAATATTGAGTTATCCATTCGGATATATAGTCGCCCCTTAGGCTGACAAACATTCAGATTTAGTCTACAGGCTTGCCTTAGTGGCTGCTGACACTATTATCTATAAACAGGGACAATGGTAAGTCCCACAGTTAAACACAGCAGTACTTGGTCCACTTTGGTCTGCCCTTTCAGCTGTGTAGCGCTAGCCACTCCAGATGAGCTACACTGCTACATTAGAGCTGCAGATTCAAGCTGAACCACTGGGAAAGTGGGTTACCTACATTTCACCAACACACATACACACACACACACACACACACACAGCCCCCACCCCAGACTGACCTCGCTTTGTCCACACAAAACATTACAATCTGCCACTGTTGTTTACTTCCTCTCCACGACACGCAACAAACAACACAGTGCTCTGGGGATTTACAGGGTAAAGTCAGATACAATAGCGGCGATGAATAAATGGATTTGTTTTTCTTTGCATGTTTGTGTAAATGCAATACCAGGACTGAGCAATACCCAATCACTGTAATGCAGACTGGCCTTCACTAATCCATTCAGTAATGTGTTCAACATACTGCAAAACATATTACAATATCTACATGGTATTCTGCCTTAATAATAACTATAATAACCAAAATTGAAACTAGTGAGTGAAACTACATCATCTCTTCAATCAAGGTAGCTGCCCAGTGGACAGTTTTGAAACTATATTACAGAATCTCTGTTAGCAAACAAGTGGAAATCCAGAACTAGGCTAAATCCACATCTGGACAACCAGCAGTTTGACTCCCCCGGGAGCTAAAAACGATCCCCTGCTGAGCAAAGAAGACTAGGGCAGCATGGAAAATGGGATTTGTGCTTGGGCACACGGGTTAAAGCCCAGAGCAAATTCACCCAGCTCAAGGATCTGTGATTAGGAGCCCAGCTAAGAAAGAGGAGCAGTGTTAGCATGCTGTTTGGAGCGAGGTGCCTGGCAACCACTGCGTCATACAGGCTAATCAGTGACAGCTTTTCATTCATGAAGTGCACACACAGATTTGTTTTGATCCAATGCCAGGATGTGAGGTCATACATGTCATGTGTTTCATATATGTGATAATGTTCCATATGTATTCAGCACCTATATGTAAAAAATAGTATCTCCTACTAGTATCTAGCAACTATTAACGCTGCATATTGGAAGAAAACCTTGTATCTCCAAAATGAGAACTTACAGGAGAAGGAAAAAGCTTTCTTTAGTTTTAATGTTAGTCAATGGAATCAGACTTTTTTCCAAGTCATTTTGGGCCAGTTCTTTTGGTCCATTCATCATAATATTTACACATAACATAAAGAGGAATGGACATTTTCAAATTATGCCAAAAACTACTACTACTATGCCACTACCCCTTTTGTCACTGGGGTGGTACCCTAGTCAGGGAACGGAATTGTACCACATTTCATTGCAGTTATATTTTCTAAGTTGTACTGACTCCACACACCCTCGTCTCCAGGCTTTTTATTTTACTGTTCTGTTTTAAAACATTCGGTTATGAAAAGATATAAATATGTACTTTTCACCTGGAAAAACATATTTAAGGAACACAGCTGGACACTGCTGTACCACTTACATTGTTTGTACCTTGATGAAAGTAAAATGTACCTGCACAGAACCTTTATTTCTAACAGTGTATAACATAATAAAAAAATAAAAATAAATGTAAATACAGCAATAATTTCTTGTTTTCAAAAATTTTTTCCTTTAAGCCAGCCAGAAGCCCAAATTTGGATACAAATTTCTTCTTGACGCCCTCAGCCTTCGCATGGGTTTGCCATATTAGCAGTAGAACAACTGATTTAACAGTTTATTAAAGACTGAATAAAGTACTGAGTAGGAGGTTTTGACAATGGCTACGAAAACACGCATACATAAAATCAGTGCTTACTGTATTAGTGTTAGTTGTATTTATTGTGATTTTCATGTTTTTTCTGAGCAAAGAGATTCGTACTGCCCCAATAAATAGCTTTTTTATTTTATTTATTTATTTATTTTGACAGAATTTGAAATTGCCATCTGCCACTTACCGAATTTCATCATGAATGGACCAATAGAAATGGTTCAAAGTGACTTAGAACAAAGTCTTGTTACACTAGCATTGTATTCAAAGTTAGGAATTTTTTTTTCTTTCTCTTGTAAAGTTACAGTATACAAAAACAAACACACACGGCGGGGTGTGTCGAGGAGCTGAATACAGTTCCTTGAACTCTGATCTCTAGTCATGGATCCTGATCAGCTGACCGAAACATCCTGTCAAGTGTCTGCTACTGCTTTACCGCTACTCTGACAGAAAGAAGACAAAGAGAGACACACAGAGAACCAGTTTATGAGAGAATCTGTGTCACCAGAACCTGAAAAACCGGCTGGACTCATCGTCACGTTACTGTTGGAATGAGTGAATAATGGCCCTGCCTGTGTTCCACAGCACGCTACACAAACACGGACTCGGAAAACAGGCGGAGTCTTTTTATACTCTGCAGTATTTGCTCTCTCTCGCTCTGTGAATCCCCCCTGCTCTTCCTCCCACACCTTCAAATTATGTGTGGAACAAACAGCAACCAATAACAAGCTAAAAATACCACATGTAAAGGAAAAGTGTGTCTCTGAGTGTGAGAGGAAAACAGACCAAAACCAGAGGAAGAAGCACACTCTGAGAGAGAGAGAGAGAGAGAGAGAGAGAGAGAGAGAGAGAGAGAGAGAGAGAGAGAGCGCCATGGACCAATCTATTTTAGAAGTGACCTGGGTGTCTATATGTCCAGTTTGTTTAAAAAAAACGGATCATGGATGGTTCCGCGCTACAGCTAAGTACACAATTACACCGCAATCATATTTATATTGTTACCAGTTTGACCATGTTTTGACAAAAAGCGGCGAGTTTAACCACAGTCAAAGCACCTGCACCGCAGATATTTTTGAAAATGTGTTTCTGGGCTGATTCACACATACTACCTCTGCGTAGTGTGAGGTAGTATGCAAAAAAGCTTTAGAAGTGCACTCATTAGTGTAGTAGGTACAGAAGTGTGTGGTTTGGGATGAAGCGTTAGATCAGCTAGTGAGACGCGTTAACAGCTCCAATGGCTGACTATAGCTGCGCTGTGCTGCACCTTAGCTGCTCAGTAACCATCTCCAAGTGAAAGTTGAAGGTATTTGTTGATTAAAGATCATTTATTGAGGTACATTAATGCATTTATCGAGGTAAGCAGATTCGCCGGCTTTCAAAATGTGTTCTACGTTTAAGGCACCTCAGCGTAACTGCAGCACCATTTAAAGTGGAATGGAAAATTCAAATGAGAAGCTGGCGAATAAGAAGCTGCCTTAAGCTCGACATATTCGTATGTGTTTATTATTTACGAGCTTTGGCAGCCACTTTTATTAGTTTTTATAGAACATCAAGTACTGGAATGTTCTGGACTCTAGAGATATGAAACTTACACAGATCCAGTCCACCTAATTTTCTAATCTTCTCCTCATAGCATTTTCTGGAGACGCATCTAAAGCGTCCACATGTCTTTTCATCTTTTTTGCCGTCATTCTGGTTTATCCTCCTTGTTTTTAACCCACCTGCAAGGTTGTAGCTGCAGTAATGGCGATGAGATCAGCTCTATCAGAGCACAGTCAGAGCTACATCTCGACTACCAACATGGCGACGTGGTCTTCTTAATGACGTAATCGAATACTTTGAATAGCTCACACACACTGGCCATTTATACATAAGGCGAACCTGTTAACATCCCACGTTGCTCACGACACACAGAGGTGGTATTGGTGAATCAGCCCTCACTGCTGCAGGTTGTGGATGGTCGTTAATATTGATCATGAACATGAAATCAATGGTAATTTCACTGTTTTCTTGTGTGTTTACTTGAAAACGTATTTATATTAAATAACAAACCTATTTCTTCAAAGAATTCAGTGCAACTTTTTCAAAGACACCAGTTAGTTTAGTACATTTTTGTATTTTTCTGAAGATTCATTCAAACGCCCCTTTCTTCAGTCATAGTTTTGGTTAGTGGCTTTGGTCTCCACAGCTACGGCTAAAAGAAAACATGTTTCCGGTCTTCATAGCCTTCCTTCCAGGCACTGATGCTTAAAGACCCTATTATCACATCTACAACAGTGGTGTAAATAGACTGCAATGGTGTAAAATAGCTTTAATAAGGATTAAAAAAGCCAATCCAAATCCATTAAAACACGCCTCGATCGACTCTGATATCGATCTTTAAGATGGTTTGTAAGTGTTATGTCACCTAGTGTGGACTTCCGCAGTTGATAGGCCTCAAACTGCTCCTGTAGACAGCGGTAGCGCTTGGTGAGCTCGTTCTTCTGATGGTCCAGCCTCGGCTGTAGGCTGAGGTTCTGCTCGGCCAGGCTCCGGTTACCGGCCAGGATCATGTCCTTGCTCTGCTGCACCTCCTTCACCTGAACACATGCACATGGTATTACATTTCAATGTGGGCAGAACAAAAGCTGAAGATCAGCAAAGTGGCATTTGGATCCTGTCCACCAGCACATTGTGGATTTGGCAGTCAAACTCTGAATAAGCCAGAGCAGAATATCAGCAGCGCGGTCACCTTAAGCAAATACGGTGTGTTTAAATTTGCGTAGGGACAAGAAAGAGTCATGCACTGTGACAGCCTTTAAAATCAGATGCTGTGAGGAAACCAAACTTAAGCAATAAGACTGGAGGAATAATTATAGCCTACGTTGTCAACAGCATTATCTTATGTTTTAAGAATGGAAATTTCACGTAATAATATAGAGCTTGCAACTTGCCTGTAGATGAATTAGACCAATCAAACGTCCATTTTTTGTGCCATCACAACCACACTTTACTGGCAATCTGGCACAATATATTCAGGGTTCAAGCCTCAAGCCAGAAAATGTGGATATTCTAAACTTCTTGGCCAAAAAAAGCCTGAACCTTAATTTAGAGAAAGTAGTCACTATTTAAATCACAGTTGCAATATCAGTCAGAACAATCGCAATGAGACATTTTCCCCAAATCGTTCAGCCCTGGGTGGAATCTAGTGGTCAGGCATACGCAACAGAGAAAAGACACTTCCCCCTTACAGTTAACTTACAGCATATTCTCACAGTACTATTTTCCAGGAATCTGTCAAGAAAATGGTCTAGTGGTATTTGAGAAGGAGGGAAAATCTCTTATGTAATGGGTTCAGACAATACGCTAAGCCCCCTTAATGCTTCTAATACATCCGGGAAATTAAAATATTTCAACACCTTCAAGCATCTTATCAGGCTGCAGTGAAAGAGCGCTGGCCGCTGGCCATGACTGTGGCCCTTCCTGGAGACCTCAATCACTAACTGGAACAAATAAAGACTAAACAAATTCATGCAAACAAAAGCAAAGCATGCTAAGAAGAAAACTGAAGAGACACAAACAGAAAAATATGGAAATAAGTACTGTTGGGTTAAAAATCTACAGAATTTCCTGACTTATTCCAACAGCAAAGGCATGTTTGGTGTTTTATTTTTAGTTGTGCACTGGAGCTACGAGGCTGGAAGTGATGGAAGCTTGTGACCATCATTCAGCACTGTGCTAACTGCATCCCTAAATCATCACACACTCGCTAAGTCATCACATCAACTTGCTTATCTTGTTCTGGCACTGTATGACACACTGTGAGCTACCAAAATGGACAAAACCACTACGTTGGTCCATTTTCATAGCTAACATAAGCTTCCGTTGGTGGTTTGCAAGATTAGCCTCATAAATCCAGTGCAAAACTGAGGAAAGAAAATTCAGATACCAAACATTTCATGGCTGAAAATTCTGAAAAAATTGTGTAAATGACATTTGTGTTGAACTGACCTATTAAGGGTTTCAGTTAAATCTGAGGCTGTAGGTTCTGGACACATATATACTTTAAGCTTCTGTTGTCTTATTCAACGTCTCAAAAAGACCTCGCGAAAAACTCCCAGCCTTTCCAGTTACAGTGATAGCTGCCTGCAGACTTAGACAGCCTTCTGAAATCATGGCCAAGCAGCACCTTCCATCCTGGAGTGTTCACCTCCAACTCCAATCTAACTGCCTCAAACTCCAGATGTTCCTGAAGAACTGAAATAAGCTGGAAGAGGTGAGTCAGTCTAGGGCTTAACTGAACTCGGGAGGAAGGTGGATCTCCAGGATCAAGGATGGGCACCGCTTTTACAGCTCTGGAGAACCTGATTCATCTCCTCAGCAGGTTGATCATTAACTGAGGAGTTGATTCAGGTGTGGTAGAACATGGAAAACATGAAACTGTGCCAGACTGAAGTTGCGCACTCCTAAGCTACGTCATCAACATCTACGCAATGTGAAAGAACCCATGTCGCCTGGAACCAAGTGATAAACCAAGGACTACTCAAAAGCCCCTGTTGGGTGACTAATGTTAATGTAGCTAATGTAGCTGACATGGAATGGAAGCTTATTCCTCAATTCAGAGACAGCATTACAGAAAGAACCTCTGAAATCTTCTGTTTAGTCACTGAGTGAGTTTACATGCACTCAGTAATCCGATCATAATTGGATTTCTGCAGTTATATGATTATTGAAACGGTCACGTAAACAGCATACTCCGATTTCTTAGATCTCTTAGAAATCCGATTAAGAAATCTGATGAAGAGAGCTGGCTTTTAGCTCAGTTATCAGATTTTTCAGTACATGGAGACTCTTACTCTGATTTCTTTCGGATTTCTCAGTCTGCGCATGGGCAAAAACAGACGGCGGTACCGGAAATAAGCAAGCAGTCAGAATTTGGAGCAACACTGAAACCAACTACATTCTCGATGAAATGAAGGATTTAAATATTCTTCATCTTCAAGATGCTGTATGTCATATTTTCAGGTAAAGTGGCATGAAGTTTTAAAAAAAGCTGCAGCATGAAGTTTGAGTTTTACATTACATTTACGTCACGTCTTCTTCTGTGAGCTTATTGGCCAGCAAAGCAGAAATCTGATTATTGCCTGACTCATGTAGACCCAGAGTTTCCCATTATCTGATTACTCAATTGCATGTAAACGCACTGATTGGATTACTGACAAAATCTGATTTTCTATACTGGCCTAACTTGACAACCCTAGCAGTGACTTAACCTTTGTTTTAAGCTTCCGTTTCTACCACTTATGCTGTTAGTTATATTGTTTTACTGTGACAGGCAGTAAAACAAGTTCACTATAACTAACACAGGGGCATTTCATTTATTCCTTTTGCAAAATGGCAGACAGTAATGCTCTGCAAGGCTGGAATTAAAAATGTCACGTTAATGTCACTTGCATGGATAAAGCCTTGGTAAGTGGAAACTGATGACAGTAACTTTTGGGGGGTTTTTTTGGGTTTTTTTTTACTGCCAGTTCATCGCACTTAGCGTTCTAGCTAACCTCCATTTACGTTCTTTCAATTACACGTTTACATTCCAGTTGCTTGGTAACAGATTCAAAACAACTCATTGGCAACCACAACTGAGTAGTATAGCATTTCCTAATTTGAGATAAGATGCTGTGAGATAAGACATCATTTCTAAATTAAGACATGATTTGCTTCTGTAAAATGAAATTGGCAAAAAATCCTCTCAACCTTGACTTAGCTCTTAACTTAGGACTAAAGACCGGAAGATTCCGTAATATGGCTGCAGGTTTCAAGATGGCTGATGCTACTATTTTTAGTCATGTGGTGTACTTCTTTATGTCTATAGGTAACAGTACGTCATGCAGTGTCAGCATGAGCAACTTGGTACTACTTAACAACTCAATGTGGGTTTAGGGAAGCGCGTGTTTTAATGTTTTAAGCATGCAGTTTGTACAGCTTATTTTACTACTGATTTAAAGTAACGCTTTCGGGTGATCAGTAAGAAACACAGTAAGGTGTTTGAAATGCTGAAAAACTAAAGATTTCCACTTCAGCTGAGCCTCTTCTCTCTACATTACGGCCTTTCAGTCAGTCTATGTAGGATACAGTTCACTGGCATCAGCTCTGCTACAGAACACAACAGTGGTCCAGTATGTTAAGAGGCTTAAAGTAAGTGGTGCATAAAGTAGCTGACTTGGTTCAGAAATTTTGGCTGTACCACCCTGAGACTCTCCCTGAACCGGCCGGCGATAAAACTTTCCATTCCCTTATCCTGCTTTATCAGCCCGCTAATAAAAGGTCACAGGGAGAAATCAAGCCATCAAACTTCAGTGTAAATCACTTCTAACTTCTAGATCTCAGACTCTTACTGTCTCTACAGATCTACAGATCAGTGTATTCATGTAAACAACACGCCAGCACAATTCCTCATTGGATGGGAATCATAATTAATTGGTTTAGAGATCATGATTCCCACTTATGATTCTTCAACACACTAATTTTGTACCAAATAATACCTTCTAAGCTCATACAGTGCCAAAAATGCATTATGTATACATCCAACACCTAGACAGCAGCTCACAGATCAGTATAAACAGATGTTACAACATATAAACAAAAATATTCAATTGCAGTATGAAGCTGAAGTATAATCTGAATATATAAACATAAACAATAACTGCAAAACTCGAATCGAACTGCATTGAGTAACGAAACAACAAACAGAACTTGAATAAGATTTTTGGTCTAGTACATAATCTTAATATAAAAAATTTTATTTCTGAGATTTCCTAATTCTTGGGAGTTACTTTAAGGATGGGACGTTATGAAAATTTCCTCACGATATAAGTGACCCAAGTTATCATCAGGTATCACAACTGAAAATATTCTAGAAGCACTGATACACATTGAAACCATTTTACCACAAGGATGCTATCAGTAGAGGTGTAACGGCTCACCAATTTCATGGTTCGGTTCCGTTCAGTTTTCAGTTTCTGAGCCGCGGCTCATGAAAAAAGTAACTTTGAACCGCAGAATCTTTTCATTACACATATCGTCGCTGCTCAAAGAAAAACAGGCATCTCCAAAACGGTAACTTCACAGCAGAGGGTAAAAACTGTCTTTACTTTCAATGTAAGTTAATGCAAATAGATTTTATTCAAAGCAATTCCGGAGCATTTCTATTGGTCCATTTGTCATGAAATTTTCACACAGTGTCTGTTTACATGTAAAGATTTTTGTCAATCCGATTGAACACATTCCGATTATAGATCACGATGCGCATGAGTCGAGTACCACTTGATGTAGACGTTACCATGACAACCAGCATCACCTGAGTCCAGTCAGAGTGAGATGAGCTGCAGTGAGCAGTGATTGTGTTTTTAATTACTTTAAAATGATGTCAGACTCAGGAAAACGTCCTTCACATGTCCTTATTAAAGAAGGCCGAGAGGAAGACGTCATGTTCTGAGGCACATAAGCTGGACGTCCGTCCCACCGCCGTCTTTTAAAGATCAGAGCATAAACTTCGTCTCCTCTGCAGACCAGTTTCTGCTCCGCCACGTTGAACGTTATAAACTTTCACTATGACGTGACGAACATGATCAGAACGGACTTAAACTTTCCGATTGGGAATGTAATCGGATACAGGCATTTACACGGCTATTATTCTTCTATTTAACTGATATTTTACAGGATTACCCACCTCGTTCAATCAGACAGAAATGGTATTCCAAATGGCCTCAATCGGACTAGTCTATTCCAAGTGAGGTGTTTACATGGACGTATTCTATTCTGACTGAGCTATTAGTCTTATTATTAACGGATTATTAGGCTGCATGTAAACGTGGCTACTGTAAAGGACAGCAGCTGAGCTCAAATTATGTAGAAAACTAAAAAAAAATGGCAATACTTGTTTTTTTGTTGGATTGTGCAAGACATGCAAGACGAGCAAATACAAACAGTTCCTCTTTTACAAAACTGCAAAAATAAAAAAATATATAAACATAAGCAAGCAGAACAAAACTTCAACTGGTAAACAAAAATATGCAAACATGAGGAACAGCTGTTCCAATCAGTAACAGAGTATAAAAAAGGTAAACAGCAAGCAAATTACATGTAAACTTCACTCAGTTTTCAAGTTTTCCTTTTATCAAGACAGCAGCAACATAAGTGGACGGAAATGTGGTGAGCTTGGAATTTCACACCGCTGCCCGAGCAAAGTTAACGCTGATCGGAACTTCTCATTATCTACAGTGCGAACTGGGCATGTATCTACTGCAAAGAATCAACCTGTTGCCTTTGTTACTGCTTGAGGTGGTCAGAGGTGGTGAGTTTGGCATCGAACGTTGGTGGAAGTGTTGGCTGTGCCATCAGCAGCCTGTGTGCTCTGTGATCCAAAACATGGATCAGTGCATCTGCTTGGTGAGACAAATTATATATGTATGTAGATAGATAGATAGATAGATAGATAGATAGATAGATAGATAGATAAGAAAAAAAAACATGGTTCACATCACATGCACCATGAGCTTTTTATTTTTTAATACCTTTTGTAATCATTTTAATTGACTGTTTTACATTTTAGCCTATTTATCCTTTTATGTTGAAATCTTATTAACTGGTTTATTATCTTGATTTTATTTGATATTCCTCCTTCATAATTGTTCTCTTAATTCTTTTCATCTTGTCTGGTTTTTCTGTTGATCCATTTATGTAGTTTTGTTCATTTTAGTTTAACCTGATTAAATTCTATTTTAATTTCTTTTTCAATGTTGTCAATGCTTGGTTAAACTGCAAACGAATGTCACCCTCAACTTATTTCCAAGTGAAAAATCGTTCAGCCCTAGTTATTAGAATTATTATATGAAATGGTACACTTATCATTGGGTTTTGTATTGTGACAGGTCAGTAAAATCAGTAGCCGCCCCATGCCTAACATTACGTGGCTTTAATGAACAAGCAGACTTCCAAAATCAAAGTAGAGTCAGAGGAACGTCCTGCAGTTGTTTATTTCAGTACTGAACTGTTTGCCTGTGTAATAGCAAAGTAAATGGAATAAAAGCAGGCGACACAGACAAAAGCACAGTCATAATTCAGGCTTCCAGGTGGCTATGACTGTTTTTCTTTGACATATTTGACCATGTTCATAGATAACAGTGAGTGCATTTGCATGCACTTAATAATCCAATAACTGCAGAAAAATCAGATTTTGTCAGTAATCCGATCAACATGTTTACATGCGCTTGAGTAATCAGACAATAGGGAAAGTCTACACGAGTCAGGCAGTAATCAGATTTTTGCTTTGCAACCAGCCAATAAACTCACAGAAGAAGGCGTGACGCAAACGTAATGTAAAACTCAAACTTCATGCCGCAGCTTTTTTTAAAACACTGCCACTTTACCTGAAAATGTAAACAAACATCATCTAGAAGATGAAGATTTAAATCCTTCATTTCGTCAAGCATGTGTTTGGTTTCAGCGTTGCTCCAAAAAGTGTTCTGCTGCCATCTTACGGCAACGCTGCTCGCTTATTTCCGGTACAGCAATCTTTTTTTTTTCTCATGCGCAGACTGAGAAATACAAAAGAAATCAGAGTAAGAGTCTCCAGGCCCTTGAGAAATCTGATTACTGAGCTAAAATCCAGCTCTCTTTATCAGATTTCTCAATCTGATTTCAAGACTTTACTACGATCTCAGAAGTCAAAAGTATGCCGTTCACACGACCACTTGAATAATCAGATAACTGCAGAAATCCGATTATGATGGGATCACTGAGTGCATGTAAACGCACTTGGCTATTAGACATACTGAACAACTCGACACAGTTTGAGGCCAGTGTGTAAAGATTTAGGCATGATGTTAATTGTTGGGCTACAAGCATCCATTACTTGTTAGCTCCATTAGCCTTGGAGCTCCAGTTCAAAAATTAAGCAGACACCAAACAACATGTTTTAACTGATCAACTACATTTGAGAACTAGAGGAAAACATGTACACTATCACCTTAATAGTCTCATATACCAGCTAACGCTCCTCTGCTTTCTCAAGATCCATCCTAAAGCACTAATGGCCACTAACAGCTGTGTGTTGAATGTGCATAGAAGCAACTGTGAAAGGTGTTAAGTTCCATGCGTAATTCCAACATGACACAATCCTGTCAGACCGTGTTGTTTCACAAGCTACTTTTTTCGGTGTTGGTACAGAAGAGCCATCGGCAGCTTCTCCCAATGCCTCTTTCCTTCACACTCGGTCTGCCAAGTGTGTGCGTCTGGGGGAAGACGGCACGCAAATGGCAGTCGTTGGCACGTCTTGGCACAGACCGTACGCGGAAGCACCGGCGGCTTCCTATCCACAGTTAGCGCTGCAGGGATGATGATGCACTTTTACTGAATCATTTACATCCCAGTGAGACAAAGAAACAATGCTTGGCTCTTTATCCATCAGCTGCCGGGTAACTGCCTCACAATGACACTGTAGGAGACGCATCTGTGTCGTTCTAATTTACATCAAAAGTTTAGGGACATTTTACCCCCCTCTGAAATTTGGATTTCTTTGCTGTTACTTTTCAATTATGGCCCAGTCCCATTTCACCCCTCGCCCCTACCACTTAGCCCTTTAGCCCTTCGTTTTACGGGTTCACGTCTAACGTTAGGGTGTCCCGATTTGTGTTTAGATAGAGGGGTTGTGCGAAGTGTTAGGGCTACATGGTCCTCCAAACGGAGGTTTTCAGTGAGGTTGCTGAACTTTACCCTCCTCTGCTGTCACTGCAGACTGGCAGGGTCGCCTACAGAGCAGCGCTAGTAGCCTGTTAATGAAACAATGTTCTTCTTTATTTGAGGATCCCATTTCGTAGGGAAGATTTCAACCACTACCGCTTGTAACTCAGTTCCGAGGGGAAAGGAGACACTCGAAAACAAGGGTAGGGGTAAAAATATGAAATGGGATTGGGCCTTACTATGACAAAAAAGCCAGCATTGGCAAATTACTATGAATACAATTTTTACTGGGCTGGGCAAAATGACAATATTTTAACAATATTGTGATAAATGATGATAAATATGCATTTCTAAGAGTATTAGGGTTACCGTAAGAACCGTAGAAGCGTAAATAACTGTATTGTCTTAATAGAGAGTATTAATATAAATTAATCCAGTGCAGGGTGTGAATCAAATCACTGTATAATCATTATATTCATTGTTTTAGTACTTCTAAATGGAGCTTTCTTCTGTTCTTATCGAACTTATCAGCTCCACTTATCAACAAGACCAGGCAAGCCTGGTTTTGCCAGACCGGCAGGCCACACGCTAGTAACAATAGAACAACCCTTTTGGGTGTTATATAGAACCTTTTTCAAAAAGGTTTCTACATAAAACCATCGATAGCACATTCATGTACATTCTCCACCAGTCTGAAGAACCCTTTCATAATGCAAAGAACCCTTTTAAACACACAAAGGATTCTTCGAGTGTTCATGGTTCTATATAGAACCATTTTCTTTAGTAAAGAACCCTTGAAACCATTTTTGTTAAGAGTGTCGGCAAAAAACTAATAGTGGTATGAACAGTGTATTGTGAAAACATCTTTAAGTATCGTGATATTGTATTTTTCCATATCGCCCACCTTTATTTTTTACATTGAGTTCCAATATAATGTATATAATTATAATAAGGATGTTTCCTCTTTACCCTGTAAAGTGACCATTTTGAAGATTCATCAGAGCATCTTTCTCTATAAAAGCAGATGCTGCCAAAATAATGATTTGACAGATTTCCAAACTATTATTAGAGCACATAATGTCCCAAAGACGGCCCGGAAACCAGAAAGGCTTGAGCGCTGACAACAAAGCAATAAACTGTGTGGCCTTCAACATTATTCCCAAGATAACACTGTCATTAATATTTATACCTGAGGTCAGGTTTGGGCAAGATGATATGTTATCACTGCGATAAATGACATCACACTTTTATGAGTATGTCACACGTATCATCCCTATTTTTAGAACAACGAACAACTGCGTGATAAGATGAGGAGAGGACAGTAAGTCCAGTTTAACTGGATTTAGTGCAGTGTCATATGCAGGACAGGCCTTTTGAGTGCTGTTTCCGAAAAGATGAATATTGTGACACCAAGGATGTAAATACAGCACATAATTAAGCCTAATTTAGACCAATAATAGACAGTCCAAGCCATGTTTATAAAACTCAAAACACTGCGATGAACCAGATTAGCCTTTACCGTAACACGCTACTGCAAATCAACAAATAAAATACTTTTAAAAGCTAAGAGTCCCCTGATCTCTGACCTGCAGTATGTATTAGCCCACACGAAGGTGAGAGGGGGGTAGTTTACGATGTGAATGACCAGATGAGCTGCAAAAAAAATAAACAAACTCTGAAAGGTCACCTTTGTAGGTTGTTCTGCAGGGAAAACGAAAGTCACATTCAGTCCCTTCACTCTACTTTAACACAATCTACTGTGAAGCAGTGAGCCAAATTACTTTTTTCCATAGACTACAAGTCCAGGTAAGTTCATATTGGGTCAAGGCCCAAGTCTGCTGTGTTACTCTCAACACCACCAGATGTCAAACAGACTGTAAACACTAAATAACGCTCCACTCACTGGGCATGTAACACGACCCCGGAGAGCTCAGCCACTTCTATATTTGGCAAGTGCAGTAGTGTCAGTGCTCCCGTCTCAGAGTGATATCAGCCCCGTTCCCAGCCAGTCTTTTATTACTGAATATCTGCTTACATAGAGATTTATCTGATATTTCTATTTCTGCAGACAGTACAGCTTAGTACAGTCTGAGGCAGATTAAAGGTAGTAAACCAATCCAATTTAACTAAAGCTGCCAGTTACTTTAAAATCACTCCATGTTGTGAAACACCAACCTAAGGCTGAAAGATTTGGTGGAAATATCTAATTAAATTTTTCTGACCGATATTGCACCTGCGATTCAAATGCAGTTATTTTCTTTCTGTTTTGGCCATGACTTACCAGACTGCCAATTCATGAGCTCTGAGCTATTTGCCTAGGTCAAATTTCTCCATTTAAAGATTAAAACAACTTTAAATAACACAAAGATACAATGTTTTTCTTTGAATGTGCTAAGTGTGTAATAGCAGTGCGCTAAAATCTACCATGGGGCTAGTTTTACATTTTAAACGAAAGGCAGTTAACTTGACTGCAGTTGTAACTCTAGCACTGCAGATCTCCAAACAGTTCCACAAGGAAGAAATTTAACTTCCTAAAACGAACCACAGAGCTGCAAGTTGGGGGTAATACATTTACATCAGGGCCTAAATAGAGCGCAATGGAGTAAAAAGGGCTGAAAAAAAGGATTTGGATTTTGGAATTGGATCAGCCGTCTGCAGCCTTAATATAGTGTCAGAAACAGGAAAATATCAATATTCCACCATGCAAATTGCAATCAAAATAGGCAACAAGGTTGGAACTACATTTGGAAAACATGGGATTCTAGATGGTGCACGATGATATCGGAACTGTCAAATAACTGCTTAAAAAAATATCAGCGGACGTTTAGATTTGACCAAGGTTTCAAACCAATATTTGATGACCAACAGAATGTTTGGGTGACCTTGGGTGACCAACATGTCTTTTTGGCATTTTATTCAATTTACTGTAATTTGTAACCCTACAAAAATACATTTTATATGCTTTTTTATTTTCTATTTATAATCCTAAATCAAACAGATTTAATCCCAACACCTACATTTTAAAATCTTACACCAGTAGATATACATATTAAAAACATGAGATATCAGAATCTGCCCACAATTCCATCATCGGTGCCTCCCTGCATTTCCACCAAAGGAAAACGTTATACTGGCGGTGAATGTGAAAAAATTATGTGATCTATATGTTTTTGCAGATCTATGCGGAAACATATTCTCTAGGCTTTTGTTTTCAAGCACCTGAACAGAGGGAAGTCGTATCTGACGGTCTGAAGGTGGGCGATATGGTAAAAATACAATATTGTGATACTTCATGATATTTAGAAATTTTCATGATAAACGATACGTCAAAATACAGATTTTTTTCAGACATCTGATCAGTTGGAACTGAGGAAAAAAAAGAACGCGAAGTTCAAAAACTGTCAGCATAAAGATTTTTATTCAACATTTGGCATAACGTCTCGCACTAAATCTGATTAAATGGGACTAATTTTGCTCTCTTTGTAACAAAACATGCTGTTGGTCAATGTCCTACAGCTACTGACGATATCCACTATATGTTCAGAAAAGCATTGTATTGAATTGTGACAATTTATCACGATAACGATATATATTGTCATATTGCCCAGCCCTGTTTGATGGTTAACTACAACCTTCCAATGAGGACCCCAAACGCATCATCAATATGGCCAATACCGATGCACTGGAATACGTCTTGACTGGCTCCAATACTGATCTTTCGTGTTTATGTGATGCAGACATGTGAAAAGACTGCAGGTCTTACCTAAAATACACAAAGCTGAGTGCTACAGACGAAAGATAAAACGTGTGTGTATAGAAACGACGGGTGTAAACAAAGAAAGAACAGCTGCCGACGAGAAGCTTTGAGAAGAAACAGCTGGCGCTCTGCCACGAATCTGGAGGCCAAGTCAGTCGAAAAGCTGCAAACATACGACAGGTTAGGTGCCTCGTGGCCGTTGCATAAAAATGACTCAGCATCACCGAACCTATAGGATGACTCATACCAACCTGAGGCTCTCAGGTAAGACGACTTCACTCCCATTTCCTGATAACTGAAACCAAAACCACATTACCACAGTGTGAGGTTGTATCAATAAACATCTTCAAGAAGATGCAGGCTGTTGCTTAAGCGAGGGGCTGATCAAGCAGACATGGCTATTGCTACACTGTGATCAATCCCATTCCCTTACATTCCCAATGGAATGATAACAAATAGTCATCATGAAAATGTGAACAGACACTGTAGTCGAGCGATGAAGGTGTAATCTCTCAAATTCAGACTTTTTAACCCACTAAAATATGTGGTTCACACATTTTAGACACTACAGAGTTTAAGTGTTGATGAGTTTACTTTCCATTTAAAACCAAAACCCAACCCAAAACCAACCCACTTGGCTGACAAACCAATGTGCCAGTGTAGCAAACATCTATCTGAAGAACCATCTCACCATGCAAAATGTTCTATACAGAACTAAAAACCACTCCATTCACTGAAGAAACCTTGAAGAACCATCTTGTTATAGATGGTTTCTCAGGTTGATGAGCTTACTTTCCACTTAAAACCAAAACCCAAAACCAAACCACTTGGCTGACAAACCAATGTGTCAATGTTGCAAACACCGTGCTGAAGAACCATTTCACTGAACAAAGAACCATTTAAGCACACAAAAGGTTCTATATAGAACTCAGAACCATTCCATTCACTCAAGAACCCTTGATGAACCATCTTTTTACTTTCCATTTAAAACCAAAACCCACACCAGAACCAAACCACTAGGTTGGCAGACCAATATGTCAATGCCATTTAAGAGTGCAAAAGGTTCCATATAGAACTCAGAGCCATTCCCTTCACTAAAGAACCATTCATGAACCATCTTTTTAAAGATGATTCTTCAGGTTGATTCAGCGTACTTCCCATTTAAAACCAAAACCCAACCCAGAACCGAACCGCTTAGTTGACAAACCAAAGTGCCAGTGTAGCAAACATCTATCTGAAGAACCATTTCACCACGCAAAAGGTTCTATATAGAACTAAAAATCATTCCATTCACTAAAGAAACCTTGAAGAACCATCTTCTTATAGATGGTGTTTAGGTTGATGAGCTTACTTTCCGTTTAAAACCAAAACCCAAAACCAAACCACTTGGTTGACAAACCAACGTGTCAATGTAGCAAACACCGTGCTGAAGAACCATTTCACCAAGCAAAGAACCATATAAGTATGCAAACATAAGTATGTTCTGTATAGAACTCAGAACCATTCCATTCACTAAAAACCCTTGAAAAACCATCTTTTTGAAGATGGTTCTTCAAGTTGATCAGCTTACTTTCCATACAAACACCAAAACCAAACCCAGAACCAAACCACTTCGTTGACATACCAATTTGTCAAGGACCATTTAAGCATCCAAAAAGAATTCTACATAGAACTTTATACATATATACATATATACATATATATATATATATATATATATATATATATATATATATATATATATATATATATATGTGTGTGTGTGTGTGTGTGTGTGTGTGTGTGTGTGTGTGTGTGTGTGTGTGTGTGTCAATGTACAAAACATCAAGCTGAAGAACCATTTAAGCATGCAAGAACTCAGAACCATTCCATTCACTAAAGAACCCTTGATGAACCATCTTTTTAAAGAGTGTATATTTCTTTTCCATACAGGCCTGACAAACAGAAATGACTGGTCAGATGAGGAGGACAAGCCTAAAGCTAAGGTTAGCAAAGTAGCTAGTTGAAAACAAGCTGTCTAGATACGTCAGTTTGGCTCATTTTCTCCATCTGAATGGTGTCTCTGGTCCGTTATGTGTCCATTATGTCCATAATGTGAGATGAAAGACAGAATCACTGCTTTCTTCACCATTTTGTTCGGAGTCCAAGGTGACCAAGGCTGTTTCTTCAACTAAGATCTGAGCTAGCTGACCTGATCAATAATCACCCAGTCACACTAATGACACTTCCAATAAACCGAAGACATTCATGAAGACAATGTAGACAAAGTGACGAAGGCGCAGTATCTTAAATTTAGACATCTGTCTGTGAGGGAGCTGTTAAAGGCGGACGTCTGGTTCCTATCACCACCACTGCGAACAATTCTGACTCGGCAAGTTCCTCTAGAACAGAGCATTTCACACCAAACCACTCTGAATGGCTTTACTGACATGTTGACCGGTTAATTATACAGAGATTTTGAAAAGCTGGTGAAGTTCCCCTTCTTTCTATGCAAAACCCCAAAACAAAGCCATGACCGAACTGCTCGGCTGACAAACCACTGTGTCAAACATGATTTAGCAGCTCTGAGCTGTCTGCAAACCCAGTCCACAACATTTAAACCTCGAATTAAAGCTCAAACGTGGAGTATTTCAGTCACAACAGTGAGAGGATTTTCTTCTCCACGACCGTTAAACCGTGAAACCATCCTGACAGGGTTTAAACGGTTAAAACCGTGAATTAACTGAAGAAATTCATCACTTAAATAGTCCCTTCGACAGTTTTCGAACACATTAAAAGCCTTAAAGACGTTGAATAATTAAATTAAATCGAGAAACATTATAAAATTACGACTTTTTCGCGAGTTTTTCAAAGCGAGTTTTCTCGAAGTAACGTATTTCAACCGCCGCTTTCCAAACAAACCTCCCTCTCTCAACAAACTCTACTGAGCTTGTTATTGGAATTTTCCGTTCCACCTTAAATGGTGCTGCAGGTATTATAACGCATCGGGCGCCACAACGTAACTGCTGCACCATTTAAGGTGGAACGGGAAAATTCGAACAAGAAGCTGGCGAATAAGACAACTTTAGCCTTCTCTCTCTCTCTCTCTCTCTATCTATCTCTCCGTGTCTCTATATGTCTCTCTCTCTCTCGCTCGCTCACCTCATCAACGTCCTCCACGATCTTGTTGAGCTTCTCGTCGTCTTCGAGCAGCTCCGACAGCTGAGCGATGGAGAACCCGCTCAGCATGTTCCCGAACCGAGCCATTTCTGGCGCCTTTCTGGCCCTCCGTCTCCGCGCTGTCCTCTCTGGCCTTCTGCTCAACTTCCAGACTTCCTGGAGAGAGGGGAAAAAAAACAACAAAAACACGCGCAGCAGCAGCGACGCAGCCTACTTTCTCCAGCCGGAAGAGGAGGATGCTCCAATCGGCACACATGCAGCCTACTTAGGCCACTTCGGAGAGAGGGCGCTCGCGGTAGCCATTTTTTGGGCGTGTTCCAAACCGAAGAGTCTTTAAAGCCAAGACGCTTTGTGGTGGTGTTTAAGGGAGTCTGGTCGCTTCCTATTTCTCCCGTTATGTCAAAAGCATGACCGCAAAATGCCAGAGGGCGCCCACGAGCAAGTCCTCAAAGAATGGGGGTGAATAGAGCTAAACGGCTAAAAACGAACAATTAAAATAGTTTCTAATCACTTGTCCAGGTCCTTTCCTTGATTTCAGAAAGTGGTAGGATGTATTTCACTAATATATATATATATATATATATATATATATATATATATATATAAACACATATACATAAACCTGTGTATTTCTACAGCAAACGGGCAGCAGGGCACTGACATAACGTTAGCATTATTGCTACTGAGCGCTGATTGGTTAGCATTACTGCTGCTGAGTGCTGATTGGTAACATTACTGCTACTGAGTGCTGATTGGTTAGCATTGCTGCTACTGCGTGCTGATTGGTAACAATTCTGCTACTGAGTGCTGATTGGTTAGCATTGCTGCTACTGAGCGCTGATTGGTAACATTACTGCTACTGAGTGCTGATTGGTAACATTACTGCTACTGAGCGCTGATTGGTTAGCATTACTGCTACTGAGTGCTGATTGGTTAGCATTACTGCTTCTGAGTGCTGATTGGTAACATTACTGCTACTGAGCACTGATTGGTTAGCATTACTGCTACTGAGTGCTGATTGGTAATATTACTGCTACAAAGTGCTGATTGGTTAGCATTGCTGCTACTGAGCACTGATTGGTTTGCATTACTGCTATTGAGTGTTGATTGGTTGGCATTACTTCTACTGAGCACTGATTGGTTAGCATTGCTGCTATTGAGCACTGATTGGTTTGCATTACTGCTATTGAGCACTGATTGGTTGGCGTTACTGCACCTACCTAACTTGCTCAAAAGTTTGCGTAACTCATAAACATTAACATGGATTACTTGCATTTTTATGCAACAAAAACCTTCACTTACTGTTTTTAGAACCAAATACAGCCTGGTTAAGCATGAGCAAAGCATCATGGGAACCCAGTCTCTGACGCCACAATATATTTATTTTTCATAGTGACCAAGGAGAGCTAATGCTAATGCCAGCCTGGTTGTTTTAACACAGCTCAGTGGCTGGACTAGCAGACTGGATTTGTTGACACCACATGGATTCTCATAGTGCTGACTGGTTAGCATGGTTAGCTGGTTAGCTGTATTTACATAAGCCATGTAGTAAGAAATCAGTGATGAACGAAAACATGAAAATGAAATGAAGTTGTGCACTGTGTCAAAACGATGAGGCTGAGGATTCAATACTGCACTACACCTATAATAACATATGTGACTGTAGTTTTAGGCCAGCCTTTCTCTTTAACTGGCTAATTTATTTAGCTGTAATGTTTTGCTGACAGTGCTGTTCAGAATTCTACACACTACCTAAGCATTGTAATGAGAGGAGGAGGACTACAGTGGAGCACAGTGAGCCTTCCAGGTTCTCGCTGTGTAGACCAGGTTCTCTGTAGGGAGTAGGGCGTAGGCAGGATCACTTCCCAGTGGAACGCAATGAATGTTGACATGTTCTCACGCCGCTTCTGTGGAAAATCAAGTTCCACTGTGACGTCAGCCTGAAGATCTCGCCCTAATCTCATTACTCTCATACCTGGTCCTTTTAAAGGGCCCATACCCTATATATATATATCTCTTTATCCATGATGTATGTAAATTAGCTCCACTCTGATTGGGTGCCTTGTATTCCACCTCAATCAAAAAGCAGTCCAGGCTGAAACGGGCTGTTTTTGCCCTGATTCTCTGGTCGATATGGATGGACTGGAGAGTGAAAGGTATGTTTTCAAACTTTAACAATGTTTACAACCTACATCAAACTCATTTGTTTCAAGAATTTGAGGGGAAAAGATTCGGTTTTCATGATATGGGCCCTTTAAAAGGCCCTTTAAACACCCTACATTTTTCTTGCTTTTATTTATTTCTTTACTTGAGATCTACTTATAAGATTTTGTGATTTTATGTCTCAAAAAGAGTCAGATTTAGGCCTTATATAGGACTGATATATGTAAATGAGCTCTGTTCTGTTTTGCACCTGTATTGCACCTCATTCAAAAAGCAGTCTCGGCTGAAACGCTCCTTATAGCTTCACCGCGAGTGGGCGGAGCTTAACTGCTGTTAATAATAATTCATTCGTTCATGATTCATTTTTACATAAACATTTTCTAACCTCTCTTGATCCCTTTGAATTAAACACTGTTTTGTTAATATGCCTCTAAGGCTGACATATTTAAATGAGCTTTGCTCTGATTGGCTGCCCTGCATTGCACCTCACTCAAAAAGCAATCTGGGCTGAAACACTCCTTATAACTTCAGTGTGAGGGGGCGGGGCTTAACTGCTGTAGGCTGCCTAGGTGGATATGAAGTTAAAGTCCACACTTCAAATGCTTTACTTTTTGTGACATTTTCCTTGCACTAAAAACAGTCATAATTAACTTTTACGTGACCAGTTTACAACCTCTATCCCTTACAGTTAAACAGGCCTTGTCTAAGGCTGATATATGTAAATGAGCTCTGTTCTGATGTTCTGATAGGCTGCCTTGTATTGCACCTTATTCAAAAAGCAGTCCGGGCTGAAGTACTCATTATAACATGAGCAGGAATGAGTAAAGTTAAGTGGTTCTAGATTGAAAAGCTGGATATGTAGTTGCTTTAGTATTTGTGACATCACAAATTCAACAAAGAGTTTAGTTTCCATAAATGGGCTTAAAGTACGTTTTGAAACTTTGACCATGTTTACATCCTAAATCAAACTTTTATTTCAATAAAATGGGGGAATATTCAGTTTCCATGATAGGAGCTCTTTAACAGGCAGGTTCTTTGATGGAAAGGCCTCTTCGGAGCGTCTCCAGAACACACTGAAGGAATGTTTGTGCCGATAGACGCTCTATTCAACGTCGCCTCGAAATCAGGAGACCAGCATTCACCGCTGCGTAACTCTGACAAACAGAACAGCATAGACCAAACACTGCAGCCTGTTCATTCTCAGTGCTGCAGTAAAGCTGACGTGGTGGTGGTGTGTTAGTGTGTGTTGCGCTGGTCTGAGTGGATCAGACACAACAGTGCTGCTGGAGTCTTTAAACACCTCAGTGTCACTGCTGGACTGAGAATAGTCCACCAACCAAAACTATCCAGCCAACAGCGTCCTGTGACCACTGATGAAGGACTAACACAAACTGTGCAGCAGCAGATGAGCTATCGTCTCTGACTTTACATCTACAAGGTGGACTGACAAGGTAGGAGTGTCTAATAGTGGACAGTGAGTGGACACAGTGTTTAAAAACTCCAGCAGCACTGCTGTGTCTGATCCACTCATATCAGCGCAACACACACTAACACACCACCACCACATCAGTGTTACTGCAGTGCTGAGAATGATCCACCACCCAAATAGCACCTGCTCTGTGAGGGTCCATGGGGGTCCTGACGGTTTGTAATTGTAGAACTACAAAGTGCTCCTATATAGGAAGTGGAGCTGATTAAATGGACAATGAGTGTAGAAACAAGGAGGTGGTTTTAATGAAGTGGCGGGTTGGTGTGTGTATATATAGCTGTGTTTGGCTGCCTTAATAACTCACACTGTACACTGTGATTACATTCAGTGCTTGTTGCTTATTTATTTATTAATTCCATTTGTTCTTCAAAATTATATATTTATAGATCTATACAATCAACCATTTCACACCAAACCACTCTGAATGACTCTACATCACTGAATTATGCAGACCCATTCAGGATACTGGACTAAAGGTGAAACCTGCTTACAGTACACTTGCAGTTGTATTCAATCATGTTAAAAGATCAAAGGCGATTCAGGCTCCGCCCACAAATATCTTCTTTTGTAGCTACTGTTACGAGAGTCAACTTTTTTGTTTTTGGAGAAATTGTAATGAAAATCTCGGCTCGGATTGGCTGCACCTCATTATTAAAGTAGCCCAGGCTGAAACACTGCTTATAACTTCAGTGTGGATGGGCGGGGCTAAAGTGCTATCGAATAGGTAGCTATATAGTAAAAAACAGGTTGTGATTATAGCTTAGTTTCCACATATGGTTCTTAGGGACTGGGAAGTGAATAGTACAGTTGTATGCAAAAGTTTGGGCGCCCCTGCTCAAATGACATTTTGTTGATTTTCTGAAAAATACATCACAGAAAAATGAGGAAAATTGAGTTTCACTTCATTTTTCAATAATATCTGCCCTCAAATGTTGGCTATGGAAGAATGCACTTGTGAGCGAAGCATGAAAACGACAGTTCTTCCCATGAACCGCTGCAGGTTCTCAATCGAGCCTTAATCAAAAACATCTCTGTTTAATAAATAGATGATCAGCATTATTTTAAAGGAGGTAGGCAGATGAAAGATGGACACAAAAGCCTGCAAACTTTGTGTGGCATCTCATTGTAGAAGATGCCTTCCAGTTCAGTGTCAACAGTCACATCAGTGATGATGATGCAGACAATTATTGCAGATTCTAATTTGTTTACAGTGCCCTCCCCTGGTAAACATGAGCAAATCAGGCTGTGAAAAACATACTGTATCACTCATCCTTTGATCTTTCATTCAAAATCGTAACAAAAATCGAAATCTTATCATGAAATTAATATTTTTCGCAAATCTATGTGCCTAAAATGTTGGCAGCCCTAGAAATTATTATGAATAAAATCTAACAGAATTAATATTTTATATTTTAAAGTTCACCTGAGCCATTAGGAACACCTAAATGGTCAGCCATGAAACCATTGTGTTTCACTGGGGAATATATATGAGGTGACACACAGGCCAATTTTCCTCAGTCATCCATCACTATGAGAAAGAATAGAGAATATAGCAATGATGTGCTGCACAAATCAGGAAATGGCTCCAAGAAAATAGCTAAACAGATAAAATTTCCACAATCAGGACAATAATTAATGAGTTTAAAACAATCTGCTGGGAAGAGGATGTATGTCTATACTGACCCCATGAACAGGTGGAGGATGGTTTAAGTGGATAAGGAATCTCCAAGGATCACAGATGGGAAATTGCAGACATTAGGTCCAGGGGTCAGAACGTCTCCAAAATATACTCAGATGCCACCTACATGACCACAAGGTGTTTGGGGGGGTTGCCAGAAGAAAGCCTCTGCTGTCAAGAACTCAAGCTCCTACAGTTGACAAACATTACTGGAGCTTTCAGTGTGACCATGTTTTATGGTCAGATGAGACCAAACTAGAGGGTTTTGTCAACAAACACCAGAGGCGAGTTTGGTGTGGACACAAAGATAGCCAGGTAGTAAACACCTCATCCCCACTGTGAAGTATGGTGGTGGATCCGTGACACTGTGGGACTGTTTTTCTTCCAAAGGCTCTAGACAACTTGTTTGGATACATGGTACCACAGACTCTTTCAGGTACCAGCAGCTATTAAATCAGAACTCAGCCAGGAAGCTTAAACTGGTTGGATCTCCTAACAGGACAATGATCCAAAACACACCTCAAAATCAACACAAAAATGGCTCATTGACCACAAAATGAAACGTTCTGTTATGACCACCCCAGTCCCCTGACCTAAACCCCATCTGTGGGATGAGTTGAAGAGCGTGGACCTGGAATCTGAAGGCTGTGGAAAGGTTCTATATGGAGGAATGGTTTCGGATCTCTTGCCATACGTTCTACACTCTCAGAAGACTCAGAGCTGTTATCTTTGTGAAGGTAGGCTGTATAAAGTATTAAACGTGCCAACAATTGGATATACAGTCCTGGGCATAAAAAAATGGGCAAGGCTCAAAATACAATGTTTTTTACTGATGGTTTTGGGCTGGTCAGTCCCGATTTAAACCCTATAGAGTAATTTGGTCTCACATTAAACACAAACTAGCTTGGTAATGTCTGAAGCCGTCATTGCTCAGAGGAAAAATACTGACTTTTCTTTCTTGGCCCATGTTTTTGCCCAGTCTATAGAACTATTTTTTCTACGTAGCCCAAAAAATTGTAGAATCATATCCCAACCTCTGTTCACGACTCAGACACACTCTCTACACTTAAAACTAGACTCAAAGCTTTTCTGTTTGCACAAGCATTTTGCTACTATCAGTTGTTGCACTATTAACCCACTAATATCTCTCCATAAATGGACCTGTCCTGTTAATCAATTTCTTTCTCTCTCTCTCTCTCTCTCTCTCTCTCTCTCTCTCTCTCTCATTTGAGCCCCTGAGTGATGTCTGCCTAAGCCACTAGAGCTGCTAGGGTCACCAGAGCTCCATCTCTGTTTTTGACCACCATGGAGTTTCATGCTCTACAAAGCTGTGCAAACCTCACCTGCATGATCTGACCCTCCTGATGATGATGCTGCTGCCTAAACTCAAACTATTTAATTAACCCCTGCTCCACCTGTTTTTCCCCGTTTTTGTATTCTAATATTTAATTAATTATTATAATAATTAAATATTTAACTAATGCTGTTTGCTATCCGGTGTCAACCAGAGGAGGATGGGTTCTGCTTTTGAGTCTTGGTTCCTCTCAAGCTTTCTTCCTCTTCGTCACTGGCGACACTCATGGGGGCGTGGACCCGGATTTTTCTGTAAAGCTGCTTTGTGACAACACCTGTTTGTAAAAAGCGCTATATAAATAAACTCTGACTTGACTATTTTGAGAAAAATATCGCTGCTGTCGGAAGAAAACATTGTATCTCCATTTTTTCTGTTTTTCAGTTTTTGACATTATTCGAAAATGCCTGTTGCTGTTTACATTGTGTGCAAAGTTCATGATAACTGGACCAAAAGAAATGACCCAAAAATGACTTGGAAAAAATTCTGGTTCCATTGACTTACATTAAAAGTAAAGTGTGTTTTTTCCTTCTCCTGTAAAGTTACCATTTTGGAGATACAAGGTTTTCTTCTGACAACAGCGATATTTATGCCGTGATAAGATTTTGTTTTTATTTATTATTGTACTTCCACGGTCAGATTATTGTTAATATTTTGAATTAAAGATTAAAAGAACAGCAATAAAGAATGTTTTAACAGTCCGCTTTGCTCATATTTCCCCGAGGTGCCAACATTTGTGGAGGGCACTATAAAATACAGTAGCAGTCAAAAGTTTGGGCCCACTGACTCAAGATGATTTAACAAGATAAAGAAGGTCCATTTTGATTTCAGGTTGACCTTAATCAGGTAAACGATTAGCCTGTTTGTAGTAAGTTTATTCCTTACTAGCCTTGCAAACTAGCAAACGGTCTTGTTGTGTTCATGTCGATGAGAATTATCGTCATTAATTCCTCTACAATGTAAACCACACTAGATATATTGCTTCCTCCTCTATTTATGTATCTTGTTTTTAGACAAGATGTTCTGATTGTAAGCTCCGCCCCTTTTCCCAAGTCCCAATCAACTCAAATTCCCAGCACCAATAGCAGAACCACTTCCATTCCTTATCAACACTATTGCTTTTACTCATTTATAGTTTCCCTCACAGATCCAGGAGAGGTCATGTTAGCTAAGCTAACTAGCCTCGTAGGTCTGCTTAGTTTGCCTCATGATGAATATTAATCGAAAATTAATGCTAGAGATACTGAAATGACACCATGAATGAATGAAGTAGTAAAGAGGCATTCCAGCCTAAAACTAGTGGTTTTTTTTTGTTTTTTTTTCACTTTTACCCAATTTTTCTCCCCAATTTAGTCGTCTTCAATTCCACCCGCTAGTTAGGACTCCCCCAATCACACGATGCTATCAACGCTAGGAGGGTGAAAGCTAACACAGGCTTCCTCCGAGGCCTGTGAAACCAACCACCGCTTCTTTTCGAGTTGCCGCTCACGCGACGTCACTGGACAGCCGAACGCGCTCGGAGGAAAGCGCCAACCGCCAGATCTGTTACGTCAAGTAACAGACGCCTGCGCTGACTAGCATCGCGCTGAGTGATGGGGGGAGAAGGAGGGGCCATCCTACCCACCCAGAGAGAGCGAGGCCAATTGTGCTCTCTCGGACTCCCGGCTACGGATGGCTGTAGCATCACCAGGGATCAAACTCGCGATCTCCTGATGACAGGGCCAACGCTTAGACGGTTGCGCCACTCGGGAGCCCTAAAACTAGTGTTTAATATGCTATTTGTGGTGTAATATGTTATTCACGATTTGAAAGAATTCACAGTTTTGCTTGCCTCTCACTACAGTCCCCAGCATGCATTACATAACTACCTAATACAACCACTGGGAATCCCCCCACAGCAGTGAAGACGTCCTGACTGCTAGCAAAGCCACTGACGTAGAGGCTAATAAACGCAGACGTAAAGTTAGCAATCAGACCTCCTCCTGCATTCGCCAGCTAGTGAAATTAAGCAATAACAAACAGGCCGCCATGATGTATCTGCCCCTAAGTGCTTGTGTTAACACTCAACCCCCTCCCTCACCCCCCTCCCTCACCCCCCTCAACAAAACAAGTCATTTGACCAATGACCAACGCTCAAACTTTTGCACACAACTGTTTTTGGCTCTCAGAATGTCATTAAGATTATGAAAAACATCCATGCAATCAGGTGTGCCCAAACTTTTGACTGCTGCTGTAATCGTGCTCTTTCTAAGGACGGGACAGTTTCAGACGTTCCTCAGTATTTTGGTCCATGGTCGTCCTCGCTGCTCTCTCCTTCGCTCTCCTCCTGTCCCGCCTTCCTGCTCAAGGATGGTTCTCTGGGCACAGGTTCAACCCCCAGCACCTGCCGCTGGACCAGCCTGCAGTAGAGCCCCCCGCGGGCCATCAGCTCAGCATGCCGGCCCTGCTCCACCACCGACCCTCCGTCCAGCACGATGATGCTGTGGGCTCGCTCCACCGTGCTCAGCCTGTGGGCAATCACCAGCACCGTGCGGTTCTCCATGACGCCGTTCAGGGCCTCCTGAACCTGGAAGAGAGCAGCGGAACGAAGTTAGCATTTGTGGTCAGTCAGCCAAGACATGAACTGTTTCCAATGCAGCTACGAGGCTAACGTAGATAACAAGTAATGGAAGCTTATGAGCAACAATTGGCATCATGCAAACCGCAGGCCTAAACCCTCAGACTTGTATGATATGTTGCTTTTTATAAAGATGGAGAAAAGTACAGGAATATGAGGTCTGACCACTGCATTGGTCAATTTTCTCATACTGGAAAGGCTGTGGATGTTTTCAGATCCGAAGGAGATCTTTTTCCTCCCTCTCAAAGATGATAGCTTTAAATGCTGTTTATCTGATGGGGACAGTTTTGGTGGTGTACCAGGTCTTCCAGGTGGTTGCTAGTAGTTCCATTTTCTCTGTATCTTTCAATCATTTTTTAAACTCTAGTTTTCGAATCGTCACTTATTTTCCTTTGACTTTCTCCTTCCTGATGCAAGTGGATTATCTTCGATCTTATCTCTTCAGGAATCTCTCCAGAAAAATGAATAACTTGTTCCTAAAGGCTGTTTGACTGGAAACTTTCATCTAATGCTAAAATTAATGTTGTAGGCATTTGAGTTATTGTTCAGCACAGTAAATTTTGTGAGCATTCTCCACCCACCACATGCTCGCTCTCGGCGTCCAGCGCGCTGGTGGCCTCGTCCAGCACGAGCACGCAGGGGTTCCTGATGAGGGCGCGAGCGATGGCCACTCTCTGCTTCTGCCCTCCGGACAGTTGGGTCCCCTTCTCCCCGACACCTTTACCACCATACAGAGACAAAACTGATAAGGCACCTCACAAAATTACACCTTGACTCATATTTGTGTGGCAAATTGATTCACACTTTACAATCACATCATTCTACCGTCTTAATGAAGACGTTTTGTTTATTTCATGTTATTCTCTCCAGTCATTATAATTTTAACACTATAAAGTTTGGTGATCAGGGGGAGCAGTGCAGTCACTGCTCGATGTCAAACTCCGCCTACGAGCACAGTCATTGGCTCGTGAGCCGCTGAGGTTAGGCTTGTATGTAAATGAGTTTTACAGTACTCCTTTTGTTCCATTGTTAAATTCAGGTTGGGAACAAAGGTGTTAAATTCTTCACAAGATCAGCAAAAACTGGCCAATCAGGGACTGTTTTTTCTCCATATTATCTAGGCTGATACAGCTAACTGAGCTCTCCTATTGGTTAGGACCTCAAGTGCTGTATAGAAGTCCTAACACATTAGATTAACCATCAGCATAAAAACGAAATGACAGAGGAATCAACCAATCACTTTGTGATTTCCACTTATTTTGTTAAAAAAAAAAACGTCATTGTAGGCAACTTCTGGAAGTTCTAGACACCAAAGAAGGTTCATGCAGCGAGAGCCGCCATGTCAAAATATCTCCGGGAACGTGTGCATGTGGTGTTGGCGAGATTTATGAGACAACTAAGACCTGAGTCTTATTCACACTACGGGGTAATTCTGCCCGTTTCACTAAACGTTTTACATTTTAAACCTCCCCTCTAGGTGGAACTGACCTGTGTTGTAGCCTTTGGGAAGACTGCAGATGAAGTTATGAGCGTTGGCTTTGGTAGCAGCTGCAATGACCGTATCCATCGGAGTGTCGCTGAGGCCGTAGGCGATGTTCTTCAGCACCGAACGAGCAAACAGGACAGGCTCCTGACCCACCATAGCAACCTGCAACAGCACCAAGGGACGACACTTAGGACCATCATTGCAGCCACGACCTCAGAGTTTAACCCCTTCAATAACAGAGAATTATTTATAGTAGATACCAAATACGTCCCAGTAGTTACTGAATAATTTAGAGTAGCTGCTGAATAATTCAAAGCTGCTACTGAATTATTCATAGCAGTTACTACTTAATTCATAGAAGTTACTGAATATTTCATGGTACTCACTAAATAATTCATGATAGTCACTGAATATTTGTAGCAGTTACTACATAATTCACAGTTGGTAATAATAATATGCAGAAGTTACTGAATAATTCGTAGCAGTTAATGATTAACGCAAACTAGTTAATGAATAATTCATAAAGTTACTTTAAAATTCATATTGGCTACTAAATAATACAAAACATTTACAGACTAAAATATATATTACACAGAAAATTGCAGGAAAGGCATTTCAGGAGCTCAAACATGAGAGTTAGCAGAACTCAAATGTGAGAGAGAACTGTTCTGTAGTACTAGCTAATGAATTCAATGATGAATTAATGACAAAGCGCACTTGCTAGAATATTCCTAGTCCAAACACTAGAGCTGGCCGATAACTGAATTTTTCCTTTTATACATATAATGCAAATATACATAATAATAATAATATTAATAATAATAATAATAATGTTAAAATAAATATAACACTTCATTAACACATTTCATGTATTATACAGCATTACAATGAGTAACCCAGGCTGATGCAGGTAGTCCCAATTTATACATTTTGTATATGTTTACGCTTTGGCAGATATGCACATAAAATTTTATCTCAGCCCACAATTCCTGTATTGGTGCCTCTCTAATAAACACATTTTATAAAATATTTACTAATAATTGTAATAATAATAATAATAATAATAACAACAACTGATCTTTTTACAGTGTAAATCATCTTAACTGCACCTTTAAAATGTAATTTAAACCTGATAATGCAAAACAATAACAGGTTATCTGAAAACATTACCACTGAAAGGAAATATGACAAATCTTTTTTCCAATTAAATTTTTTTTTATTCATACAACACTTTTTTTTACTGTATTATGCCTATTTATTACCTGAACGAATGCCTCAATAGTAATTAATTACTCTTTACATTTATCATCACTGAGATGTTTTGCTACAATAACTGTAACTCATACATGCTAGAAATGAAAGTAAAAACTAAAGTCGGCTTAATGACACTCCAGCATGGATCGTACCCTGGAGTGAAGGTAGCCGTGCTGGTAGGTTTGAACCGGCCGGCCGTCCAGCAGCACCTGGCCGTGTTGAGGAGAGTAGAAGTTCTCCAGAAGACACACACAGGAGCTCTTCCCGCTGCCCGATGGACCGACCAGTGCAGTGACCTCCCCTGGACGAATGCTGAAGGACACATCCTGCAAACAATGAAACGTGTGGGTTTAGTTTCATTTACAGTAGCCTGCAGCCTGAATTTTTGTCCATGTTTACAGTCAACAGTATGTCATACAGTGTCTGTAAGCCACTGAATATTTGACATGAACAGCTGGACACCTTTTCTATAAGCTTGTATTCCTTGTTAGCTACCTTAGCCTTGACGCTCCAGAACTAATACTGCATCTACAATGGTCTGTCACGGTAATGCACTGCAACAGATCCCATTTATTTATTTATTTATTAAGACACGCGACCATATATTTTCAATCTGCCGCTAATGCAACATCACTGGACAGCTCAACACGCTTGGAGGAGAGCACTAACTGCTAATTCTGTTACATCAGCTAACAGACACGTGTGCTGGCTAGCATTGCGCTAATAGATGGTGGTGGGGGGGAGGCATCCCACCCACCCAGAGAGAGGGAGGACAATTATGCTCTCTTGGACATCCAGACGCAGATGGCTGTGGCATCGGGTGCATCATGGATGGGTGTGTTACATTTGGAGAACATGATCAAATTTGACAAAAGTTAATTACACTGTATATTTAAACACAGCTGTTTTCCCTCCAATTGAAAACATGAGAGGGAAGAAGATGAGTTGGATGCTAATAGACAGAAATCAGTGATGTTGACAGCAATTGATAATCATTGACCTCTTTCTTCCAAAGCCAAATCTGTCCAACTGAATCAATGTTTTTCAAAATGCTGGAGTGATATCACAGACTATGCTGACTTTCAGATCATTCAAAAAATTAATTACATAAACATTGACCTAGCAAGGCTAAATTCCAATTGGACTTTGCTGGGAACGCCCTCAATGTAAATGTACCACAAAGAAGCAAACCTCAGACGTATGTCATGTCTGACCGACTACGTTTAGGCTGAGGAGGGAAATGGTGTAACTTGTCAAACTAATCCAGCTTGACTGCAAATGTCCTGCCCACATCAGAAGCAATACCTTCAGGATAGCCGTCTCAGGTCGCGTAGGATAGGCGAACGTCACGTTCTTGAACTCCACCAGGCCGCTGAATGAGTCCGGAGCTTCGAGACCATCGAGACCATGCTTGGGTTTCCTGTCGATGTACTCGAACACTTTCTCCGCTGCCCCCACGCCCTGCATTAGGCCTGTATACACCGCTCCTATGCTCTGCAAGGCAGATTGAAAAATGAGCATTGTGATACACTCTGTCAATACACAGTCTGCAAAACTTTGCACACCCCTGGCATTTTCTTGATTTTCTAAGTGAAAATAACTGAACACATCCTCTACAGAGAACTTTGATATGGCGTTTTCTGTGCATCTTAGTGTCCATTTTTTGTTTACTTGCTTAATAAAATGTGCATATGGCTGCGTATACACATTTATAGACACACTTCCAACAAGGATGACCATTAACGCATGGCTACCAAGAACTATATGCATTTCTTGCAGTATAATGTTACACAGATGACTAATAAACACTGACCTCCAGACATTCGCCCAGTTCCAGCACATAGATGATGAAGGAAATAAGGGTTCCTCCACTCATCTGATCTGTTATCACCAAGTGGCCCCCGTAAAACAGCATAGCCACCTGCAAAGCCAGCTCCGAAATCTGAAACAGCAGACATGGAGGTTTGCATGGGGTTAATCATGTGAAATTATTTGAATGAAAATGACATTTACGTGAGACCAGCCTTGGTTCTAATGCTCACCTTCTGATTCAGCACTGATAGTTCTAACCCTAGGAACCTGAACCTTACCAGAGATGTGACTGTATGGAACTATGGAACAAAACATGTTTGTATCATGCAGGAATTTTTGGTGAGCAGAGTGACTGAGGAAATATACTGTATACTGGCAAAAACTGCCGTGTTTGGCCCCCTATATTAACTACAGTTCATTATATCTGGTCTCATTATAAGACAAGGACTTTCTAATTAAAGCTTCATACTAAAAGAATTATCTATCTGAGATGTTTTTTCTGTTTTGAACAGTTTTTAATTACTGTTGATGCCAAGCATCAGCTGGAATTCCTGATATATTCCTGATATTTTTGTTCATACATTTTTGAACAAACAAGCAAGTTGATTGAAAATGTTTTACTTCATTAAATTAATTCACTAATTATGATTTTTTCTTTTCTAAATAACTGCATGATACCCACACAGGTGGACCACATGAAGCAGGCGTAGGCCAGAGCCTGTTTCTTGTTGAGTCTGAAGACCTCCAGTAGTCTTTCGTAATATGAGTTGGCCTCCTGCTCCTCATTAGCGAAGCTCCGCACCGTCCGCATGGCCGAGATCGTCTCCTCGGCCACTTTGTTTGCGTGCGCCAGCGACGTCTGGACCTCTTTAGTTAATTTCTGCACAAAAGAACATACTAAATTTTAAAATTGTATCATATACACATCATAAAGAATACAGTTCTGCACATTTTAATGCACAATTACTGTTTATTTGCTGAATCTGAGAGAATTAAAACATAAAATGTGGCCTGCTCAAAAGTAATGGCACACTTTATATTTGATGTTTTACTTTTTCCAATGTTAAAATTTGCAGAGAAATGTCAAATTAAAGTGTGTACAGTAATGTTGACTTGCTGTGTTTTTCCACCCTTTGCACTGATGCAGGTTTCCTGACCGCCTAAAACGAAACCCGACTCCCCTCTGCTCTTTCAGACTTGCCTTGTAATACTGGCCGTAGAGCTTGGAGACCACAGCGATGTAAGGGAAGCCCATGAGGGTGACGAGAGACAGCTTCCAAGACATGCCGAACATGAAGATCAAGAAGCCCACGCCCTTGACAAAGCTGCGCAGGAAAAGGTTGACGTTCTGGGAGATCAGGTCGCTGACCTCTGTGGTGTCCGAGGTCAGCCGAGAGGTGATGTCACCTGCAAAGAGAGCCTCAAATCATTTGCAAAGCCGACGAGGAAGCACTGCAGCTAGACGGGCATTCTTGGCTCTGATATTCAAACACTAGAAGAGCATTTAAAGTGGCATTTCAAAACATCTTTGGTTGCGATGTAAACAAACATTCCAGAGCGGATCTAATTTACAGATCCACAGTTTCCACTCGCCCCAAATGAAGTTCCTCAATGAAATAGGTTTATCTGAATTATGCCTATTTAGAAACTTTAGAATAGCTACAAAGCTAATGTAGCTAAGATGTAAAGGAAACTTACTGTCCACCCAATAGTACAGTGCTATCTGCATGCCTGTCTCATCACACACTCAAACTGTGTCTGACTAGAGCTGGAATCACTCATCAATTGATCGATCTATTGATCTACAGTAGCAATGAATTTACAGTAGTACGATAACCTTTTACTCTGACGTGCTTTTTATTAAGCACTCACACAAAGATGATAGCTCCTGCTCAGAGCATGAAAATGAGCGAACATACTATAGAAGCAACCATGAGCATTGGTTTCATGTTATTTTTTAAATTATGGATTTGGCGCCCCCCTCTGGCTCAAATGAAAACTGTCCACAATATAATATGCTTTTGTCAAATACCTAAATGTTCTTAAATAATGAAAGTATCTATATTTATTGATCATTTTGTCCTGGTTCATTAATTCCAACAGCCTACTGTTATCTATAAAAATAAAAATGTAGGCAGTTTGTTGTTATACTCATTCTAATTGGTGGGGTGTAAGCTTCCATTAGCTGTCAGCTACATTAGCCAGTAACTCCAGTGCAAAACTGATGAAGAAAACTTCAGACACCAGACATATCTTGGCTGATCGACTACATTTGGGGTATCGTTTGGTAAGAAACACAGTGACTGTGCAAGACCAGGGAGGACCACGTGTTCATGAAGGCCATTCATATTTCGTACTGCTCTGATGACTTGTAAAAGTTAAGTAAAGATCTGAGTTTATCAAGCTTTTCAAAGTATTCATGCTGACTTTAGATTAGATCCCCTTTCACACCACACTATTTATTTGAATACAAAGACAACAACTGATCTTTAATCAGCAGCCTTACTTTAAAGCTCCAGTTCAATTTAAATATACCCCCCCTGGTTACCCTAAACGTAGTCGGCAGGTGTGTGAAGTTTGCTTCTAAAGTTTTGCACTGGAGCTAAAGCGCTAATGTCTTAATCTATAAAATCTATAAAAAAACTCCATAAAAACAGACAAAATAACAATGCATAGCTAAAAACAGCGGTGATTAGTGATTATACAACACTATTCATATTCTTCTTAGTCTTCTTTTACACCTTGGGTATCATAGCAACAATCCAGCAATGCCCTAGCAACAACCTGGAATACCACTACTACCACCTAGCAACACCCTACCTACCAAACAGAACACACACAGCAACTCCTAGCAACCAGCTTGGGATACCAGAACAACACCTAAGCAACCATCCAGGACAGCATTGCAACCACGTAGCAAAACCGGGCCCCGATGATGACCGTGAGAGCCGGCAGGACGGTGGGGCCCAAACCCTAAGTTAGGACAAAGACCCGCAAGGACGGCGGGGAGAGAAGAACTGTGAGTGAGTGGGGGACGGTGCGCGAGTCCAGAGCCCCACCTCCTGGGCACTGCCTCCGGTTGGCATCAGGGCCTGGGGAACAGGTGCATGCCACACTTGCCTAATAGAAAGTGTTCAAAACAAGAACTCGCAATACTGACTTGTGTTGCATCCACAGATTAAGGCTCCATTCACAAACATCTCAGCAGCTGCTGTCATTATACAGTTAGGCCCAGAAATATTTGGACAGTGACACAATCTTCATGATTTGGGCTCTGCATGCCACCACATTGGATTTGAAATGAAACAACTGAGATGCAATTGAAGTGTAGACTTTAAGGTTTAATTCAAGGAGTTGAACAAAAATATCCTATGAAACGTTTAGGAATTGCAACCATTTTTCTACAAAGCCTCCTTATTTCAGGGTCTCAAAAGTAATTGGACAAATAAACTTTACCATAAATAAAATGTTTTTTAGTATTTTTAAAGTATTACCATAATTTTTAATACTTTGTTGAGAATCCTTTGCAGGCAATGACTGCCTGAAGTCTGGAACCCATAGACATCACCAAACGCTGGGTTTCCTCCTTTGTGATGCTTTGCCAGGCCTTTACTGCTGCTGTCTTCAGTTGTAGCTTGTTTGTGGGTCTTTCTGCCTTCATTTTGGCTTAAGCAAGTGAAATGCATGCTCGATCGGGTTGAGATCTGCTGATTGACTCGGCCATTGCAGAATATTCCGCTTCTTTGCCTTAAAAAACTCCTGGGATGCTTTTGCAGTATGTTCTGGGTCACTGTCCATCTGTACTATGAAGCGACGTCCAATCAACCTTGCTGCATTTGGTTGAATCTGAGCAGAAAGTATATCCCTGTACACTTCAGAATTCATCCGGCTGCTTCTGTCACATCAACAATAAGCACCAGTGACCCGGTACCATTGGAAGCCATGCATGCCCATGCCATCACGCTGCCTCCACCATGTTGTACAGAGGATGTGATGTGCTTTGGATTATGAGCCGTTCCAAGCCTTCTCCATACTTTGTTCTTCTGCGATCATCCACCACTGTTGTCTTCTGTGGACGTCCAGGCCTTTTTGAGTTCCTGAGCTCACCAGTGCGCTCTTTTTTTCCCAGAATGCACCAAACTGTTGATTTGGCCACTGCTAACATTTCTGCTATCTCTCTGATGGATTTCTTCTTTTTTTCAGCCTAATGTTGGTCTGTTTCACTTCCATTGAGAGCTCCTTTGACCGCATGTTGTGGGTTCACAGCAACAACTTCCAAATGCAAATGCCACATCTGGAATCAACTCCAGACCTTTCGCCTGCTTAATTGATGATGGATTAACGAGGGAATAGCCCATGCAGCCCATGAAATAGCTTTTGAGATAACTGACCTATTACCTTTGGTCCCTTCAAAAAGAGGCAGCTACATATTAAAGAGCTATAATTCCTAAACCCGTCCTCCAGTTTGGATGTGAATACCCTCAAAGTAAAGCTGAGAGTCTGCACTTCAAGCCCATGTTGATAATACAACTTGTATCTTGAATATGTTTTGCTAAACAGCTAAAATGCCAAAACTTGTGTCACTGTCCAAATATTTCTGGGCCTAACTGTATACACCCACAAAAACAGAAGAAATATGGTAGCGGTAACCGGATTCAATCTTTTAGCAATGTAGAGAAGAACAAAGCTTATTGTTCCACAATGCAATACTCTACCTGTATGGTTGGCATCAAAGAAGCCTATCTCCTGATGCATCAGCGATCGGAACAGAAGGTTACGTAGCCGAATGTTCAGCCTGGCGAATGTCAATGAGAACAAGCCTCCTCGAACCCCAATGGCCAGAGAACTGAGGAGAGAAACAGAGTTAACGTTAGATTAATTATAACCTCCGTATTCCTAAAGTTGCAGTAATTCTCCAAGCTTGTATGCTAAAAAGTAATAGCGCTGTACACCATCAATTAGCACTGAACAAACTGCATGCCTAAGTCATCAGACCCTCGCCTCAAACAGACTTGATCACAATTTCCCTTCACGGGAACTAAAAGGTCCAATACGAACAATGAAAAACAGCCCCAGCCCATTATTCCTCCTCCACCAAACTTTAGAGATGGCACTCAGGCAGGTTTGGTTCTCCTGCTTCTGCCAAACCCAGATTAGTCCGTCAGACTGAAAAAATGGCAAAGCAAGATTCATCGTTTCCACTGCAGAGGTCAATGCCTGTCCTGTACACCACTTCAGGCAACGCTTGTTATGGTGCAAGGTGTTCTTAGGCTGGTCTGCTGCTGTACAGACATGAAAACCTGATCCATGAAGCTCTGAACTGACAGTTCTTGTGCAGAAGCAGTTTAGAACTTGAGTGCTACAACAGAGGACAGATCATATTACACGCTACATGCTTCAGCACTTCCCACTCCTTGATGTCTACATTTACACTCTTATCCAGAATGCCTTACAATTTTATCATGTTGTAGAGACAGCCACTTCGCTATCCACTGTTAGAAATGAAGGTTCTGTGCAGGTTAATTTTCGTTCATCAAGGTACAAACAATGTAAATGTTCCCTCAAAGGTACAACAGTGGTTTTAAGGTCCAGTTGTGAAGCTTAAATAAGTTTTTCCAGGTGAAAAGTTCGTATTTGTACCTTTTCATAACCGAATGTTTTAAAACAGAACAGTAAAATAAAAAGCCTGGAGACGAGACGGGGTGTGTGGCGTCAGTACGGCTTAGAAAATATAATTTAATTGGATTACAGTACAGTTATGTTTTCTGATCAAAGGTACTGAGATGTACCCTTGAGGGGACCACCCCAGCGACAGTTTCATACCTTTATTTCTGAGAGTGTACCAACCATAGACCTTTCCACTTCATAATAACACTTACAGTTGACAAGGGCAGCTCTAGCAGGGCAGAAATCGGATGAATCTACTGGTTGGAAAGGTGGAATCCTGTGACAGTGCCACATTAAAATCACTGAGCTCTGCAATGCAATCCGTTTTACTGCCTGTGTTTGTCTATGGAGATTGCAGAACTGTATACTTGATTTTATGCACCTGTGGGTAATAG